>NW_028225184.1:50694624-51140729 GCF_052327205.1 Somniosus microcephalus
TAATACAGCCCCTCAAATTAAAATATAACCTCAAACGAAAACAGCACATCAAAGTAATAAAGCCCCTCAAAATAATGCAGCCAATCAAATTAGTAAAGCCCCGCACACTAATGCGGCAGCTCGGGAAAAATAAGCATCTAATACTAAAACAGCAACTCACAATGAATAGCAGCGCAGACTCCTAAGGCATCTCAATCAAACACGCAACACAAGCTAATACAGCCCCTTAAACTAATACAACACCTCAAACTAATACAGCACCTTAAAATATTAGAACACATCAAACGAATGAAGACCGTCAAAATACTGCAGCATATCAAAATGTCACAGCATCTCATACTCCTATATCCTCTCCAGCTAATAAAGTCCCATAAAAATATGCCACCCCTCAAAACTAAGGCAGCCCCTCAAACTAATACAATACCTGAAACTAATACAGCACCTCAAACTAATACAGCCCCTCAAACTTATACAGCACCTCAAACTAATACAGCCCCTCAAACTTATACAGCCCCTCAAACTAATACAGCACCTCAAACTAATACAGCACCTCAAACTAATACAACATCTCAAACGAATACAGCACTTCAAAATAATACAAACGTTCCAAGTAGTACAGCCCCCAAACTAATACAGCCCCTCAAATTAATACAGTCCCTCAAACTAATGCAGCTCCTCAAATTAGTACGGTACCTCAAACTAATACTGCACCTCAAACTAATACAACATATCACACTAATACAACCCCTCAAATGAATACAGCCCCTCAAATTGATGCACCTCCTCAAACTAATATACTACCTCAAACTAATACAGCACCTCAAACTGATACAGCCCCTCAAAATAATACAACACCTCAAACTAATACAGCACCTCAAACTAATACAGCCCCTCAAACTAATACAGCCCCTCAAACTAATTCTACATATCAAAGTAATACAGACCATCAAACTGATATAGCTCCTCAAATTAATCTAGTAACTCAAACTCATACAGCCCCTCAGAATAATAACATTTCTCAAACTAACACAGACCCTCAAACTGATAGAGTTTTGCAAAATATTACAGCACCTCAAACTATTACAACTAATTCAAACAAATACAGCAACTCAATCTAATAGAGTCCCTCAAACTAATGCACCAACTCTAACTAACACAGACCCTCAAACTAATAAAGCTCCTCAAACTAATGCAGACCCACAAACTATTAAAGACCCTCAAACTAATACAAACCCTCAAACTATTGCAGACCCTCAAACTAATAAAGCTCCTCAAACTGATACAGCCCTTCAAAAATGCAGCCCCTCAAACTAATACTGACCCTCTAACTGATAAAACATCTCAAACTAATACAGCCCCTCAAACTAATACAGCCCCTCAAACTAATACAGCCCATCAAACTAATACAGCCCATCAAACTAATACAGCCCCTCAAACTAATACAGCCCCTTAATCTGATACAACATTGCAAACTAATGCAGCCTCTCAAACTAATACAGACCCGCAAACTAATACAGCCGCTCAAACTAACACAGACCCTTAAACTGATACAACATCTCAAACTATTACAGCACCTCAAACTAATACAGCACATCAAACTAATAAAACATCTGAAACGAATACAGCACCTCAAAGTAATACAAACCCTCAAAGTAATACAGCCCCCAAACTAATGCAGCCCCTGAAACTGATTGGCCCTCAAAGTGATACAAGATCACAAACAAACACAGCCTCTCAAACTAATCCAGACCCTCAAACTGATACATCTCAAACTAATACAGCAGCTCAAAATAATACAAAACCTCAAATTAATACAGCCCCTCAAACTAATACAGCCCCTCAAACTAATATAAAGCCCCAAACTAAGACAGCACCTCAAACTAATACAACATGTCAAACTAATACAGCAACGCAAAATAATACAAACGCTCCATTAATACAGCCCCTGAAACTAATACAGCCCCTCAAAGTGATGCAGCTCCTCAAACTAATACAGTACCTCAAACTAATACAGCACCTCAAACTAATACAACATATCGAACTAATGCCACACCTCAAAATAATGCAGCGCCACAAACTAGTAGAGCCCCTCAAACTGATAGTGCCCCTCAAAGTAATGCAGTCCCTCAAAATAACGCAGCTTTTCAAACTAATACAGTACCTCAAATAATACTGCACCTCAAACTACTACAACATATCAAACTAATACAGCCCCTCAAACTAATACAGACCATCAAACTGATACAACATCTCAAACTAATACAGTCCTTCAAACTAATACAGCCCCTCAAACTAATACAGCCCCGCAAACTAATACAGACCCTCAAACTAATACAGCCCCTTAAACTGATACAACATCTCAAACTATTACAGCCCCTCAAACTAATACAGTACATCAAACTAATACAACATGTCAAACTAATACAGCAACTCAAAATAATACAAACGTTCCAATAATACAGCCCCTGAAACTAATACAGCCCCTCAAAGTACTGCAGTCCCTCAAAAGAATGCAGCTGTTCAAACTAATAGTGTACCTCAAACTAATACTGCACCTCAAACTAATACAACATATCAAACTAATGCCTCACCTCAAACTAATGCAGCGCCACAAACTAATACAGACCCTCAAACTAATACTGCCCTTCAAAGTAATGCAGTCCCTCAAAATAACGCAGCTGTTCAAACTAATTCAGTACCTCAAACTAATACTGCACCTCAAACTACAACAACATATCAAACTAATACAGCCCCTCAAACTAATACAGCCCCTCAAACTGATACAACATCTCAAACTAATGCAGCCCTTCAAACTAATACAGCCCCTCAAACTAATACAGCCCCGCAAACTAATACAGCCCCTCAAACTAATACAACATCTCAAACTATTACAGCCCCTCAAACTAATACAGCACATCAAACAAAGTAATACAGCCCCCAAACTAATGCAGCCCCTCAAACTGATTGCCGCTCAAAGTGATATAAGGTCACAAACAAACACAGCCCCTCAACGTAATCCAGACCCTCAAACTGATACAACATTTCAAACTAATAGAGCCCCTCAAACTAATACAGCCCCTCAAACTAATATGAAGCATCAAACTAAGAGAGCACCTCAATATTACATTCATTTGCAATGCAACAGCACATTGCAATGGAATATCTCTTTGCAATATGATCATCATTTGCAATGCAAAATGACATTGCAATAGATTATAAGTTTGCAATATAATCCTCATTTTCAATGCAATAGAATAGTGTAATTGAGTATCACTTTGCAATATAATAGGCATTGCAATGCAATGGAACATGGCAATGAAATGTTACTTTGAAATATTCCATTGCATTGCAATATCAATTTGCAATATAATAGTAATTTGCAATTCAATAGCACTTTGCAATGGAATGTCACTTTGCAATATAGTATTCATTTTCAATGCCATTGCGCATTGCAGTGGAATATCACGGCAATATAACTGTCATTAGCAATGCAATATAACATTGCAATGGAATATCGCTTTGCAATATAATAGTCATCTGCAAGGAGATATGAGATTGCAATGGATTATTAACTGGCAATATTATATTCATTTCCACTGCAATTGCACATTGCAATGGGATATTGCTTTGCAATCTGATCGTCATTTGCAAAACAATAGGACATTGCAATGGAATATCACATTTCAATAAAGTAATCATTGCAATGCAATAGGCCATTGCAATGGAATATCACTTTGCAACATACTAATCATTTGTAATGCCGCAGAACATTGCAATGGAATATCACTGCAATGCAATAGAACATTGCAATATAATATCACCTTGCAATATAATAATCAGTTGCAATGCAATACTTCATTGCAGTGGCATATTGCCTTGCAATTTGATCCGTCATTTGCATTGCTATTCAACATTGCAACCGAATGTCATTTGCATTTTAATCGCAATTTGCAATGCAATTGCACATTTAAATGCAATTTCGGTGCAGTATAATCGTCATTTTCAATGGAATAGAATATAGCAATGGAATATCACTTTGCAGCGTAAAAGTCATTGCAATGCTATGGAACATTGGCCTAGAAATTCAGTATAGCCACTTTTGGGGCGGTAAAGTCGGGCGGCCGCTAAAGTTTGCGCCCGGCGCAAAGTGGAGGCCACTTCGCCGATATTCAGTAGCTTTGGCCAAGGAGTTTGCTCGAGCGCTAAAACTGGCGATGCATGGCTATCTTTAGGCGCTAAGCCGGCGGTGCAGAGCGATACCTCCGAGGCCGGGCGCAGCGCAGGTGCGGTCATTTCTTGATTGACAGCAGACACCCTGGCGCCGGCCAGCTCTTAAAGGGGGAAGGGTCGTCTTGGTCTGCTGCCACGCCCTGGATACTGCAGCCCTCCAGCTAGGCCTAAACACTGCTGCTGGAGAGAAATAGCGTCAGGAAGGATGCAGAGGGCCCGTGAGCGAGCGCAGCGCTTCTCTGCCCATGATTTAAAGGTGCTGGTTAGGGCTTTGGAGAGGAGACGCCATATCTTGTTCCCAGACAGTGGCAAGACGGCTGCCACCAGGGTGTGCAGGAAAGCCTGGAGGGATGTCGCCCAGAGGGTCACAGCCACCTGCGATGTCCCCAGGACTGGTGTCCAATGCCGGAAAAAGTTTAACGACCTCACTCGGATTGTCAGGGTGAGTACCCTTTCCAGTGTCCTCCTCATCCTTGCATGTGCACCTCACATTATGGGCAAAGGGACCTCAAAGCCCTAATGGCCAGCCCTCATCCAGCAGCTATGGCACTGGCATGAACATCAATTGCACTTTCTGCACTTTACACACTGGCCAAACTATTCGACCATGGGAGGAAGTGCATACAGCAACAGGGCACCACACTGGCCAAGCTATTCGACCATGGGAGGCAGTGTATACAGCAACAGGGCACCACACTGGCCAAGCTATTCGACCATGGGAGGCAGTGCATACAACAACAGGGCACCACACTGGCCCAGCTATTCGACCATGGGAGGCAGTGCATACAGCAACAGGGCACCACACTGGCCAAGCTATTCGACCATGGGAAGCAGTGCATAGAGCAACAGGGCACCACACTGGCCAAGCTATTCGACCATGGGAGGCAGTGCATACAACAGCAGGGCACCACACTGGCCAAGCTTTTCGACCATGGGAGGCAGTGCACACAACAACAGGGCACCACACTGTACTTTGAGGCCGTCCTTTCTCTTGCAGGCCAAGCTGGCCCAGTATCTGAGGAGCCGGGCTGACACCGGGGGAGGCCGTCCCCAGTTCCAGCAGCTTAGTGACCTGGAGGAGCGCATGGGTTGACTCATGGGTGGCCGGCTGATTGGCCCCGTTGCATGTGGAGATGCCGACCCTGTGCTGGGCCCCAATGGTAAGGACATCACATTTTGGACCTCTCTCATTCCCCTTGCGCTTCAGATCTACATCCTTTGCCACTGTCCGACCAATGCGCTGAATGCCACCACTCATGCCTCCCTTGCTGACGCCCTGTCCTCACTCTAAAGCTACTCTTGTGCCTTCCTGCTTTCAGCTGGTGAGGAGGAGGTCCCTGCAGCTGCCAGTGACAGTCCATCGGAAGAGGAGGACGAGGAGGAGCAAGAGGAAGGCGGCCCATCAGGGGAACCCTCATCCACGCCAGGGGATGGCAATGGAGGAGATACGTCTTCCCTGGAGGAGAGCCAGGGGGAAGTGTTGCAGGGGAGTGTAGTTGCTGGGCCCAGTGGCGTCCAGCCAATCGGGAAGGGTCGGGCAGCTCGGCGGCCTTCTCCCCAGAGGGGGGAAGTGTTGCAGGGGAGTGTAGTTGCTGGGCCCAGTGGCGTCCAGCCACGCGGGAAGGGTCGGGCAGCGCGGCGGCCTTCTCCCCAGAGGGAGAGTCCGGCCTCCAGTCTGGAGGCGGTCCTAACCCAGGAGGTGCGCCTCCTCGATCAAATGTCCGTAGACTCAGATTGCCAGCACACTGAGTTCATGGGGGTTGTGGCACGGTTGCCTGAGGCCATCGAGTCCCTGGCTCATAGTTTGTCCGATTTCGGGGACTCATAGGCCAGGGGTTTCGAGCAACTCGGGGCAGCACAGGCCAGGGGTTTCGAGCAATTCGGGGCAGCGCAGGACGCGAGTCGGGCCAAATTCAGGGCAGCACAGGACACGAGTCGGGACGACTTCAGGACAGCACAGGCAGCGAGTGGCCAGTTGATCAGTGGTGCCGTGCAGTCACTGGTTGGTCTGATGTGGGCACAGACCAGGGCAGTACGGGCACTCACTGCTGCCACACTCGCTGTGTCAGCCAGGCATCGCCAGGGCACCCGCCGCGCTGCAGCAGCACAGCGGTCTGGCCTTCAGCAGATTGCTGCGCTTGCTGCAGTGCCAGCCCGGCCGAGTGCCAGTGTCTCAGGTGAGCAGCGAGCACCTGGCATCAGCCAGCTTGCCGACATTGCTGCAGCCGCCACTGCCACTCCCCCAGTGAAGCTGCCACGAGCTGCTGGAGAGACCATTGTTGCCCAGCCACAGCTGCAGCAGTCAGCAGCCGGCCCCTCGAGGGCCAGAGCTCGTCTAGGCCGACCCCCAAGGGCATCTGCCATCACGCCATGTGCCCCTCAGGAGCCTTCCCTCAGCCTTGCAGCACCCACAGGGCCCAGGTTGAGGCGGAGCAGCAGGTCGGCCAGGGGCCGGAAAAGGCTGGACAAGGACTCGCCCTCTCGGCACACAAAGTAGAGGGTGTTGCCAAATGTTTTTTTATATGGGGGTGGTTGTGTTGTCTATGGGGGTGGTTGTTTTGGTAATGCCGAGGATGAAGGCCATTTGGATGGAAAAGTTTTGTTATTCCTCCCCAGGTTGTGGGAGTGAGTCATGTGTTTCACTGTTTTTTGGGGGTGTTGTCTGTTTTTGGGTTTCATGTGGGAAGGGCCCTGAGTTTGTTCAATAAAGCTTTTTCTTTATTCAGCTTGTCCATGTTTGATGTTTGAAGTGGTTGTTGCGTTAACCAGCTGAGGGCTTGCGGAGCGGCTGCATTCATGTCCCTTCATTGCCACAAGCCATTCCCTGACAGGGGGCCTAGAAGTGTCGTTCAATAAGCCACCGACGGATGGCCCTTGGACCTTGTGGCTCCCTCCTGGGCTGGTACTCCTCCTCCTCCTCCTCCTCATGGTCCTCCTGCTCCTCCTCCTGAGGTGGTGGTCTAACGTGAGGTGGCAGTGCCTGAGTCCTGCGGATAGCCAGGTTGTGCAGCATGCAGCAAACGACGACGAACTGGGAGACTCTATCTGGCGAATACTGCAGAGATCCACTGGAGCGTTCCAGGCAGTGGAACCATTGCTTGAGGACGCCAATCGTTTGCTCTATGATGTTCCTTGTGGCTTGATGGCTTTCGTTGTATGCCTCCTCAGCAGGGGTCCTGGGCGCGCAGAGCGGGGTCATGAGCCATGTACACAAAGGATAGCCTTTGTCCCCGATAAGCCATCCTCTTGGGGGTGGCTGTGCCTGGAACATGTCAGCCACAGTAGTCTGGCGCAGGATAAATGCATCGTGGCTGCTGCCTATAAAGTGGGCATTGACAGCTAGGATGCGCTGCCTGTTGTCACACACCAGCTGTACATTGAGGGAATGGTAGCTCTTCCGGTTGCGGTAATCCTCGGCATTGTCGATAGGTGCCCGCAAAGCCACATGCGTGCAGTCAATGGCGCCCTGCACCATGGGGAAGGCTGCGATCCTCGCAAATCCGACTGCATGCTGCTCCTGCCTCTCCAGGGTCATGGGGAAGGAGATGAATTGGTGTCTCCTTGTGAAAAGGGCATCGGTGACCTGCCGGATGCAGTGATGCACCGCGAACTGGGATATGTTAGCTATGTCCCCAGCAGCGGCTTGGAAGGAGCCACTGCATAAAAGTTCAGAGCCACCGTGACCTTCGCTTCCACAAACAGAGACATCCTGCACATCAGCTGTGGATGCAGATCTCTGTGAAGCAGCTGGCAGATCTCTGCAACCACCTCCCTTCTGAAGCGCAGCCTCTTAACACACTGCGCGGCAGTCATGGTGAGATAGGACACCTGCTGGCGGTATTCCCTGAGTGGGTAAGGCCTATGTTGCCGACGCCTGATGCCCCCTCTGCATCTAGGCATGGCTGCCCCTCTCACACAGCGTCTGCGAGCCCTTCGCACATAATGCTGGAACTGAGGTTTGGCACCCCATGCAGCCCCCATAATATACTGGCAAACAATGAAATCACAATGAGGCAAATTTCCAAGCTCTGGCCAGAAGCCAAAAATACCTCTCCTATGTTGGGACAAATCAGTAAGGTCTCTTCCTTGGTCTCTGTCCAGAAATCCGTTGCACAAAAGTCATTGCAGCAAAATGGCTGGCCTTTACAGTTCAGTGTAAGTGCCCTTTAATTAGCGCTCCCTGAGGCCCGCAGGGCCTCTGCTGCGTTCCACTTCACAGTTCTTAGCACCGCCATGCCCACATTGGGCGGGCACGACTGAAGTTCCGGTTTGGGGTGCACAAAGGGCGTTGCATGACGAAATGACGTCATAAGCTGCGCGCGCAGCTGAGCGTGCGCAAACACTTTGCGCCGGCGCTAAATGTCTACTGAAGTTGGGCGTAGGCACAGATCACGCTGCGCCCGGCCGCTAAGTGCCTAGCGCTCGAAGTCTACTCCTCTTAAGGCGCTAACGGCTGGCGCACGCAACTGAATTTCTAGGCCATTGTTTTGGAATATCAGTTTGCAACATAATCATCATTTGCAATGGAATAGATAATTGCAATGGAATGTCACTGCAATATAATCGTCATTTGCACTGCAATAGAGCTTGGCAATGAAATATCACTCTGCAATATAAAAGTCATTTGCAATGCAATTGCACATTGCAAAGGAATATCACTGAAAAATATTCGTCATTTTCAATGCAGTAGAACATTGCAATGGAATATCACCTTGCCATATAATAGTCAGTTGAAATGCAATAGCACATTGGAATGGATTATCACTGCAATATATTCGACATTTTTAAAGCAATAGAACATTGCAATGCAATAGAACATTGCAATGGAATATCACTTTGCAATACAATAGTCATTTCCAATGCAATACAACATTGAAATGGGATAACAGTTTGCAATACAATAATGATTTGCAATGCAATAGAACATTGCGATAAAATATTGCATTGCAATACAATCATCATTTGCAATGCAATCGAACATTGCAATGGAATGTCATATTGCATTTTAATAGTAATTTACAATGCAATTGCACAATAAAATGGAATATCGGTGCAGTATAATCGTCATTTGCAATGCAATAGAATATTGCAATGAAATATCACATTGCAAACAAAGAGTCAATTGCAATGCAATTGTATATTGCAATGGAATATCACTGCAAAATAATCGTCATTTTCAATGCAATCGAACATTGCAATGGAATATTGCCTTACAATGTGATCGTCATTTGCAATGCAATAGAACATTGCAATGGATTATCACTGCAAAACATTCCTCATTTGTAATGCAATAGCACATTGCAAAGGAATATTGCTTTGCAATTTGATCATGATTTTCAGTGCAGTGGCACATTGCAATGAAATATCGCATTGTAATATGATCATCATTTGCAAAGCAGTAGGGCTTTGCAATGGAACAAGGGTAAATCATGTCTAACCAATCTGATTGAATTTTTCGAGGGGATGACTAGGTGTGTGGATGAGGGAAAAGCTGTGGATGTGGTTTACATGGACTTCAGTAAAGCTTTTGACAAAGTCCCGCATAGGAGACTGGCTAAGAAGGTAAGAGCCCATGGGATCCAGGGTGCCTTGGTGCGTTGGATCCTAAACTGGCTGAGTGGCAGGAGGCAGAGGTTGATGGTCGAAGGTTGCTTTTGTGACTGGAAGCCTGTGTCCAGTGGGGTACCTCAGGGATCGGTGCTGGGTCCCTTGCTGTTTGTGATCTATATAAATGATTTGGATGAGAATGTAAAAGGTATGATCAGTAAGTTCGCAGATGACACGAAAATTGGTGGGGTGGTAAATTGCGAGGAAGAAAGTCTCAGGCTACAGGATGATATAAATGGGTTGGTCAGATGGGCGGAAAAGTGGCAAATGGAATTTAACCCTGAAAAGTGCGAGGTGGTGCATTTTGGACGGACAAATAAGGCAAGGGAATACACAATGAGTGGTAGGACCCTAGGAATTACAGAGGGTCAGAGGGACCTTGGTGTACATGTACATAGATCCCTGAAGGCAGCGGAACAGGTAGATAAGGTGGTTAAAAAGGCATATGGGATACTTGCGTTCGTTAGCCGAGGCATAGAATATAAGAGCAGGGAGGTTATGATGGAGCTGTACAAAATGCAGGTGAGGCCACAGCTGGAGTACTGTGTGCAGTTCTGGTCACCTCACTATAGGAAGGGTGTGATTGCTTTGGAGAGGGTGCAGAGAAGATTCACCAGGATGTTACCTGGGATGGAGCGCCTCAGCTATGAAGAAAGACTAAACAGGCTGTGGTTGTTTTCCTTGGAGCAAAGAAGGCTGAGGGGGGATCTGATTGAGGTGTACAAAATGATGAGGGATATAGAGAGGGTAGATATAGAGGAACTTTTCCCCTTAGTAGGGGGGTCAATAACAAGGGGGCATAGATTCAGGGTAAGCGGCAGGAGATTTAGAGGGGATGTGAGGAGGAACTTTTTCACCCAGAGGGTGGTTGGAATCTGGCACTCACTGCCTGAAAGGGTGGTAGAGGTTGGAACCCTCACAACATTCAAGAAGCATTTGGATGAGCACTTGAAATGCCATTGCATACAAGGCTATGGACCAAATCTGGAAAATGGAATTAGACTGGTCAGGGATTGATGGACGGCGCAGACACGATGGGCCAAAGGGCCTCTTTCTGTGCTGTATAACTCTATGACTCTATGACTATGATTCTATTGCTTTGCAATAAAGTAGTCATTTCCAATGCAATTTCACATTGCAATGGAAATTCACTGCAATATATTCATAATTTGCAGTGCAATAGAACATTGCAATATAGTACTCATTTGCAATGCAATAGAACATTGCAATGGGATATCACTTTGCAACATAATAATGATGAGCAATGCAATAGAACATTGCAATGTAATATCGCATTGCAATATGGTCATCATTTGCAAAGCAGTAGGACTTTGCAATGGAACATCGCTTTGCAGTAAAGTAGTCATTTGCAATGCAATTGCACATTGCAATGGAATATCACTACAAAATAATCATCACTTTCATTGCAATAGAACATTGCAATGGAATTTTGCCTTGCAATGTGATCGTCATTTGCAATGCAAAAGAAGATTGTAATGGATTATCACTGCAAAATATACATCATTTGTAAAGCAGTAGCACATTGCAATGCAATAGCACTTTGCAATATAATAGTCATTTGAAATGCAATAGAATATTGCAATGGATTATCACTTCACAATATATTAGTCATTTGAATTGCAATAGCAAATGGCAATGGAGTGTCGCTTTGCAAAATGACCGTCGTTTGCTATGCAATGGAAAATTGCATTGGAATAGAACTCCAATATAATCGTCATTTGCAATGCAATAGGTTATTGCAATGGAATATTATTTTGCAATATAATATTCATTGGCAAAGCAATAGCACTTTGCAATGAAATATCACTTTGCAATATGCTAGTCATTTGCAATGCAACAGCACATTGAAATGGAAAGTCACCTTCCAATATGATCGTCATTTGCAATGCAATATAAAATTGCATTGGAATATAAGTTTGCAATATAATATTCATTTGCAATGCAAGAGCACATTGCAATGGAGTATCATTTTGCATTATAATATTCATTTGCAATGCAATATAACGTCGCAATGGAATAATAATTGGTAATATTATACTCATTTGCAATAGAAAAGCTCATTGCAATGGAATATCGGTTTGCAATATGATCGTCATTTGCAATGCTATAGGACATTGCAATGGAATATAACTTTGCAATATACATATCATTTCCAATGCAATAGAACTTTGCAATGGAATGTCGTTTTGCAATATGATCATCATTTGCAATGCAATAGGACCTTGCAGTGGAACATCACTTTGCAATATAGTTGTCATTTGCAATGCAATTGCACATTGCAATGGAATATCACTGCAATATAATCGTCAGTTGTAATGCAATTGAAAATTCCAGTAGAACATCACATTGCAATATAATAGTTATTTGCAATGCAATAGAACATTGCAATGGACTATTAGCTTGGAATATTTTAGTCATTTGCAATACAATAGCACATTGCAATGGAATATCGCACTGCAATATGATCGCCATTTGAAATGCAAAAGGCCATTGCAATGAAATATCAATTTGCAACGTAGTAGTCATTTGTAATGCAACAGGACATTGCAACGGAAAATCACTGCAATTTAATCGTCATTTAAAATGCAATAGAACACTGCAATGGAATATCGTTGGCGATATAATAGTCAAATGCAATACAATAGCACGTTGCAATGGAATATTACATTTCAACATGAACGTCATTTGTAATGCAATGGAACATTGCAATGGAATATCACTTTGCAATATATTACTCATTTGCAATACAATAGCACATTGCAATGGAATATCGCGCAGCAATATGATCGCCATTTGGAATGCAATAGGCCATTGCAATGGAATATCACTTTGCAAGATATTACCCATTTGCAATACAATAGCACATTGCAATGGAATATCATGCAGCAATATGATCGCCATTTGGAATGCAATAAGCCATTGCAATTGAATGTCACTTTGCAACATGGTAGTCATTTGTAATGCAACAGAACATTGCAATGGAAGATCACTGCAATATAATCATCATTGAAGTGGAATAGAACATTGCAATGAAATATCGCTCGGCAATATAATAGTCATTTGCCTGGCAATAGCACATTGAAATGGAAGATCAGTTTGCAATATAAAAATAATTTGCAATGCAATAGAACATTGCAATGGAATATCACTGCAATTTACTCGTCATTTGCAATGCAATGCAACATTGTATTTGAATATCAGTTTGCAATACAATCGTGTTTTGCAATGCAATTGCATCTTGCAGTGGAATATCACTTTGCAGTATAATAGACATTTGCAATACAATAGCACATTGCAATGGAATATATCACTGCAATATGATCGCCATTTGCAATAGAGTAGGCCATTGCAATGGACTATGAATTTGCAACATAGTAGTCATTTGTAATTCAACAGAACATTGCAATGGAATATCACTGCAATATAATCGTCATTTGAAATGCAATAGAACATTGCAATGGACCATGATTTTTCAAAATAATAGTAATTTGCTCTCAATAGAACACTGCAATGGAATAATAACTTGCATTATTAAATTCATTTACAATGCAATAGGACTTTGCACACGAATATCACTTTGTAATAGAGCAGTCATTTGCAATGCAAATGCACATTGCAAAGGAATGTCACTGCAATATAATCCTCATTTGCAATGCAATAGAATATTGCAATGGCATATCGCATTTCAATATGATCGCCATTTGCAATGCAATAGGACTTTGCAATGTAATATCACTTTGCAATACAGTAGTCATTTGCAATATAATAGAAAATTGTAATGGAATATTACCTGGCAACATAATAGTCATTTGCAATGCATTAGCACATTGAAATGGAATATCGCCTTGCAATATGATCATAATTTGCAATGAACAAAACATTGAAATGGAATATCACTTTGCAATATAATAGGAATTTGCAATGCAATAGAATATTGCCATTTGACTGCAATGTTATCGTCAATTGTAGTGCGATAGAACATTGAACTGGAACATCAATTTGTGATATAATTGTCATTGCAAAGCAATGGAACACTGCAATAGAATATCAGTTTGCAATAAAATAATCATGTGCAATACAATATTACATTGTAATCGAATCTAATTTTGCAATATACTAGTTATTGCAATGCAATGCAACATTGCAATGGAATATCAGTTTGCAATATGATCGTCATTTGCAATGCAATAGTGCTATGCAACAGAATATCGCTTTGCAATATAGTAGTCATTTGCAGTGCAGTAGCAATTTGCAATGGAATATCACTTTGCAATATAATAGTAACCTGCAATATAATACAATATTGCAGTTTAATAACACTTTGCAATATAACAGTCATTTGCAATGTAATTCCACATTGCAATGGAATATCACTTTTCAAAATAATAGTCATTTGCTCTCAATAGAACACTGAAATGGAATAATAACTTGCAATATTATATTCTACCTGTTGCAGATGCATCTGACCATGACAGCATTGGTGGAAGTGACCACCCCACAGTCCTTGCGCAGACAAAGTCCCATCTTCAATTTGAGGATAGCCACCACCGTGTTGTGTGGCACTACCTCCGTGCTAAATGGGACAGATTTCGAACAGGTCTGGCAACTCAAAACTGGGCATCCATGAGGCACTGTGGGCCATCAGCAGCAACAGAATTGTATTCAACCACAATCTGTAACCTCATGGCCCAGCATAACCCTCACACTACCATTACCATCAAGCCGGGACATCAACCATCGTTTAACAAAGAGTGCAGAAGAGCATGCTGGGAACAGCACTAGGCATACCGAAAAATGGGGTGCAAACCTGGTGAGGCTATAACACAGGACTACTTGCATGCCAAACAATGGAAGCAACATGTGATAGACAGAGCTAAGCGATCTCACAAACATCGGATCAAAACAAAGCTCTGCATTCCTGCCACATCCAGTCGTGAGTGGTGTTGGACAATTAAACAGTTAACAGGAGGAGGATGCTCCAAAAATATCCCCATCCTCAATGATGGTGGAGCCCAGCACGTGAGTGCAAAAGACAAGGCTGAAGCATCTGCAACCATCTTCAGCCAGAAGTGCCGAGTGGATGATCCATCTCGGCCTCCTCCTGAGGTCCCCAGCATCACAGATGCCAGTCTTCAGCCCATTCAATTCACTCTACGTGATGTCAAGAAATGGATGAAGACACTGGATGCTGCAAAGGCTATGGGCCCTGATAACATTCTGGCATTAGTACTGAAGACTTCTGCTGCAGAACTAGCTGCGCCCCTAGACAAGATGTTCCAGTACAGCTACAACACTAGCATCTACCCGGCAATGTGGAAAATTGCCCAAGTATGTACTGTCTACAAAAAGCAGGACAAATCTGACCCAGCCAATTACAGTCCGATCAGTCTACTCTCAATCATCAGCAAAGTGAAGGAAGGTGTCGCCGACAGTGCTATCAAGTGGCACTTACTCAGCAATGACCTGCTAACTGATGCCCAGTTTGGGTTCCGCCAGGGCCTCTCAGCTCCTGACCTCATTGCAGCCTTCATCCAAACATGGACAAAAGAGCTGAACTCAAGAGGTGAGGTGAGAGTGACTGCCCTTGACATCAAGGCAGCATTTGATTAAGTGTGGCATCAAGGAGCCCCAGCAAAACTGAAGTCAATGGGAATCAAGGGGAACACTCTCCATTGTTTGCTATCATACCTAACACAAATAAAGTTGTCTGTGGTTGTTGGAGGTCAAGCATCTCAATCACATGACATCACTGCAGGAGTTCCTCAGGGCAGTGTCCTAGGCCCAACCATCTTCAGCTGTTTCATCAATGACCTTCCCTCCATCATAAAGTCAGAATTGGGGATGTTTGCTGATGATTGCACACTGTTCAGCACCAATCGAGACTCATCAGATACTGACCCAATCCGTGTTCATATGCAGCAAGACCTGGACAACATTCAGACTTGGGCTGACAAGTGGCAAGTAAAATTTGCACTACACAAGTGCCAAGCAATGACCATCTCCAACAAGGGAGACTCTAACCATCTCCACTTGACATTCAAAGACATTACCATCAGCGAATCCCCCACTATCAATAACCTGGGGTTTACCATTGATCAGAAACTGAATTGGACCAGCCATATAAATACTGTGACTACAAGAGCAGACCAGAGGCTGGGAATTCTGTGGCCAGTGTCTCACCTCCTGACTCCGCAAAGCCTTTCCGCCATCTACAAGGTACAAGTCAGGAGGATGATGGAATACTCTCCACTTGCCTGGATGAGTGCAGCTCCAACAACACTTAAGATGCTCGACACCATTCAGGATAAAGCAGCCCGCTTGATTGGCACTCCATCCACCACCTTCAACATACACTCCCTCCACCACCGGCGCACTGTGGTTGCAGTGTGTACCATCGACAAGATGCACTGCAGCAACTCGCCAAAGCTCCTTCAACAGCACCTTCCAAACCCATGACCTCTACCACTTAGAAGGACAAGGGCAGCAGAGGCATGGGAACATAACCACCTACAAGTACACCTACTTGGACCTGTATCGACTTTCCTTCACTTTTGCTGGGCCAAAATCCTGGAACTCCCTCCCTAACAGCATTGTGTGTGTACCTACACCATATGGACTGCAGCAGTTCAAGAAGGCGGCTCACCTCCACCTTCTCAAGGGCTATTAGGGATGGGCACTAAATGCAAGCCGAGCCAGCCAGCGACGCCCACATCCCATCAATGAATTAAAAAAAAAAATTACTTTGCAAGATAATACTCATTTGCAATGCAATCGGACATTGTATTGGACTATTACCTTGCAATATAATCGTCATTTACAATACAATAACATATTGCAATGGAATATCGATTTGCAATATGATCGCCACTTGCAACGGAATTTCACTTTGCAATAAAATAGTCATTTGCAATGCAAAATATCATTGCAATGGAATAGTAACTTGCAATATTATTTTGCTTCGCAATGCAAATGCACATTGCAATGGAATATCGCTTTTCAATATAATAGTAATTCGCAATGCAACATACATTGCCATGGAATATCGCTTTGTAATATGATACTATTCCATTGCAGTGAAATATTACTGCACTATAATAGTCAATTACAATGTAATATCATGTTGTAATGGAATATTGCCTTGCAATGTGATCATCATTTGCAAAGCAATAGAACATTGCAATGGAATATCGCTTTGCAATATGATCACCATTTGCAATGCAATAGGACATTGCAATGGATTATCATTTTGCAATATAATAGTCATTTGCAATGCAATAGGACATTGCAATGGAATATCGCTTTCTAATATGATCATGATTGCAATGCAGTCGAACATTGCAGTGGAATATCACTTTGCAATATAAGAGTAATTTGCAATGGAAAAGAACATTGCATTGGAATATCACCTTGCAATATAACAGTCAGTTGCAATACAAAATCCATATTGCAATGCAATATTGCTTTGCAAAATGATCATCTTTTGCAATGCTGTCGAACATAGCAAAGAAATATTGCTTTGCAATTTAATAGTCATTTGCAATGCAATGGAACAATGCAGCAGAAAATGATTTTGCAATATAATAGTAATTTGCAATGTAATAGAACATTGCAGTGGAAGATCACCTTGCAACATTATAGTCAGTTGCAATGCAACAACACATTGCATTGGAATATTGCCTTGCAAAATGATCATCATTTGCAATGCAGTAGAACATTGCAATGGAATAGCAATTTGCAAATTATTAGTCATTTGCAATGCAATGGAACATTGCAATGGAACATCACTTTGCAATATTGTAGTCAGTTGCAATGCAATTGCATATTGCTATGGAGTATTGCCTTGAAATGTGATCGTCATTTGCAATGCAATAGTAAATTGCAATGGAATATCACTTAGCAATATATAAGTAATTTGCAATGCAATAGAACATTGCAGTTTAATGTCACTTAGTAATATGATCGTCATTTGCAATGCAGTAGAACATTGCAATTGCATATCACTTTGCAATATAATATTGATTTTGAATGCAATGGAATATTGCAATGTAATTTTAAGTTGCAATATTATATTAATTTGCAATGCAATAGCACATTGCAATGCAACAGTACTTTGCAACATAGTAGTTATTTGCACTTCAACAGAGCATTACAATAGAATATTAATGCAAAACAATCATCATTTGAAATGTAATAGAAAATTACAATAAAATATTTCTTTACAACAGAATAGTGATTGCAGTGCAATGGAAAATTGGAATATCAGTTTGCAATATGACTGTAATTTGAAATGCAATTGCACATTGCAATGGAATAATACTTTGCAATATAATCGTCATTTGCAATGCAATAGCATATTGAAATGGAAAATCGCCTTGCAATCTGATGGTCATTTACACTGAACAAAACATTGCAGTGGAATATCACTTTGCAATATAATAGGAAATTGCAATGCAATAGAACATTGTAATGGAATTTCACTACAATACTTTCATCAGTTGCAGTGCAATATAAAATTGCAATGGAATATTAGTTTGCAATATAATCGTTAATTGCAATGCAATCTAACATTGCAATGGAATATAACTATGCAATATAATTATTGCAATGCAATGGAACATTGCAACGGCATATCAGTTTGCAATATAAGAGTCTTTACCAATTCCATAGAACATTGCAATGGAACTTCACTTTGCAATATAGAAGTCATTGCAAATCAATTCCACATTTCAATGGAATATCACTGCAATATAATAGTCATTTGCAATGCAATGGAACATTGCCATGGGATATCACTTTGAAATATAATAGTCATTTGCAATGCAATATCATAATGCAATGGAATATCGTTTAGCAATATAATAGTCATTTGCAATGCAATAGAACATTGCAATGGAATATCGTTTTGTAATAGGATCGTCATTTGCAAAGCAATAGAACATTGCAATGGAATATCACTTTCCAATATAATATTCATGGAATGGAATTTTATGTCGCAATATTATATTCATTTGTAATGCAATAGCACATTGCAATGGAATGGAATTGCGGTTTGCAACATAGTAGTCATTTGCACTGCAACAGAACATTGCAATGGAAAATCCCTGCAAAACAATCGTCATTTGCATTGCAATAAACATTGAAATAGAATATTTATTTTTAACCAGTCATTGCAATGCAATGGAACATTGCAATGGAATATCAGTTTGCTATATGTCTTTTGCAATTCAATAGAACATTGCAATGAAATGTCACTTTGCAATATAATAGTCATTTGCAATGCAAATGCACATTGCAATGGAATAACACATTCCAATAAAATAGACATTTCTAACACAATAGCACATAGCAATTGAATATCGCTTTGCAATATGATCGTCATTTGCAATGCAAAAGCACATTGCAATGAAATATCGCTTGGCTATATGATCGTCATTTGCAATGCAATAGGAATTTGCAATGGAACATCACTTCGCAACTAAATAGTATTTTACAATATAATAGTATATTGAAATGGAATATCACCTTGCAATATGATAGTCATTTGCAATGAAGGAAACATTGCAATGGAATTTCACTTTGCAATATAATAGGAATTTGCAATGCAATAGAGCATTGTAATTGAACTTCACTACAATATTATTGTAAGTTGCATTGCAATAGAACATTGCAATAGTGTTAGATTAGAATTTGGAGAAACAACAGATGGCGACGAAATTGAGGACAAGTTCAGAATTTATAAAAACAATCAAAAGACTTATGCACAAGGGAGAGCCATCCAGCTTCCTCAAGCTAGGGGTGCACTTTCCAAGGACAAGGAGCGGTTCATTCAAGTTATACAATACTATAAGCAATGCCCGCCTACTACGGAATGGGGGCGTACATGTACAAACAGTGTCACAACAGTTACCCTTTATTGGTTTATGTGGTTAGTCACTCAAAAGTCGGGCCCACCCTCTGACCATGCCAGTCACACATTAGTTGTATCATCCTACTCCCCACATTCCTGCTGTTACCTCTTCCCCGTTGTCAGCATAGTTTATTGTTTGAGAAAACATGTCTTATCCTTAACTGTCCAACAAGCAGGGAGACTACAAAGGCCACAGTGATTCATGTATGCTGTGATTAGTACAATTTTGTTTGTTAATTTGTACCCTTATTTCCTGGGTGGAACGGTCGTGTTTAGACAATGGCTCTACTGA
Source organism: Somniosus microcephalus (assembly GCF_052327205.1). NCBI lineage: Eukaryota > Metazoa > Chordata > Chondrichthyes > Squaliformes > Somniosidae > Somniosus > Somniosus microcephalus. The sequence goes on from NW_028225184.1 coordinate 50,714,682, forward strand.
GGGCTGTGAACACAAAATCCGAAGTTTAATTAGTGAGGTGGCGTCTAGCAGTCTGCAAATGTGTTTGGTTCCTTGCATTTTACGATTCTCTTATCAGTTCTATTTGTCTTTGAAGCTTGAAATTTTGACCTTGCTTGCCTTTCTGCTATCTGTTCCCAGCTGCATTTTGTCAGTCCCTGTTCTCAGAATTAATTAAAACCCATTGTTTAATCTTACAGCTATTTCTTACAATTCCGTTCTTTGAGAGAGTTAACATAGTCAAGTAAATCAGAATTAATTGGGAACAAGCTGGATATTTCACTAGTTTCAGAACCGAGGCACATCAAATCCCACCGAGGCCAAATATTGCGGCTTTCATAAATTTCGCAGCTTCACCAACAGCAGTAAACCGTGCAGGGAGGGCGGTTTATTTCGCATTATGACATTTCCTTCATGGGTCCATGCTAACCCTTCAATTGTTATTGAGAGGCAGGTAAGATTTGCTGAATTTCCTCTGTTCCATAATTGTCAAAATATGCCGCCTACACTCTGAATTTTATTACCACAATTGGCTAATTTCTCTAATATTCCGAGATGGAAATTATTATCTTTCATTCTTTTTTTCTACCGTTGTTTCTTCCTTCCCTCCGGCTTGCACTCTCCGCTCTCACTGATTCTCTACCGCCGGTTCTACCAGATTTTATTTGTTGTCCTCTTGCACTCTTTCCCCTCAGGCTCGCACGCTTTTCATAGACTTGTATTGCCTTAGTCCCTTCCACAACCTCAGGACGACCCATAACGCTTTAGAGCCAATGAAGTATTTTCAAGTGCAGGTACCGATGCAATGATGGAAACGCCACAGCCAATTAGCACACAACATCTCCCACAAGCAGCAATGTGATAATGATCAGCTCAACTGTTTTATTCGTGCTGTTGATTTAGGGTTAAATTGAGAATAAAATTTACAATCGTTGTGCTCGAACACACATTGTAGAAAGTCCTACAAGAGAGGGGGCGGTACTGGACCTAATTCTGGGGAATGTAGCCGGGCAAGTGGTGGAAGTGTCAGTAGGAGAGCATTTTGGCGACAGTGACCATAATTAGTGAGATTTAAGGTGGTCATGGAAAAAGACAAAGACGGCCCGGAAATAAGGGTTCTAAATTGGGGGAAGGCCGATTTTAATATGATAAGGCAGGATCTGGCCAAAGTGGACTGGGAGCAGCTGCTTATAGGAAAATCCACATCAAAACAGTGGGAGACTTTCAGAAGGGAAATAGAGAGAGTACAACACCAACATGTTCCTGTAAAGGTCAAGGGTGGGACCAACAAGCAAAGGGAACCTTGGATGACAAGGGATATACAAAAATGCATTAGAAATAAAAGGGGGGCTTTTGGCAGTTACAAAAGACTAAAGACAGAAGAAGCCCTAGAGGAGTATAAAAAGTGCAGGGGCATACTTAAAAAAGAAATTAGGAGGGCGAGGAGGGGCCATGAATAAAGGAAAATCCTAAGATGTTTTATAAGTATATTAAGGGCAAGAGGATAACCAGGGAAAGGGTAGGGCCCATTAGGGACCAAAGTGGCAATCTGTGTGTAGAGCCAGAGGATGTAGGCGGGGTTTTAAATGAATTTTTTGCATCTGTGTTCACTATGGAGAAAGACGATGCAGACATAGAAATCGGGCAAGGGGACTGTGACATACTTGAACATATTAGCATCGAGAGGGAGGAGGTGCTAGCGGTTTTAGCGGGCCAAAAAGTGGATAAACCCCCAGGCCCGGACGAGATGTATCCCAGGCTGCTGTGGGAGGCAAGGGAGGAGATTGCAGGGGCTCTGACACTAATTTTCAGAACCTCTCTGGCCACATGGGATGTACCAGAGGACTGGAGAAAAGCTAACGTAGTACCATTATTCAAGAAGGGTAGCAGGGATAAACCAGGGAATTACAGGCCAGTGAGTCTAACATCTGTGGTGGGGAAATTATTGGAAAAAATTCTGAGGGACAAAATTAATCTCCACTTGGAGAGGCAAGGATTAATCGGGGATAGTCAGCATGGCTTTGTTAAGGGTAAATCATGTCGAACAAATCTGATCGAATTTTTCGAGGGGGTGACTAGTGGGGTGGATGAGGGAAATGCTGTGGATGTGGTTTACATGGACTTCAGTAAAGCTTTTGACAAAGTCCCGCATAGGAGACTGGTCAAGAAGGTAAGAGCCCATGGGATCCAGGGTGCCTTGGCGCGTTGGATCCTAAACTGGCTGAGTGGCAGGAGGCAGAGGGTGATGGTCGAAGGTTGCTTTTGCGACTGGAAGCCTCTGTCCAGTGGGGTACCTCAGGGATCGGTGCTGGGTCCCTTATTGTTTGTGATCTACATAAATGATTTGGATGAGAATGTAAAAGGTATGATCAGTAAGTTCGTAGATGACACGAAAATTGGTGGGGTGGTAAATGGCGAGGAGGAAAGCCTCCGGCTACAGGACGATATAAACGGGTTGGTCAGATGGGCGGAAAAGTGGCAAATGGAATTTAACCCTGAAAAGTGCGAGGTGATGCATTTTGGACGGACAAATAAGGCAAGGGAATACACAATGAGTGGTAGGACCCTAGGAAGTACAGAGGGTCAGAGGGACCTTGGTGTACATGTACATAGGTCCCTGAAGGCAGCGGAGCAGGTAGATAAGGGGGTTAAAAAGGCATATGGGATACTTGCCTTCATTAGCCGAGGCATAGAATATAAGAGCAGGGAGGTTATGATGGAGCTGTACAAAACGCTGGTGAGGTCACAGCTGGAGTGCTGTGTGCAGTTCTGGTCGCCTCACTATAGGAAGGATGTGATTGCTTTGGAGAGGGTGCAGAGAAGATTCACCAGGATGTTACCTGGGATGGAGCGCCTCAGCTATGAAGAGAGGCTGGACAGGCTGGAGTTGTTTTCCTTGGAGCAGAGAAGGCTGAGGGGGGACCTGATTGAGGTGTACAAAATAATGAGGGGCATAGATAGGGTAGATAAAGAGGAACTTTTCCCCTTAGTGGGGGGGTCAATAACAAGGGGGCATAGATTCAGGGTAAGGGGCAGGAGATTTAGAGGGGATTTGAGGAGGAACTTTTTCACCCAGAGGGTGGTTGGAATGTGGAACTCAATGCCTGAAAGGGTGGTGGAGGCAGGAACCCTCACAACATTCAAGAAGCATTTGGATGTGCACTTGAAATGCCATTGCATACAAGGCTATGGACCAAATGCTGGAAAATGGGATTAGACTGGACAGGGATGGATGGGCGGAGCAGGCACGATGGGCCGAAGGGCCTCTTTCTGTGCTGTAAAACTCTATGACTATGACTCTATGACATCTATATATTAGTGTTGCCCGGTGAACACGTTGCTTCTTCAGATCTGGTGGGTTGCATCAGAAGAGAGTTTGCCGTCTACTCATTTAAATTCCTTTCCTTCCCCCTTACATTTCAGTCATCAATTACAAGTTACAGAAGCGAAACAAATTTTCGTGGTAGCGTGGCCGAGCGGTCTAAGGCGCTAGATTCTTATTCTTTTTTCTGCGAAAGCGTGGATTCGAATCCCCCCGCTGCCAAATATATTGTGGCATTCATAAATTCCGCAGCTTTAGCAATAAACCATGCAGACAGGGTGGTTTGCTCCGTATTATGTCACTTCTTCACCACTTGGTTCATGGAGCTCCATGCTAACCTTTCCCTTTCAGTTGTTGTTAAGAAGCAGATGCGATTTGAAGTATTTCCTCTCGTCTGAAATCGGCATGGAGCACTATAATCACCGTCACCCAACCAAATGAATTCAGACCTCTCACTCATCTCCGCACTTGCTGCGTTTCAGATATCCACCCCATTTACATTTCTGTTTCTTACATTTATTTACAATCTGTCGACTGCAAACCCCCTGTGCTGCCATTCGGGACCCACCATCTCTCTGCCGTTTCACTGTTCCTACTACCAAACCTGCCGGATAACCAACAAGTTAAACATCTGCTCCTGTGCTCCAATCCGATTAATATTACACTGATACGTTTTTTCAATCTAACCTATCCAGACATTGAAAGTTACATTAAGGCAAGGATAAGAGAAGATGTCTTTTGTGTGCACAGTTGCTGAGCTGGGCTCTGTGTTCAGAATGAGGGTCAGATATGTTTTTCATTCCATGTCTGAGAACGTGTGATTAGGAGGGCAAATATTCCCTATTATTCTCTTCTCTTACCATTATGATAAATTTCAGGCTCAATGCGGCAGGAATAGTTCAATTGAGAGAGCGTTGGAAGGAAGATCAAAATGTGCCACCTACGCTCAGAAGTTTATTACCATTATTGGCTAATTTCTCTAATATTCCGAGATGGAAATGATTATCTTTCATTCTTTTTTCTACCGTTGTTTCCTTCTTACATCAGGCTCTCTCTCTCCGCTCTCACTGACTCTCTACCGCCGGTTCTCCAGATTTTATTTGTTGTCCTCTTGCACTGTTTCCCATCAGGCTCGCACGCTTTTCTCAGACTTGTATTGCCACCTCAGGGCGAACCAGAACGCTTTAGAGCCAATGAAGTAGTTTCAAGTGTAGTTACTGTTGCAAAGATGGAAACGCTTGCACACTACATCTCCCACAAGCGGCAATGTGATAATGATCAGCTCAACTGTTTTATTCGTGCTGTTGATTTATGGATAGATTAAGAACAAAATTTACAATCGTTGTGGTCCAACACACATCAATATATTAGTGTTGCCCTATGATGAGGTTGCTTCTTCAGATCTAGTGGGTTGCATCAGAAGAGAGATTGCCGTCTACTCATTTAAATTCCTTTCCGTCCCCTTATATTTAACAAGACAAAGACTCATTTCAATCATCAGTTACAAGTTACAGAAGGGGCACAGCTTTACGTGGTAGGGTGGCCGAGCGGAGTAAGACGCAGGATTACGATTCACAATCTTTGCAGAAGCGTGGGTTCCAATCCCACCGCTGCTACATATTATAGCTTATCTAAATTTCGCCGTTTCACCAACAAAAATAAACCAGTCAGGGCGGTCTGCGCTTTATGATGTCTTTTCCTCATGGAACTCCATGCTAACCTTTCCCTTTCAGTTGGCTGCTATGGCAGATGCAGTATAATGTGGACAAAGCAAATACAGGAAGGCAGATTATTATCTGAATGGCAATAGATTGGGAGAAGGGGAAGTTCAACGAGACCTGGGTGTCCTCGTGCACCAGTCGCTGAAGGTAAGCATGGAGGTGCAGCAGGTGGTTAAGAAGGCAAATGGTATGTTGGCCTTCGTAGCGAGAGGGTTTGAGCACAGGAACAAGGATGTTTTGCTCGGTTGTACAGGGCCTTCGTGAGACCACATCTTAGGTATTGTGTGCAGTTTTGGTCGCCTTATCTGATGAAGGATGTTCTTGCCATGGAAGCAGTTCAGCGATGATTCACCAGGCTGATACCTGGGATGGCAGGAATTACGTATTAGGAGAGATTGGGTCGATTGGGCTTGTACTCGCTGGCGTTTAGAAGAATGAGAGGGGATCTCATTGAAAGATTTAAAATTCTGACAGGACTGGACAGACTAGATGCAGGAAGAATGTTCCCGATGGTCGGGGAGTCCAGAACCAGGGGTCATAGTCTAAGGAAAGGGTAGGCCATTTAGGACAAAAATGAGGATGAATTTCATCACACAGAGAGTGGTGAACCTGTGGAATTCTCTACCACAGAAGGCTGTACAGGCCAATTCATTAAATATATTCAAGAAGGAGTTGGATATATTTCTCAAGGCTAAAGGGATCAAGGGGCATGGAGAGAAAGCAGGGGCCGGGTACTGAATTTGGATGATCAGCCATGATCGCATTGAATGGCGGAGCAGTCTCGAGGGGCCGAATGGCCTACTCCTGCTGCTATCTTCCATATTTCTATGCTTCTGTGAAATATCCAGCAGCGTGAAGGTGGCTGCAGAGCCTAGGATACATCCAATGACGTCGGCGACAGCTGCGACCGTGGGTGCACTGTCGTGGATGTGTCGATTGAGTACCCGACAGTCCACTTTGGTCTCCAGGAGTTGTCCAGATTTCTAACCGGCCACAGTGGAGAGCTAATGTGGGTGGCTCCCGGTCTCAATACCCGCTTTTTGACCAGAGAGATCATGACCGTTTCCATGTCTGCCTCTGCCTCTTTGTGGAAATTATATTGCTTTTGAGGTCGGTCCTGGAGTCCCCATCTACACTTACTTCGACCCCGTTCACCCTCCCAAATTCGTGCTTATGAGTGGCAAATGCGCTGAGGTGTGCTTGCACACATGCCTGGTACTCCACTGGAGTGTTACTGACCATTTGTAGGAGATCGTATCTCTACTTTGGTTTTAGTGTACGGTGGCATAGTGGTTAGCACTGTTGCCTCACAGCGCCAGGGACCCGGGTTCGAATCCGGCCTCGGGTGACTGTCTGTGTGGAATTTGCACAATCTCCCCGTGTTTGCGTGGGTTTCCTCCGGGTGCTCCGGTTTCCTCCCACAGTCCAAAGATGTGCGGGTTAGGTTGATTGGCTATGATAAATTGACCCTTAGTGTTAGGGGGATTAAATACGTGGGGTTACGGAGATAGGGTGGGATATGTGTTCATGTAGGGGTTACGGGGATCGGGTGGGATATGTGTCGGTGCAGGCTCGATGGGCCGAAATGGCCTCTACCTGCACTGTGGGGTTTCTGTGATTTCTGTGATTTCTGTGAAGGTCCCCTTGCCCTGTTTCTCTGGGATAACTTCCACTTCACTTTCTTTGCCGGTGCATGCTCCCCACAGGCAGTGATTCCTAAGATCCACTGGAATCCTGTGGCCTATAAAAAAATCAACCCCCAGGATCCCGTTCCCTTCCTGATCCCATTTCATTAAAACACAGGTCCACTTGGAGCAGAGTGCTCCTAAATGAATGGACAGCGGGATGGAGAATGAGCCAGCCTGCTCATTACCTGTAATCCCCACTAAGCTGTACGGGACCCTGTTAGACAGAGCTGAGGCTGCGGGGTTATCTGAATAGAATATGGTGCTCGATGCTCCCGTGTCCAACAGATAGGTCCCTTTCACCTTTTCCACCTCCATCTTAACAAGCGGTCTCTTCCATACATCATAATCAAGGGGACACAGGTAGAAAGGCTACGCTGGCTCTAGTCATAAGTCTGTGTTAGGTGGGGCAGATGGAGTTATAGCACCCGTGGCTGTGGTTACCTTCCCTGGGCCAGCCAACAAAACTCCAAGTGCAGCTACTAAGGAGTCAAGCGGGGGGAAAGGGTCGGTGTTTCTGTCTTTGGGGCAGGAGATGGTGTGTCTTGCCCCACATTATCGTTCCAAGGATTTCTGCTGTCCCTTCTCCAGTGCCCACCTTTCCCACACCCGAAGCAGTTATGCATCGCATCGGAAGGGTTACCCCCTTCCTGATGCCATTACTTCTTACCCTGGCTGGGTTTAAACTCGTGTACTTTCCCTTTTGTCTGTGGTTCGTCTACCAACTACCATAACGATAAGTCAGGGTCAGTTGTCTGACCATTACCTCCTCGGTGACTTGGGGGCCCTTTGATTCAAACGACACCTCGGCCTTGGCTCTGATCCGTGACAAGCGGTTTGCCACCAGACTCTGGAGCCAGTGGGCCAGCTCCTTCTGGTTCAAGTAAGTCAGGTCCAGATCCCCATTACAGGCACTCTTATACACAGACCACAGCCTGTCTGTGAATTCCTGTGGGCTCTCCCCTGCTAACTGTGTAGTCTTCTCCAACCGGGAGAAAGAACTACCACCGTTCATCCCGGATGGCAGTGTACCCACCCTGTACTTTCTTGCTCTCGGCATAGAGGGACTGGTACAGCTAGCCATCCAACGAGAACAGAAGCATTTTGGCCATCTCAGTGTCGTCGCAGTCGTTGCTGCCTGCTGCTTTTTCCACTTGCATGAAGTGGACTGAGGGGTCTCCCTTGTGGGTGAGTTTGTTCAGTTGGCTTACCATAGCCCTAAGCTGTTGGGTACCGTGGGGAATCACGAATTGGCTTTCAAGGGACCCGTGCCCCACCACTGCCGGGCACGCCAAACTTTTGCTACCGAGCTGGGCACATCGGCCCCGGCTCCGACCTTTCCTGCATTGGCTTGCCCCCTGCTGCCTGCTGCCAAACCGAGTTAAAACCCGGCGCCACAGGTGGTGGTGGTGTACACTCCTCTCTGCCCTCGCTACAGATTGCTTGTCCCTCCTGCTGCCCAACCGGCCTTTCCCTGGTGCCACAGGTGATGTTTGAACAGTTTCCTCCTTCTACTTCCAGGTCCACCGGGCCGCACCCGGGATCACTAGGCATACCATGCCTCTTGCCCTGGACAGAGCAAGTTTTAAACTGTCGATCTGCTTTTTGGCAGGACTCAAGATCTTCCGCTTAAAAATCCCTAGTGATTGATACCTTATAAGCTGCCTGCACGTCTCTTAACCTCTCTTTTAGGTTAGGCAAGCATTCTCCTCTTTCAGTACTAACTCATTACTTTTGGCTTCGGTGACCTGACACCGAAAATACTCATGTCTGTTCCTCTATTTCTCCTCTATCTGTAACGTCTCCTGACTTTGGGTCTGAATTCCTCAAGTTATTCTTCCCCTGCTATAGCTCTTGCTTGAGAGAGTTTGGCTGCCTCCCGCAGCTCTTCTGTTAATATCTTAATGTGTTGGTCTAAAAGCTGGATCTGTCGCAGGGCGCAGACCTGCCAGATGACTTTTTCTACCAACTTCTTATGATCCTTGCTCTCAGTCCATTTGGCTGCTGCGTCCATGGGACACTCAGCGCGCAAAAGACTGCTCACCCATTTCTTGGTGATATTCACCTTCTAAAACACATAAGAGGAAATCCTCTCTTCCATCTTCGTTCTTTGGTCAAACACAGGCTCTGTTGCATTACATCCCTTTTGCCAACGTCCTGCTGCGGTCGCCATTTTCTTTAGGGGGTGGTGTGTGTGGGCAGCTTTGCCTTTGAATCCTGAGCAGTTCCAATCGCTCCCAGACCCTTGGTTTTGGCCCTGAACTTATTTTGGGGTTGTAGTGAAATTTCAACAGACAAATGAGTTGGTGAAAAAAATTTGGATTTATTTCAGACAAGAAATTATACACAACACAACAATCTTATCACTTCAGAATATAAGAGGGAGCATAACAATAGACAGAATACTTCACCACTCCGAATCACACTACACTAACTATGTTCGACTCCAGAGGAACAGGTTTAATGCTCACCAGACGACTTCATTTGACAGTTGTAGAGGTTCACGATTTTGGGGTTCACTTGGTTTGGCGGTTGGGGCCTGCTGTACCCCGGGCACGGTAGAAAACTTCACCTGCGTTGCTTTTTCAGTCTCTGCATGTCCGCTGATGCGGTTGCATGCATATTGGATCTATCGGGTAAATACCGTATTTCTTTTGTTCAGAAATATGGTTTAGAGACTTTTCATCAAATCTTACCCAGGTTTAAGTCAGAATAGTTTGTAGAGTGAAAACAAACTTATGGATATTCGGTTTCTTCCAGGTTGGTAACTTGTTGGTCACAGTGGCCCAATATTACCTAGCTGCTGGTAAAATTTTTGCTTGTTTGTTTCATGGGGCTCTTGGTTGCTGGGATTCCTCTCTCGTTTCCTATCGATCTTCTCCTGTTCTCCTTCCGTCGATTGATTGATTCTTTACATTTCTCCGAATTCTCCGAATGTGTTAACTAAAAAAGCAGGCTGCAATTATACCTTTTGAGGCCTGGCTTATCTGCCCAACAAGTCTTCTCTGGCCCATTGTCATTTTTGGCGGGCTCGTTAACGTTAAAATTTTTGATTTTTTTAATGGTTTTGACCTAGTCCCATCTGTGTTTAATTGATTTAAGTTGGTTTAAACTAGGTTCGGAATGGTCCATCCAAACGTAAATTGGCTTTAAATGACTGTTTTATTTTTGGTCCGATTAGTAAGTTTGTCTTCTCCTGCTGGGGCCAGGGTCCCGTTTGCTGGTCAGTGGCATGCACTGCATTATGCATACCCCTGATGGCTCTGTAATTTTGGCGGGAACTGCTCTTCCGTGGGCCTATTGTCATTATGTAAAATGACTGAGACAGCCCAGAACATTCACAAACATTTTGGCTTAAGCCAATACCCAAACTGCTTGTTTTACAGAGGCCCATCCCTACCCCTTTTTTTGCAGCCTTCCACAGGGCTTGACATGTCCTTTAAAAAAAAATCCTGGGGCTTTTACTTTAAGCGCCTTTTTGGCCCAACATTTTTTTTAAACAGTGCACAAATCTTTTCCTTGGGGTAATCTTCTTGGTTTGGGGAAACTGCAGAATTTTGCGAACCTTACATTCCAAAAGCAGCTATGTGATAATGATCAGCGGAACCATTTTATTCCTACTGTTGATTTATGGATAAATTATGAATTAAACTTACAATCGTTGTGTGCCAACAAACATCTATTTATTAGTGTTGCCCTGTGAACAGGTTGCTTCTTCTGATCTTGTGGGTTGCATCAGAAGAGAGTTTGCCGTCTACTAATTTAAATTCCTTTCATTCCCCCTTTGTTTTACAAGAAAAAGACACATTTCAATCAGCAGTTACAAATTACAAAACTGATGTAGCTTGGCTGAGCGGTCTGCAGCGCTGTATTCAGGTTCCAGTCTTTTTGGCAAGTGTGGGCTCGAATCCCATAGCTGCCAGATATTTTGGATTTCATAAATTTCGCCGCTTCACCAGCAGAAGTAAATCGTCCAAGCAGGGTGGTTTGCTCCCTATTATGTCACTTCTTCACCATTTCCTTCATGGATGCCCATACTAACCTTTTCCTTCAGTTGTTCTTGATACGATTTGAAGAATTGTCTCTGGTCCATAATTGTCCCGAGTACTGCAAACACCGTCACCCAACCAACTGAATTCAGACCATTCACTCACTCTTCTCCACACCTGCTGCGTCTCACTTATTCAGATATCCAACACTTTTACATTTATGTCTGTACAATCTATCGACCACAAACCCGCTGTGCTGCCATTCTGGACCCACCATCTCTCTGCTGTTTCGCCGTTCGCCCTTCCAAACTTGCCAGTTAAACAGCAGCTCCCATCTGCTCCTGTGCTCCAATCCGATTAGTATTGCACGAATATTTGTTTTCAAACTAATCTACCCAGACATTGAAAGTTATATTAAGGCAAGGATAAGAGAAGGTCCATTCTGTATATACAGGTGGTGAGCTTGGCTCTGTGTCCAATATGAGGGTCAGATTTTTTTTCATTCCATTAGTCGGAGAACGTGTGATTATGAGGGCAAATGTACCCTATTATTCTCTCCTCTTGTAATTATGGTAAATTTCAGGCTATATGCGGCAGGAACACTTCAATTGAGAGAGCATTAGAGGGAAGATCAAAATGTTCTGCCGTTGCTCACAATTTTATTACCACTTTTGGCTAATTACTCTAATAGTCCGCGATGGAAATGATGATCTTTCATTCTTTTTTCGACCGTTGTTTCTTTCTTCCCTCAGGCTCTCTTTCTCCACTCTCACTGACTCTCTACCGCCGGTTCTCCAGCGTTTATTTGTTGTCCTCTTGCACTGTTTCCCCTCAGGCTCGCACACTTTTCTCAGACTTGTATCGCCTTAGCACCTTTCAACACCTCAGGACGACCCATAATGCTTTACAGCCAATGAAGTATTTTCAATTGTAGTTACTGCTGCAATGTTGGAAACGCCGCAGCATATTTGCACAAAACATCTCCCACAAGCAGCAATGTGCTAATGATCAGCTCAACTGTTTTATCCGTGCTGTTGATTTATGTAAAAATTAAGAATTAAATTTACAATCGTTGTGTTCCAATAAACATCTATATATTAGTGTTGCCCTGTGATAAGCTTGCTTCTTCTGATCTAATAGGTTGCATCCGGAGAGATTTTGAGGTCTGCTAATTTAAATTCCTTTCATTCCCCCTTTTTTTTACAAGACACCAACCTTTCAGTTAACAGCCGAATGCGCTGGCCCATTTCGCCACAGCGACACTCGAGCGATGGTTTGAAATTTGAATTAATCTGCACGAACCAAAGTGATTGTATACCAGTGCATTCAAAACTAAGGCACTGACTGCACAGCAAATGAGAATCTGCGTGGGGCAAAGCAAACTTCGGGGTAATCGTGGCCAAGTGGTTAAGGCAAGGGAGTGGAAATCGATTGGGGTTTACCCACGCAGGTTCAAATTCTGCCACCTATGGAAGTGATGATGTCAGCCCAAATGACACTTAATTTTAACTACTGCCTTTCAGTTCCTGAGCCGAGACAGATTCAAAGCTACAATCAAACAATGATTCAAGCAGAAAGTAAAAAAAGCAGTTCACCCCATTATTACATCACGGCATCACGATCGTCCGAGGCCACTGGAAAAATATTACATTATTTAATGCTCATGAAACTGTGAAAGCATTTTAATCATCGAAAATATTTTTATTGCAACACATTGAAGAAAGTACACATAGACTGCTCAGCCATCTTCCAGTTGATGCTGCTTCCTACTTCAATGCTTCTTTAATGAACTAAGCCAGACGAGCCACAGTTCTCAACGCTGCAGGCTAAGGTCAGGACATGAGAACATAAGAAACAGGAGCAGGATTTGACCATGCTGTCCTCCAGCCTGCTCCGCCATTAAATAATTTTGTGGGTGATTATCAACCTCAACTGAAACTTCCCGAACTAGTCCCATATCACGTAATTCCCGTAATGTCCAAATCCATCTCGGTTAGGAATGCACTCAACAACTGAACAGCTACAGCCCTCTGTGGTAGAGAATTTGCAAAAATTCACAACCCTTAGAATGAAAAATTTCTCCTCATCTTCAGTCATAAATTGCCGGTTCCTTATTCTGAAACTATGACACCTCATTCTGGATTCTACAGCCAGGGTAAAGAGACTCTTAGCATCCGCCCAGTCAAGTCCTGTATTTCCCTGCTCCACTCACTCACATCAACCTACCTCCCTCTGAACTTGCAGCACTGCATTCTCTTAGATCCAACCCTGACATTGTCATTAAACCTGCTGACAAGGGTGGTGCTGTTGCTGTTTGGCAATCCGACCTCTACCTAGCGGAAGCTGAACGCCAACTCTGACACATACTCCTACCTCCACCTGGACCATGACCCCACTACCGAACATAAAACCACCATTTCCAAGACTGTCACTGATCTCACCTCCCCTGGAGATCTTCCCCCACGTGGCCTCCAAACTCCTAGTTCCTCAACCCCGCACAGCCTCCTTCCCTAGATCCACAAACAGGACTGCCCTGGTAAACCCATCGTTTCAGTCTGTTCTTGCCCCACGGAACTTATCTCTTGCTAACTCGAATCCATTTTTTCTCCCATTTGTCTGGTCTCTTCCCACCTACATCCCCGACTCTTCCGATGCCCTCCGCCACTTTAACTCTTTCCAGTTTGCCGGCCGCAACCGCCTCCTTTTCATTATGGGTGTGCAATCCCTGTGCAACTCCATCCCCCACGAGGATGGCCTGAGGGCGCTCTGCTTCTTCCTTGAAAAGTGGCTCAACCAGTTCCCATCCACCACCACCCTTCTCCGCCTGGCTGAACTTGTTCTCACACTGAACAACTTCTCCTTTGACTGGCCTTGGGTTGTCACTTTTTATTCTCTTTTTAGGGGTCAAGTCATTGACAAGACCATTTAACCTATAGAGATTTTTGGAAAACTTCACCAACCAATGACAGTTTAAGTTCTTTGTCTTGGTGTTTGTATGAAAGCCATCCCCAAAGGAAGGTCTCATTACTTCATCCTTCTTTTTTTACATTTTGAAAGTTCCTCCATTGGAATCCATCTTATCTCTTCTTACTCTCGCCCCCTTTTTTCCCAGGAAGTATAAGGCCCGGCCCTGACCCTCTTAATCATGGCCCCAGCCAAAGCTGTGGCACATTAATCAGTCCCTATCTCACCTCAAATACACTATCATTACATGTTCGAGAACTACCAGAGCACTTGAAATGATACAAACCTACGGGTGAGCTGATATATAAACCCCAATATCCCAGCAGTGTGAATCATCCCCAATGCTGTCAATTCCAATGTCTATTCTTGAGTTGTCTTGCTCCAAGACATAAAATTGCTTTAGGGGGGAGTTCAGTCGCATCACCAGCTCACTGAATTCCTCAGACAACAGGAGAATGTCGTACCTGAATTGTACCACATAACTGTGCAGCTCAGACTGGATCGTATTGGCTTTTCCAACGCTCTGTTACCTACAAAACACAATTACTGCAGTCACAGTTATAATTCAGTCTTACAATCATTAGCACGTCGACTACATATGTACATTTCAAGCGACAATGATACAAAACAAAGAAAATAGAAATTGTGAAGAAAGCTACAGTTTATTATATAACCAGGAATAGTTATCCTTTCACAGTTTTCAACTGATTGATATGGTAGCATTTTGCCCTCTTGGCTCTCCCCTTTTTCCCAGGGAATTGCACCAGATAAACTGAAGGACTGGCCCTGTCAATAATCGGGAAGGGGCCATTCCACTTTGGTTCGAAGTAATGTTGCTTCTTCCCTTAGATTAGTACCATTACAACATCTCCCACTTGGTACTCAAATGGTCGGACCTTCTTGTCGAAGTATTTCTTTGCCTGGTTTTTTGATTTGCCTGTTTGTGTAGCTATAAAAATGTTAGTTTGTTCTATGTTCTCTACCACCATTTCAAGCCATTTTTGGTTGGCAATTCCCTGTACTAAGGGTGTGGCTGAAGGGGTTAACAGATGGGCTGGCATTCGCATTAGTCGCCTGGTCATAGCCTGGTAGGGTGAGATACTCATTGTGCTATGCGGGGTGGATCTAATAGCCATTAGACACATTGGCAACATACTGGACCATTTGATGGGTGATCTGCACATAATTTGTTTAACATTGTTTTCAGAGTTCGGTTTCCTCTTTTCACTACACCAGATGATTGTGAGTGATGGGAGATGTGAAGTTTATGCGAGATACCCATTATCCATTGCAATTCGGTAAAAATTTTGCGCAGTAAAGGGTGATCCCTGATCACTATCCTCTGGAATTGGCACTCCCCACCTGCAGACCACCTCACCCAATAAAAGGCGAGCTGCTGTCAATGCGTTATTTGTTTTACATGGAAAAGCCTCCATCCATTTAGTAAATTTATCAACTATAGCAAGACAATTTCGCAAGTCTGAAGGCCCTATAGGTAACGGCCATACAAAATCAATTTGAAGGTGTGTCCACGGCCCACCGGGAGGAGGGGGACTGCGCAACAGTGCCCGATTAGTGTGGACACTTGGATTGTGCTATAAACAGGGCAAACAACGATTCACCCTATGAGTAACATCTGTGATGCAATCGGGATACCATGCAAATTTGCGTAGTTTCTGAACAGTTGCATCAGCTGAATAGTGCCCTCCTATCGGATGTGAGTGCAAGAGATCAAAGGTTTCGGGTGCCATGGATGGGGGAACACAGACAACCGGGAGATCAGATGATAGCCACCGAATGCAGGGGTTGAACATTAACAGTGGAGCAGCTTCCCCAGACTGATCCGGAGCCAATTGTGTGTCCGCAGCAAATGGAGTGGGCTGAGGTAAAGGACATCCATTCTGATGCCATACAATAACAACTGCATAGGGGGAATAACTGCCTGGAGTGAAGGGAGGTCGACCTCCCCACCTTGGATACTCGCGACTGATCTTAAGGGAGGGTACGGTCTTGCCAGAGGTCACCGTTAATGGTGGCAACATTGGCAGCACGAACTGCCTGTGAGTTACCCTGGGTATGTACAGCTGAAGAACGTGAATGGGACTTTACCTCACCAACATAGACAGGGGTTGATCGTGAATTTAAAGTATCCCAAAGCGAAGCAAAGAGGTCTGCATGGAGTAGGGTCTTGCTATCAACAGTACAAAAATTATTCCTAGCTTACAATGGTAAAGATAACAAAGTTTTAATCGCATAGGCACTATCTGACCAGACATTAACAGGCATGTCATGAGTAATTTGGATTGCTGTCATCAGGGCTGTAACATCAGCATATTGGGCAGAGTGGGGAATGTATTTATACTTAAGTTCTCGGTTAGGCGTGACTACTGCAAATCCAGTAAGGGGCTTTCTGTTCCTGTGATAGGATGACCTATCAGTGTAGACGTTCTGGGCGTCACTTAGCGGTGTAGGAGATACGGGGTGACGGTCGAACTCCAGTGGTGGAAGAGGGCACTCATGGCTTCCCCCCTCATACACTAGGAGCTGAGGTAGTAAAGTTGTCTGCCTTGGCGTTATTTCCAAATCGCTGAGCGTAAACAGAAGTGTCCAGTGACTGACTCGGGCAGAGGAGACCAAAGTGTCCCCTGGTTTAAGTAAAAGATTCAAAGGGGTGTAGGGGCTATGTATGATCATTTTGTTCAGCCCAATAATAAACGTGAAGTGTTTGACTGCCCAAAAAGTGGCTAGCAGATGTCGCTCACACACAGTGAAATTCTTCTCCACGCCTTTCAAAATACGGGAGGTGAATGCGATTGGCATAAGTTTACCCTGAACCTCTTGGCACAGAACAGCAGCAAGACACTGATGTGTGGATCCCACCTCCAGGTGGAAAGGCTTCTCTAGGTCAGGGCTTGTCAGGCATGTGGCTGGCATAACAGCAGTTTTAAGGAGGGACACAGCCGTTGTATGTTCAGTGGTCCAGTCACGGGCCACAGCGTCCTCTTCACCCTTTAACAGTTCAATTATGATTTGGCTAGCTCCACAAATCTGGGAATAAATGAGCGCTGATATCCAACTAGGCCCAGGAAGGAACGAAGTGCTGTTTTCGATGCGGTCAATGGTAAACGCTGAATCACCTCAGTCTTATGCAGTCCCTTTTGTCCCACAGAAAACCCTAAAAATGTCACTTCTGGCTGTAACAATTGTACCTTTTTATGGTTAATTTTCCGCCCACCTTTTAGAACAAGGTCTAATAGCTCTTCCATTAATTTTGAATGAGTCTTTTTGTCAGGCGTTGCAAGCAAAATGTCATCAACATACTGCAGCAGGCAGTCGGGTCTCGAAAAAGTTTCCAGTGCCTGAGCCATCCGTTTGTGGAATATAGTTGGGGCGTTGTGAAAATTTTGAGGTAAACATGTCCAAGAATAACTTTGATCTTCAAAAGTGAAGGCAAACTTGAACTGATCTTCTGACTTAACAGGAATGCTCCAGAAGCCATTTGAAATTTCAAAAGGTAGAGAAGCAGCAGCTATCTGGTGCAATCTGGGCAGGAGAGTGGGGGTCTCCTGCACAACAGGGGCGCAAGCTGGGGTTACCGAATTAAGCTTGTGATAATCAATTGTTAGACGCCAGCTATAGTCTGGCTTCTTAACTGGCCAGGTTGGAGAATTAGTGGTAAAAGTGCCAATGTGGATAACACCCTGCTTTAACAATGAATCGATAGTAGACCGAACATAAGTTTTACTCTCAGCCAGAATGGAATATTGCTTAACAGGAGGGTGGGATTGTCCATTAATCTCCTCATCTCCTGACATTCTAGCATAATCATGTTTGGACTTAGCAAATACCTCTGATAATTTATGAATTCATGTATGGGGTCATCATTCCCTGGAAGGGTGAAATCCTCAGAATTTTAAATTGCATATATTGAATGGGCATCTGAAATAGGTGCCCGTGGTCCCTCATTAAAGTGCCACCAAAGAAATCCATTAACATAGTCGAGGACAGGACAGTGTTTATGCAACGTGTCACTTCCGAGGTAACCCTTCTGGTCATGGCTGGCCACATATACAGGAGAGCGGACATCGACGGAATTCCCATCGATGGACAAGACTGTGGAGTTCAATCCCTGATTAGCTAACTTAGTAGAACCATTGCAGCCAAAGAGGTTTAGGGCGGTGCCAGAACGGGAAAAGGGAGCGAGGTCATGTAAAATAGTCATGGCAGAACCGAAATCCACAAGCATTACATGGTGGTGGCCTCTAAGATCAGTGGCCCGGACAAAAGGTCGTCCATCCCCCCCGTACCAGACAGCAGAAGACGTGGTCGCCATGGAGGCCTTTGACCTTCACTGGGGCCGTGAGTCTGGGAGTCTGGGAGAAACAGCCGAAACGTTTTGCCCCCCCCCCACCCCGCGTGACTGTGCTTCAAGGCCTCAACTGCTGCCGAATGTTGTTCGAGCTGCTGCTGCAGAGAGTTCAAATCAGACATGTTACCTTCACGGATTGGGGGTTGTTAGCGTGGGCCATTATTTGGATGTCGACTATTGCTGCAGTCGCGAGCATAACAATAGCAATTACAACAGATTATGTGGCCTTTGTCACCCCACTGGGGAGGGGTTTGTACTGTCAGAGGACCCTCCACCGCCGATACTTTGGACTCAGTAGGAGTGAGGGACGATTTAAACTCGGTCCCAAGCTTGAATGCAAGCGTCCTCTGGATCAGCCCACGGGGTTCCCTGATGAACAGTAATCCAAGAGCGTCCCTTACGTAAAAGAGCATCAATGAATGTCAGCTTAAATTCCTCTGTGTCCGAAAATTCTTGAACATATTAATTTCTCTGGGACTGGTTGTACAAATCATACAACCCATTTGCAAAGGCTACAGCATGCTCGTTAGCCTTTTGCCAGGCGTCCCCAACCACATGGGTGAAATTAACTGCGACCATGCGCAAACAGGAAAAGACTGAAACAATAACATCCCACCACTCCTTTCTTTTATCATAGATTTCCCATGAAGGTGATACCTTGAGTTCTCGTGAAATGCATGACAACAGAACTTGTTTTATGTCTGTCAATTCTAACTCAGGGTGACAGTGACGGTATGTGCCCCAATCACTTGACAGGGCAACTGGGTTCGTCTCCCAGTTTATTGGCCCCACTTCTTCAGCTAGTGCTTTGCACTCTGCCGGGGTCATACTTCTACTGGTAGTATTAGTTACTTCCTGATTTGGGGGCAGGTTGTAGGCTATCATTATCGAATTCATCATCCGAGGGTGTAGGGTCACCAAATTGTGTGGTTGAAGTGACTATAACAACCTGCTTGGTTTCTACCGGGGTAGTTTTCCTGGATCGGGAGGTGGAGGCGCAGAGGGTGAGGGACTATTTTTGCAGATGGGTTATTATTGCACTGGGTTTTTCTTGTTAGATCATCCCAGTTACTAACGGAATCCCCTCGTTTAAGGTGAAAAACGGCCATAACAGCAGCTGTTGATCTCCCCAGCTTTCCCTTCAATTCCATAACTTTTAATTCGCAGTGAGTATGGTCAGTGCTCACCAGAGGGGGTTTTTCAATTAATTCTCTCAAGGCAGTTACCATGGCTGACATTAATCTACATATAGATAGGGCTAACCAAATTAGTTACAATACGGTGTTGGAGGAATTCATGGAGTGTATACTGGATGGTTTCCTGGACCAATACGTCGAGGAAGCAACAAGAGGTCAGGCCACCTTAGGCTGGGTATTATGTAATGAGAAAGGATTAATTAGCAATCTTGTTGTGCGAGGCCACTTGGTTTGGAGCGATAATAATATGATAGAATTCTTCATTAAGACGAAGAATGAAATCGTAGACTCGGAGACTAGGGCCTAGAAATTCAGTTGCGTTTGTGCCCAATTAGGGGCGAAAGAGTGGGTTGCGCCGGAAGTTGCGTCACGCCCGAAATTAGGTGGGCCCTAACATCGGCGTTAGCCGGTAGCGCTGCGCCGGCACCGATGACGTCATCGGTGTGCGCAGTGACCCGGTACCGCCCGAAACCACGCCGATCCCCATCTTCAGTAGCGGCCGCCTCTTCCGTGGCGGGCGCTAACAACATCGGGAGACCGGGTCCTTACTGCAGCCTTATGGGCGCAAGTTAAGGTGGAGGTGCGGGGCGGCCGCTTTTTCGGCGGCCACCTGCCCGCACCTCCTTCCCCGGCCTCCTCCACCCCCCCCCCCCCGCTTCATTGCCAGCTGGTTTCCGTGGAGCCCGGCACTTCTCCGTTGTGCCAGGCTCTTTTGCCGGCACTTGCAATCGGGGCTCCGGCCGTTGCAGGCACCTCCCCCTTAAGAGAAGGGGGAGGCCTGCAGTACAGCAGCCTGCCGCATTGCATCGGGTGGCGCAGCGGGACCGGGAGCGCTGAAATTCACTTTCAGCACCCCAAGCGGGGCGGACACACCCTGTGCCAGCGCCCGGTTCCGCTTTGGGGAGCTGAAAGTGAATATGGGGCGGGCACAACTGGCTCCGTGGTGGGCACAAAATTTTCGGCGCAAACGTGCTGGCGGGGCTATACCCAATTTCTAGGCCCAGGTTCCTGAATTTAAATAAAGGAGACTACGATGGTATGAGGTGCGAGTTGGGTAGGATTGACTGGGGAATGTCATTCAAAGGGTTGATGGTGGATGGGCAATGGGAAACATTCAAAGATCGCATGGATGAACTACAGAATTTGTTCATCCCAGTTTGGCATAAAAATAAAACATAAAAGGTGACTCAAACGTGGCTAACAAGTGAAATTAAGGGTAGCTTAAGATCCAAGGAGAGGACATATAAATTGGTCAGACAAAACAGTAAACCTGAGGATTGGGAGCTGTTTAGGATCCAACAAAGGAGGACAAAGGGATTAATTAAGAAGGGGAAAATAGAGTTTGAGAGTAAGCTTTCAGGGAACATAAAAACTGACTGTGAAAGCTTTTATAGATATGTGAAGGTAAAAAGATTGGTGAAATCAAAAGTATGTCCCTTGCAGTCAGAATCAGGGGAATTTATAATGGGGAACACAGAAATGGTAACCAAATTAAAGACACACTTTGGTTCCGTCTTCACAAACGAGGACACAAATAACCTCCCAAAGATGTCGGGGAACATAGGGTCTAACGAAAGGGAGGAACTGATAGAAATCAGTATTTGTAGGGAAATGGTGTTAGGGAAATTGACTGGCTAGTGGGCCGATAAATCCCCAGGGCCTGATAATCTACATCCTAGTGTACTTAAGGAAGTGGCCCTAGAAGTATTAGATGCATTGCTGGTCATCTTCCAAAATTCGATATAGTCTGGAACAGTACCCATGAATTGATATTTAGTTAATGTTTTCCCACTGTCCAAAAAGGGTGGTAGAGAGAAAACGGGGAATTACAGACCGGTAAGCCTGACATCGGTAGTGGGGAAAATGCTAGAGTCCATCATAAAGGATGTAATAGCACGGCAGTTGGAAAACAGTGACCGGATCAGACAATGTCAACATGGATTTACAACAGGTAAATCGTGCAGGACTAATCTACTGGAATTTTTGAGGATGTAACTGGTAATATAGATCAGGTAGAACCAGTGGATCTGGTGTATTTGGATTTTCAAAAGGCTTTCGATAAGGTCCCGCATAAGAGATTAGCGTGTAAAATTAAGACACATCGGCTTGGGGGCAACGTATTGACTTGGATAGAGAACTGGTTGGCGGACAGAAAGCAAGGAGTTGGAATAAACGTCACTTTTTCTCAGTGGCAGGCAGTGATTAGTGGTGTACCACAGGGATCGGTCCTTGGATCCCAGCTATTCACAATATATATTAATGATCTGGACGAGGAAACTAGATGTAATATCTCTAAATTTGCAAGCAGCCCAAAGGTGGGTGGGCGTGTGTACTGTGAGAAACTCCAGTATGGTTTAGACAGGTTGGGTGATTGGGCAGAAGCATGGCAGGTGCAATATAACGTGGATAAATGCGAGGTTATCCACTTTGCTTTCAAAAACAGGAAGGCAGATTATTATCTGAATGGCAAAAGATTGGGAGAAGGGGACGTGCTACGAGCCCCGGGCGTCCTTGTGCAACAGTCGCTGAAATTAAATATGCAGGTGCAGCAGGCGGTTAAGAAGGCAAATGGTAAGTTGGCCTTCGTAGTGAGAGGGTTTGCATACAGGAACAAGGATGTCTTGCTGCAGTTGTACAGGGCCTTGGAGAGACCAGATCTTGAGTATTGTGTTCAGTTTTGGTCCCCTTATCTGAGGAAGGATGTTTTTGCCTTGGAAGGAGTGCAACGAATATTCACCCGGCTGATACCGGGGTTGGCAGGAATGACTTATGGGGAGAGATTGGTTCGATTGGGTTTTATACTCGCTAGAGTTTAGAAGAATAAGAACATAAGAACATAAGAAATAGGAACAGGAGTCGGTCAATCGGCCCCTCGAGCCTGCTCCGCCATTCAAAAAGATCATGGCTGATCTGATCCTAACCGCCAATCTACTATCAGAGAACCATCTCCTGAATCTAACAGATTTAGACACACGAAATAGGAGCAGGATCAGGCTACACGGCCCCTGGGCCCGGTCCGCTACCCATAGGGCCATGACCGATCCGAACCTAGACTCATGTCCAAATTCCTGCCCGCTCCCCATAACCCTTTATTCCCTTTACTTCTAGGAAACTGTCTATTTCTGTTTAAAATGTATGTAATGATGTAGCTTCTACAGCTTTTTGGGGCAGCATATTCCATGGACCGACCACCCTCTGAGTGAAGTAGTTCCTCCTCATCTCAGTTTTGAAAAAGCAGCCCCTTATTCTAAGACTAAGCCCACTAGTTCTAGTTTCACCCATCATCGGGAACATCCTCCCCGCATCAACCCGATCCAGCCCCTTCACAATCTTATATGTTTCAATAAGATCGCCTCTCATTCTTCTGGACTCCAATGAGTAGAGTCCCAATCTACTCAACCTCTCCTCATATGTCCATCCCCTTATCCCCGGGATTAACCGAGTGAACCTTCTTTGTACTGACTCGAGAGCAAGTATGTCTTTTCTTAAGTATGGACACCAAAACTGTATGCAGTATTCCAGGTGCGGTCTCACAAATACCTTGTACAACTGAAGCAATACCTCCCTATTTTTATATTCTATCCGCCTAGCAATGAAAGCCAACATTCCATTGGCCTTCTTAATCACTTGCTGCACCTGCATACTAATCTTTTGAGTTTCGTGCACCAGGAACCCCAGATCCCTTTTTACTTCAGTACTTTCAGTTTCTTGCCATTAAGATGATAACTTGCTCTACGATTTTTCCTGCCAAAGTGCATAACCTCACACTTTCCAGTATTGTATTCCATCTGCCAAATCTCTGCCCACTTACTTAGCCTGTCTATGTCCCCTTGCAGGTTTTTTATATCCTCCTCACTCACGATATTCCCTCCCATCTTAGTATCATCTGCAAACTTTCATATGTTACACTCGGTCCCCTCCTCCAAATCGTTAATATAGATTGTAAAGAGTTGGGGACCCAGCACTGACCCCTGTGGAACACCACTAGCTACTGATTGCCAGTCCGAGAATGAACCATTTATCCCAACTCTCTGCCTTCTGTTAGATAGCCAATCCTCTATCCATGCCAGAATATTACCCCCAATCCCATGATTTTTTATCTTAAGCAATAATCTTTTGTGAGGCACCTTGTCAAATGCCTTTTGGAAGACTAAATACACTACGTCCACTGGTTCTCCTTTATCCACCCTATATGTTACTTCCTCAAAGAACTCCAGCAAATTTGTCAAACATGTTTTCCCTTCATAAAACCATGCTGAAATTGTCCTATTAAATTATGATTATCCAAATATCCTGTTACTGTCTCCTTAATAATGGACTCCAATATTTTACCTACCACAGATGTTAGGCTAACCGGTCTATAGTTTCCAGCCTTCTGTCTACTGTCCTTTTTAAATAAGGGCGTTACATTAGCAGTTTTCCAGTCTGCCGGGACCTTTGCTGAGTCCAGGGAGTTTTGGAAAATTATTACCAATGCATCCACAATCCCTACCGCCACTTCCCTCAAGACCCTAGGATGTAAGCCATCAGGTCCAGGTGAGTTATCCTCCTTGAGTCCCATTGTTTTACCGAGTACCACTTCCTTAGTGATTTTGATCGTGTTTAGCTCCTCCCCCCGTATAGCCCCCTGTTTGTCCTGTGTTGGGATATTCTTAGTGTCTTCTACTGTAAAGGCTGATACAAAATATTCATTCAGTGTTATTGCCATCTCCATCTTTCCCACCATTAATTTCCTGGTCTCATCCTCTAAGCGACCAACATTTACTTTAGCCACTCTTTTTCTTTTAATATAACTATAAAAACTCTTACTATCTTTTTTTATAATTTTTGCTAATTCACTTTCATAATCTATCTTCCCTTTCATAATCAATCTTTTTGCTGTTTTTTGCTGTCTTTTAAAGTTTTCCCAATCCTCTATCCTCCCAGTAGATTTGGCTACCTTATATGCCCTTGTTTTTAGTCGAATACTACCCTTAATTTCTTTGCTTAGTCACGGATGGCTGCCTTTTCTTTTACACCCTTTTCTTCTCAGTGGAATATTTTTTTTTTGGAAGTTGTAAAACAACTCCTTAAATGTATACCACTGATCGTGTATCGTCTTACCCTTTAATCTATTTTCCCAATCCACTCTACTTAATTCCGCTCTCATACCTTCATAGTCTCCTTTATTCAAGCTTAGCACGCTTGTTTGAGATCCAACCTTCTCACTCTCTAATTGAATATGGAATTCAACCATATTATGGTCACTCATTCCAAGGGGATCCTTTACTGGGACATTTTTAATGAATCCTGTCTCGTTACTCAGGACCAGGTCTAAGGTTGCTTGCGCACTGGTCGGTTCAGTTACATACTGCTCAAGAAACCCATCCCTAATGCACTCAATGAACTCATCCTCAAGGCAGCCCTGCCTAATTTGATTTGTCCAATTAATATGATAATTAAAATCCCCCATAATTATAGATGCTCCCTTATTACATGCCTCAACTATTTCCTGATTGATACTCTGTCCAACAGAGTTGCAACTGTTCGGAGGCCTATAGACTACGCCCACTTGTGTTTTTTTCCCCTTATTATTCCTAACCGCCACCAAAACTGTCTCATTATCCTGATCTTTTGACCCAATATCATTTCTCTGTATTGCAGTGATTCCTTCCTTTATTAACATAGCCACCCCACCTCCCTTTCCTTCCTGCCTGTCCTTCCTGAACGTTAAATAACCTGGTATGTTTAATGAGAGGGGATCTTATCGGAACTTATAAAATTCTAACAGGACGAGACAGACAACACGCTGGAGGGATGTTCCCGATAGTCGGGAAGTCCAGAGCCAGGGCTCACATTCTAAGGATAAGGGGTAGGCCATTTAGGACAGAGATGAGGAGGAATTTCTTCACCCAGAGAGTGGTGAACCTGTGGAATTCTCTGCCAAAGAAGGCAGTCGAGGCCAATTCATTAAATATATTCAAAAAGGATTTGGATATATTTCTTAAAGCTAAAGGGATCAAGGGATATGGAGAGAAGGCAGGAACAGGGTACTGAGTTTGGATGACCAGCCATTATCTCATTGAATGGCGGAGCAGGCTCGAGGGGACGAATGGCCTACTCCTTCTCCTCTCTTCTATGTTTCTATGGCTCCCCTGGCGTCCTCAAGTTGTGAGGTCAGGGATTACTTGTTTATTCTTAAAACTTTTTATCCTCAAGCACCTGATGGTGGCATCTTGAGGCAAGATGTGCCTCATCTGCCAAGGCTTGTTCTTGATGGAGAAGTTTACGGACTATGAAATGTTGGCCTTGCCAGTCATGTAATTCTCTTTCAATTCGTGCATTTCTCTCTTTCTTGAGTACAACTTTGCCTCCCATGCGAACAACACAAAAGTGGGCCACGTAAGCCAGCCAATTTCTCGCTTCCTTAACTTTACATTTCTTCACACCCACTTGGGAAGCTATCGCGCCCCAAATCTCTGAGTAAACTCTCCTCATGCTTCACATCTCCCTGCACTCTTCTGATTATTGCTTGGGCCCCCGGAGCCCCTAAATTAACCGAAAGCCTGTTCACAAACATTTCTCTAAAGTATGTGTCTGCCATTTCGTTTTTAATTTACAAGCCGATAAGAGAGCCTAGTAACATTACAGAACAAACCCGTCCTCAGCTTTTTCGAACACAACAACCCTGTTGCACTCCTGGCTGGCGCACCAAATTGTAGACATTCACGTGATTCTGTTAAGCAGGATCGAGTGCAAACAGATATGGTGGGTATATTGTGTTTAATCAGACTTTAGGATGGAATATAACACACAAGAAATACAGCAAAAACATACGACCATGACATGCAGCTAGTACCGGATCCAATCAAACAGATGGCTGGCATGTGTGAACAGTTCTCTGGCTTCTGGCTCTCACTCTCTCTCTCACTAGGGGCTTAGATGGTGAGAATTGGATCACTCTACAAAGAGTGTTCGACCAGTTGTTCGACTTTCCCTTCCACAGTCTGTATGCAAGCCCTTGAGGTGTCAAATTTTATTCTCTTTTTAGGGGTGGGCTTGAGGCCAAGTTATTGACAAGATCTTTTAAACTATAGAGATTCCTCCAAAACTTCATCAACCAATGACACCTTAAGTTCTTTTTCTTGGTGCTTGGATGAAAACCCTCCCCACAGAGGGTCTCATTACTTCATCCTTGTTTATTACCTTTTGAACGTTCCTCCATTGCAATCCATCTTATCTCTTTTTACTCTCTCCCCCTTAATCCAGCAAGTACAAAGCCCAGTCAATGCTGTCGCACATTAACCAGTCGCTATGTCACCATTCTGACCTTCACAATTAAGGTCTGTGGATTACTCCCTTTTTCTACTGTGAACGTTTCTCTAAGAATTTTTACATTCCCATAAATTATGGTTTTGCACTGCTTTCAGTGTTCAATAGCTGTTGCTTTATACTTTTCCCCTTTCAAAAATACATAGCAACTTAAAGCTGCTTGGGCTATGTACATTTTCAGGCACCCCTACTTTCTAACAGGATACCTCAAGACTAATGAAACAGCGCTGACATGGGCTGGGACATGGATGTAGAAAGGCCTTGCACAAGAATGCTATGAAAGGAAAGAGATATGGTAAATTCCAATGGGGTGAAAAACAATAAACAAGATAACAAGACAGCAGGATAGATTAGTGGAAATGTACTGGAGAAGGAGTGGTCCAGGTCACTATCATTAACCTGAGTGACAATGGTATTTCGACCATTAGAACCAATTAAAGATGAGGATTTTGAAAAGACCATATATGGACACTGGCCAAACGAACTGTTGATAAGGAATGGGTACTCAAAGATCAGCTTCACACAGAATTACTGCGAGAACAAAGGAATAGACTTAAGATTACGTCATCTGGGTCTGAGTGTTACCAGAGTCCAAAGGCTGTGAGCTACTCGTTAAAACAAGCGCCTAATGTTAAGTGTTGATTATGCTGTAAGCTTAAATATCTTGATCTATTGCTCAAACGTAATGGCTGCTGCATATTGGTGTCTTGTCCAAGAACTCAGAGCTCATTAACATCTTACCATTTTGCACCCGAGATGGGACAATACAAAACAGCTAGTATTGTGTAATAGTTCGGACCTCGAAAGTAGTTTCCTGATCAGCTGCTGCTCTTGAGGAGGGATAACCCCCGTGGGGAGTGGGGAGTGCCTGTTAATTGTGTGCCGATAATTATTGAAGTTAGAGTTCTGTTAAGAACACCAAATGGCTAGGAAAAGTTTTGGTAACGCATATAAAGGGTATGCTAATCAAAGGCGCCTATGCAGAAGAAGTGTAGGTATTACTGGCGAAATGTTTAATCAAAGGAGACCGAGTCCCCTTTGCAGAAGTGATATTCAGGAATGTGTGAATCAGATTAAACAAGATTTAAGAGAAAAACATAGCCAGGTGGTTAAGCAGCAAGTGCAGGAGGGAGAGGGAGATGTAAAGGAGGGAAAATATCTAATTTGCAATTCAAAAAAATACTTTGAACTACAACTTAAGTTAAGCAGGTTTGTAAAAACTGAGAAGAACAACAAAAAGTTTGTTTAACTCAAGATTAAGTTTCGGTCTAAGATTTAACTTTGGAGTCGCGGTTGCAATGTGAAATTTTGCAAAGCAGTTTAATTGGATTTGTTTAAAGGCGAAAACTATTTTTTCTCCAGTTATATTCCGTATTTTTACAATATTTTGGAAAGGCATCTGAAGAAAGCACAATAGGAAATATGACGTAATTTTCTGTTTTCTGCAAGCATGTGATATTTTGTTTTCTTTTATCTGTACTGTTCGTGTTTAGTTATAGTGTGGAAACACAACTGGTTTTTCGAACGGGAATTTTTTTGTCTTAACGTGGTATTGCAATTGCGTGCAGCTGACAATGCTTCGGTCCACCTTCTTAAAAACCTGCAAAGGTGTTAACCCTTTCCAATGACAGCTAGTTACATTTACCAAGCAACAACTTTTTTATGTCATTTAAACGTATTGGACATTATTAAATTTGAGTTTCTTAATTTTAATTTAATATTTCCCCAGAGTGACAGAAGGAAAATTATGATTTTATAAATCAAACCTTCAGGCTCTTAAACAGAGCCACAATGAATACTCTTCTGTCTTTTGTAATATGAAAGTTACCTTGTAAAGTAATTGCTGCACTTGTGTCTCTAATGTTAAGACACTGTGTAAACCACTTAGCATGGGAATCACTTGTTTCTGAAATTGGAATTGATAAGTTAAATTGATAGAAATGAAATTTAACATTGCCAAAACCGGTCAATCCAACAATACTGCTGTTTGCATTTTGGGATAATTTTGAAATAACAAAATTGGCTCGGGCACTAGAAAATGGGTTACATTTGGGAAAATTAAATCTCTTCTAAAATAATGATAAATAAAAAGCCTTAATAATCAATATTGTACTGTACAGTAAAGTTCCTCCGGGACTCATGAATGAGATATCAATGTTTATTAAAGAGATGTGAAAAATGGAGAGAGGAATTGATTGAACGTGTAAGATAGAAACAGAAAAAATACACCACCAAATGAGAATTTTCCTAGCTTTCTAGTGAAAGTCAGGAAAGAATAGTTACGAAAGTTAAATTGATAGCTTTCTCTTGGAGACATTTGTCTATACTGAGCTTTTTAAGAAAACTTTGATAGCGTGGCCTCTAACCAAGACATCGGAACTATGCAGAGGAAGATGAGCTATGATCTCCAGACGATAACAATCTTTTCATACCTGAAAGCCCGAGAATGGTCTGTATGGAATGGCACGTGTGGTATAATATGGAGATACCGATATGATGGTGCAAATGAGATTTGTTACATATGAAGCAATTACCATCCGGAAATGCATGGTGAATCGGCACTGAAGAACGGTTCTCAGACATACTCAATTACTTGACAACAGCAAGACATGCAATGGTTAATGTGGCTCAGGAGTGTGAGACAACTTTTAAAGCATTGACACATACTCCATCGATAAACTATCTAATTAATGAAACAATCAGAAAAGGGTTAGAGGGTTGAAATTCAAGTTGAAGTGTAGAGTTACATGGAATTTGGATTGGAACAAATGAGGGCTAATGAGAAATCATGTTTAGTAAGAATTATCCTCAAGATGGATACGAGTATAAGAGAGATCTCGGGCATCTTTTAAGCCCATGATTTGTTGATTCCAGGTTAACCTGCAGTGTCACTTAAGATTATTTTAAGACTGAATTTAACTGTGATTGTAATAATTGTGTTTTGTAGTTAACAGAGCTGGGGAAAAACCAGTGAGAATCCAGTGTGAGGTGGTTTTGGTGGTGCTGCCTGTGTCACTACTACCACAACTACTATGCTTTATGGATCTAACAGGACCATCAACCGACACCTTTTACTCAACTTCAAAACCTATGCTCAAGTAAACTGACAGTAAATGAGATACTTATGTATGAGCTGCACAATTATCAATTATGTGGCACAATTCGAGTAATACATTCCCCTGTTGCCTGAGGCATTCAGTCAGCTTGTGATGCGACTGAACGCCTCTCTAAAGCATATTTATGTTTTGGAGCAAGACAAATCGAGAAGAGATATTGAAATTGACAGCATAGGGGACAACTGACACTGGTAGGATATTTGGTTTGATATATCAGCACACCCGTAGGTTCCTATTATTTCACACGCTCTGGTATTTCTCCAACTTGTAATGATAGTGTATTTGATATTTATATAAAAACTATGTAGTAAAACTTTGATACATAAGCCAATTGGGTACTCAGGCCTATGACTAACCAGCACCAACAAATTATCTGAGCACACCGAAAGAGAAAATCCAAAGCTACATAGTGGAAGCACCAGGCGGGGTAAGATCAGCAATGATAGGATACCTGAGCTAGGGCAGAATTGGAACACCAGAACCGTGAATTGAATTTGAATAAGGGGTCAGAGGTGGCTCCTCCCCCTCAATGTAATGGAGTGTAAGAGAGGGGTAAATCTTCATTTTCCCCATTCCGTACTAATTAGCGCCCAAGTTGAAAGAGCAATAAGAACTAGTAAAATTAGTCAAGAGCTGATTGTGAGAAGTCAATCAGGGTATATTCCTCTCAAGGTGGGGAGATGTAAGAAATTATGGATTAAAAGAAATAATAGTCCATTACGGGTTCTCCAGATCAACAGTTTGCCAAAGTTGACACAGAAAGTTTCCAGTCATGTCAGCCATATAGCTCCACAGCAAACACCAAAACAGGCCTTGGAGTGGACATAACTAGCGCTGATAAGTGATGCAGCAAGGAGCTGTAGGGTAAACAAGCTGTCTATGAGAGGGCAACAAGACCTTTAGAACAGAGGGAAAGAGGAATAGTACCTCATGAGACTGAGATGGGTTCTGCCTCTCCCTTGTAAATGGAAAATAGGGTGGGGACAAATGATTGACACCAGGTATCCAGCAGCCCACCGAAATAACTATATATATAGATCACCGAGAGAGGAAATCAGACAGTTAGGGGCGAAGGCTTCCCCGAGGTGGCTACGGTCATGTTCAGCCTTTGTGGTGGCTGATGGCCTAAAACCTCCAACAGCTCGAGAGATAACCCAATGGAGGTGACCACTGCTGCAGACTGCAGATATCTATACAATCCGAGACCACCGTACTGCCCCACTCTCCCTCCGGTTGCTTCCTTCTGGTCCAGGGCCGGAGATCGGCCTTATCTTTCACGGGTTGTAAGTCTACTCTATCTATTTCAATCGCATGTAGTAATATCTGATTATGCTTTGAACTGTAGCTCTTCAGTAAAAGGCCCTTTGGGTAATCTGTGTGTGACCTGTGATCCTAATCTTACACTGTCTATCGCTGTCCCCTCTGCTGCCTTCCCCGTCTGTCACACACTTTCTGCCACCCCATCTGACTATCGCTCTTTTTCCCCGTCTCTCTCTCACTGTCCCCCCCGTTTGTCTCTTTCTCTCTGCACCCGTCTATCTAAGCCCCGTCAGTCTCACCTCCACCTCTCTGCCCAACCTTTATCTCCACCCCGTCAGTTGCGGAAATCTCTCTCTCTCTCTGCATCCCTGTCTGTACACCCGTCTGTCTTTCTATCTGTCTCCTCCATCACCCTCTTTCTCTCTGTCTCCCCCGCCTGTTTCTCACTGTGTCTTCCTCCCCCATCTGTCTCCGGCAATCTGTGTTCCTTCGACTATCTCTCTCTGTCCCCCTCGAATGCCTTCCCCATCTGGCCCACGCTGTCTGTCTCCCCGTTTGATTATCACTCTGTCTCAACCCCTCTGCCTCACTGTTTTTCTACCTGCAACTGTCTCCCTTCGTCTGTCTCTCCCTCTGTCTCCCTTCGGGCTCACCCTTTTCTACCCCCACATCTGTATCTCTACATCTCACTATCTCTGCCTCACCAACATCTGTCTTTCTGTCTGTATCCAAGGACCCGGATCTTTCTCCACGCCATCTGTTTCCCCTGTCTATCTCACTCTCTGTCTATTCCAGGCTGTCTTCCCCGTCAGTCTCTCTCTGAGATTCTCTGAGTAAACAGAGCGGGAGATTCTGTGAGTAAACAGAGCGGGAGATTCTGTGAGTAAACAGAGCGGGGGATACTGTGAGTAAACAGAGCGGGAGATTCTGTGAGTAAACAGAGCGGGAGATTCTGTGAGTAAACAGAGCGGGAGATTCTGTGAGTGAACAGAACGGGAGATTCTGTGAGTGAACCGAGCGGGAGATTCTGAGAGTATACAGAGCGGGAGATTCTGTGAGTGAACAGAACGGGAGATTCTGTGAGAAAACCGAGCGTGAGATTCTGAGAGTAAACAGGCGGGAGATTCTGTGAGAATACAGAGCGGGAGATTCTGTGAGTAAACAGAGCGGGAGATTCTGTGAGTAAACAGAGCGGGAGATTCTGTGAGTGAACAGAACGGGAGATTCTGTGAGTAAACCGAGCGGGAGATTCTGAGAGTAAACAGGCGGGAGATTCTGTGAGAATACAGAGCGGGAGATTCTGTGAGTAAACAGAGCGGGAGATTCTGTGAGTAAACAGAGCGGGAGATTCTGTGAGTAAACAGGTCGAGAGATTCTGTGAGTAAACAGGGCGGGAGTTTCTGTGAGTAAACAGGGAAAGAGATTCTGTCAGTAAACAGGGCGAGAGATTCTGTGAGTAAACAGGGCGGGAGATTCTGTGAGTAAACAGAGCGGGAGATTCTGTGAGTAAACAGTACGGGAGATTCTGTGAGTAAACAGGGCGAGAGATTCTGTGAGTAAACAGGGCGGGAGATTCTGTGAGTAAACAGGGGGAGAGATTCTGTGAGTAAACAGGGCGAGAGATTCTGTGAGTAAACAGGGCGGGAGATTCTGTGAGTAAACAGAGCGGGAGATACTGTGACTAAACAGAGCGGGAGATTCTGTGAGTAAATAGGGCGGGAGATTCCGTGAGGAAACAGGGCGGGAAATTCTGTGAGTAAACAGGGCGGGACATTCTGTGACTAAACAGAGCGGGAGATTCTGAGAGCAAGCAGAGCGGGAGATTCTGTGAGCAAACCGAGCGGGAGATTCTGTGAGTAAACAGAGCGGGAGATTCTGAGAGCAAGCAGAGCGGGAGATTCTGTGAGCAAACCGAGCGGGAGATTCTGTGAGTAAACAGAGCGCGAGAATCTGTGAGAATACAAAGAGGGAGATTCCGTGAGTAAACAGAGCGGGAGATTCAGTGAGTAAACTGGATGGGAGATTCTGTGAGTAAACAGAGCGGGAGATTCTGTGAGTAAACAGGGCGAGAGATTCTGTGAGTAAACAGAGCGGGAGATTCTGTGAGTAAACAGGGCGGGAGATTCTGTGAGTAAACAGAGCGGGAGATACTGTGAGTAAACAGGGCGGGAGATTCCGTGAGTAAACATGGTGGGAGATTCTGTGATTAAACAGGGCTGGAGAATCTGTGAGTAAACAGAGCGGGAGATTCTGAGAGTAAACAGAACGGGAGATACTGTGAGTAAAAAGAGCGGGAGATTCTGAGAGTAAACAGACCGGGAGATTCTGTGAGTAAACAGAGCGGGAGATTCTGAGAGTAATCAGGGCAGGAGATTCTGTGAGTAAACAGAGCGGGAGATTCTGTGAGTAAACAGAGCGGGAGATTCTGTGAGTAAACAGAGCACGAGATTCTGTGAAAAAGCAAAGCGGGAGATTCCGTGAGTAAACAGAGCGGGAGATTCAGTGAGTAAACAGGATGGGGGATTCAGTGAGAAAACAGAGCGGGAGATTCTGTAGGTAAACAGGGTGAGAGATTCTGTGAGTAAACAGAGCGGGAGATTCTGTGAGTAAACAGGGCGGGAGATTCGGTGAGTAAACAGAGCGGGAGATACTGTGAGTAAACAGGGCGGGAGATTCCGTGAGTAAACAGGGTGGGAGATTCCGTGAGTAAACAGGGCGGGAGATTCTGTGAGTAAACAGAGCGGGAGATTCTGAGAGTCAACAGAGCGGGAGATATTGTGTGTAAACAGAGCGGGAGATTCTGAGAGTAAACAGACCGGGAGATTCTGTGAGTAAACACAGTGGGAGATTCTGTGAGTAAACAGATCAGGAGATTCTGTGAGTAAACAGAGCGGGAGATTCTGTGAGTAAACAGGGCGGGAGATTCTCTGAGTAAACAGAGCGCGAGATTCTGTTAAAAAACAGAGCGGGAGATTCCGTGAGTAAACAGAGTGGGAGATTCAGTGAGTAAACAGGATGTGAGGTTCTGTGAGTAAACAGAGCGGGAGATTCCGTGAGTAAACAGAGTGGGAGATTCAGTGAGTAAACAGGATGGGAGGTTCTGTGAGTAAACAGAGCGGGAGATTCCGTGAGTAAACAGAGCGGGAGATTCAGTGAGTAAACAGGATGGGAGATTCTGTGAGTAAACAGAGCGGGAGATTCTGTGAGTAAACAGGGCGAGAGATTATTTGAGTCAACAGAGCGGGAGATTCTGTGAGTAAACAGAGCGGGAGATTCTGTGAGTGAACAGAACGGGAGATTCTGTGAGTGAACCGAGCGGGAGATTCTGAGAGTAAACAGAGCGGGAGATTCTGTGAGTGAACAGAACGGGAGATTCTGTGAGAAAACCGAACGGGAGATTCTGAGAGTAAACAGGCGGGAGATTCTGTGAGAATACAGAGCGGGAGATTCTGTGAGTAAACAGAGCGGGAGATTCTGTGAGTAAACAGAGCGGGAGATTCTGTGAGTGAACAGAACGGGAGATTCTGTGAGTAAACCGAGCGGGAGATTCTGAGAGTAAACAGGCGGGAGATTCTGTGAGAATACAGAGCGGGAGATTCTGTGAGTAAACAGAGCGGGAGATTCTGTGAGTAAACAGAGCGGGAGATTCTGTGAGTAAACAGGTCGAGAGATTCTGTGAGTAAACAGGGCGGGAGTTTCTGTGAGTAAACAGGGTGAGAGATTCTGTCAGTAAACAGGGCGAGAGATTCTGTGAGTAAACAGGGCGGGAGATTCTGTGAGTAAACAGAGCGGGAGATTCTGTGAGTAAACAGTACGGGAGATTCTGTGAGTAAACAGGACGGGAGATTCTGTGAGTAAACAGGGTGAGAGATTCTGTGAGAAAACAGGGCGGGAGATTCTGTGAGTAAACAGGGCGAGAGATTCTGTGAGTAAACAGGGCGAGAGATTCTGTGAGTAAACAGGGCGGGAGATTCTGTGAGTAAACAGAGCGGGAGATACTGTGACTAAACAGAGCGGGAGATTCTGTGATTAAATAGGGCGGGAGATTCCGTGAGGAAACAGGGCGGGAAATTCTGTGAGTAAACAGGGCGGGACATTCTGTGACTAAACAGAGCGGGAGATTCTGAGAGCAAGCAGAGCGGGAGATTCTGTGAGCAAACCGAGCGAGAGATTCTGTGAGTAAACAGAGCGGGAGATTCTGAGAGCAAGCAGAGCGGGAGATACTGTGAGCAAACCGAGCGGGAGATTCTGTGAGTAAACAGAGCGCGAGAATCTGTGAGAATACAAAGAGGGAGATTCCGTGAGTAAACAGAGCGGGAGATTCAGTGAGTAAACTGGATGGGAGATTCTGTGAGTAAACAGAGCGGGAGATTCTGTGAGTAAACAGGGCGAGAGATTCTGTGAGTAAACAGAGCGGGAGATTCTGTGAGTAAACAGGGCGGGAGATTCTGTGAGTAAACAGAGCGGGAGATACTGTGAGTAAACAGGGCGGGAGATTCCGTGAGTAAACATGGTGGGAGATTCTGTGAGTAAACAGGGCGGGAGAATCTGTGAGTAAACAGAGCGGGAGATTCTGAGAGTAAACAGAACGGGAGATACTGTGAGTAAAAAGAGCGGGAGATTCTGAGAGTAAACAGACCGGGAGATTCTGTGAGTAAACAGAGCGGGAGATTCTGAGAGTAATCAGGGCAGGAGATTCTGTGAGTAAACAGAGCGGGAGATTCTGTGAGTAAACAGAGCGGGAGATTCTGTGAGTAAACAGAGCACGAGATTCTGTGAGAAAACAAAGCGGGAGATTCCGTGAGTAAACAGAGCGGGAGATTCAGTGAGTAAACAGGATGGGGGATTCTGTGAGTAAACAGAGCGGGAGATTCTGTGAGTAAACAGGGTGAGAGATTCTGTGAGTAAACAGAGCGGGAGATTCTGTGAGTAAACAGGGCGGGAGATTCGGTGAGTAAACAGAGCGGGAGATACTGTGAGTAAACAGGGCGGGAGATTCCATGAGTAAACAGGGTGGGAGATTCCGTGAGTAAACAGGGCGGGAGATTCTGTGAGTAAACAGAGCGGGAGATTCTGAGAGTCAACAGAGCGGGAGATATTGAGTGTAAACAGAGCGGGAGATTCTGAGAGTAAACAGACCGGGAGATTCTGTGAGTAAACAGAGTGGGAGATTCTGTGAGTAAACAGATCAGGAGATTCTGTGAGTAAACAGAGCGGGAGATTCTGTGAGTAAACAGGGCGGGAGATTCTCTGAGTAAACAGAGCGTGAGATTCTGTTAAAAAACAGAGCGGGAGATTCCGTGAGTAAACAGAGTGGGAGATTCAGTGAGTAAACAGGATGGGAGGTTCTGTGAGTAAACAGAGCGGGAGATTCCGTGAGTAAACAGAGTGGGAGATTCAGTGAGTAAACAGGATGGGAGGTTCTGTGAGTAAACAGAGCGGGAGATTCCGTGAGTAAACAGAGCGGGAGATTCAGTGAGTAAACAGGATGGAAGATTCTGTGAGTAAACAGAGCGGGAGATTCTGTGAGTAAACAGGGCGAGAGATTATTTGAGTCAACAGAGCGGGAGATTCTGTGAGTAAACAGAGCGGGAGATTCTGTGAGTAAACAGGGCGGGACGTTCTGTGAGTAAATAGAGCGGGAGATATTGTGAGGAAACAGAGCAGGAGATTCTGTGAGTAAGCCGAGCGGGAGATTCTGAGAGTAAACAGAGCGGGAGATTCTGTGAGTAAATAGAGAGGGAGATTCTGTGAGTAAACAGAGCGGGGGATTCTGTGAGTAAACAGAGCGGGAGATTCTGTGAGCAACCAGAGCGGGAGATTCTGTGAGTAAACAGGGCGGGAGATTCTGTGAGTAAACAGATCAGGAGATTCTGTGAGTAAACAGAGCGTGAGATTCTGTGGGTAAACAGAGCGGGAGATTCTTTGAAAAAACAGAGCGGGAGATTCCGTGAGGAAACAGTACGGGAGATTCTGTATGTAAACAGAGCGGGATATTCTGAGAGTAAACAGACCGGGAGATTCTGTGAGTAAACAGAGCGGGAGATTCTGTGAGTAAACAGATCAGGAGATTCTGTGAGTAAACAGAGTGGGAGATTCTGTGAGTAAACAGGCCGAGAGATTATGTGAGTCAACAGAGCGGGAGATTCTGTGAGTAAACAGAGCGGGAGATTCTGTGAGAAAACAGAGCGGGAGATTCTGTGAGTAAACAGGGCGAGAGATTCTGTGAGTAAACAGATCAGGAGATTCTCTGAGTAAACAGAGCGCGAGATTCTGTGAGAAAACAGTGCGGGAGATTCCGTGAGTAAACAGAGCGGGAGATTCAGTGAGTAAACAGGATGTGAGATTCTGTGAGTAAACAGAGCGGGAGATTCTGTGAGTAAACAGGGCGGGAGATTCCGTGAGTAAACAGGGTGGGAGACTCTGTGAGTAAACAGGGCGGGAGATTCTGTGAGTAAACAGTACGAGAGATTCTGTGAGTAAACAGGGCGAGAGATTATGTGAGTCAACAGAGCGGGAGATTCTGTGAGTAAACAGAGCGGGAGATTCTGTGAGTAAACAGGGCGGGACGTTCTGTGAGTAAATAGAGCGGGAGATATTGTGACTAAACAGAGCAGGAGATTCTGTGAGTAAGCCGAGCGGGAGATTTTAAGAGTAAACAGAGCGGCAGATTCTGTGAGTAAACAGAGCGGGGGATTCTGTGAGTAAACAGAGCGGGAGATTCTGT
This sequence comes from Somniosus microcephalus, assembly GCF_052327205.1. Lineage (NCBI taxonomy): Eukaryota > Metazoa > Chordata > Chondrichthyes > Squaliformes > Somniosidae > Somniosus > Somniosus microcephalus. Next base: position 50,752,360 of record NW_028225184.1, read on the forward strand.
GAGTTACCAGAGCGGGAGATTCTGTGAGTAAACAGAGCGGGAGATTCTGTGAGTAAACAGATCAGGAGATTCTGTGAGTAAGCAGAGCGTGAGATTCTGCGAGTAAACAGAGCGGGAGATTCTTTGAGTAAACAGAGCGGGAGATTCTGTGACTAAACAGGGCGGGCGATTCTGTGAGTAAACAGGGCGGGAGATTCTGTGAGTGAACAGGACGGGAGATTCTGTGCGTAAACAGGGCGGGGGATTCTGTGAGTAAACAGGACGGGAGATTCTGTGAGTAAACATGGCGCAGGAGATTCTGTGAGTAAATAGAGCGGGAGATTCTGTGAGTAAACAGAGCGGGAGATTCTGTGAGGAAACAGGGCGGGAGATTCTGTGAGTAAACAGAGCGGGAGATTCTGTGAGTAAACAGGGCGGGAGATTCTGTGAGTAAACAAGGCGGCAGATTCTGTGAGTAAACAGTGCGGGAGATTCTGAGAGCTAAGAGAGCGGGAGATTCTGTGAGTAAACAGGGCAGGAGATTCTGTGAGTAAACAGGACGGGAGATTCTGTGAGTAAACAGGGCGGGAGATTCTTTGTGTAAACAGGACGGGAGATTCTGAGGCTAAACAGGGCGCGGGAGATTCCGTGAGTATACAGGGCGGGAGATTCCGTGAGTAAACAGTGCGGGAGATTCTGTGAGTAAACAGGGCGGGAGATTCTGTGAGTAAACAGAGCGGGAGATACTGTGACTAAACAGAGCGGGAGATTCTGTGATTAAATAGGGCGGGAGATTCCGTGAGGAAACAGGGCGGGAAATTCTGTGAGTAAACAGGGCGGGACATTCTGTGACTAAACAGAGCGGGAGATTCTGAGAGCAAGCAGAGCGGGAGATTCTGTGAGCAAACCGAGCGAGAGATTCTGTGAGTAAACAGAGCGGGAGATTCTGAGAGCAAGCAGAGCGGGAGATACTGTGAGCAAACCGAGCGGGAGATTCTGTGAGTAAACAGAGCGCGAGAATCTGTGAGAATACAAAGAGGGAGATTCCGTGAGTAAACAGAGCGGGAGATTCAGTGAGTAAACTGGATGGGAGATTCTGTGAGTAAACAGAGCGGGAGATTCTGTGAGTAAACAGGGCGAGAGATTCTGTGAGTAAACAGAGCGGGAGATTCTGTGAGTAAACAGGGCGGGAGATTCTGTGAGTAAACAGAGCGGGAGATACTGTGAGTAAACAGGGCGGGAGATTCCGTGAGTAAACATGGTGGGAGATTCTGTGAGTAAACAGGGCGGGAGAATCTGTGAGTAAACAGAGCGGGAGATTCTGAGAGTAAACAGAACGGGAGATACTGTGAGTAAAAAGAGCGGGAGATTCTGAGAGTAAACAGACCGGGAGATTCTGTGAGTAAACAGAGCGGGAGATTCTGAGAGTAATCAGGGCAGGAGATTCTGTGAGTAAACAGAGCGGGAGATTCTGTGAGTAAACAGAGCGGGAGATTCTGTGAGTAAACAGAGCACGAGATTCTGTGAGAAAACAAAGCGGGAGATTCCGTGAGTAAACAGAGCGGGAGATTCAGTGAGTAAACAGGATGGGGGATTCTGTGAGTAAACAGAGCGGGAGATTCTGTGAGTAAACAGGGTGAGAGATTCTGTGAGTAAACAGAGCGGGAGATTCTGTGAGTAAACAGGGCGGGAGATTCGGTGAGTAAACAGAGCGGGAGATACTGTGAGTAAACAGGGCGGGAGATTCCGTGAGTAAACAGGGTGGGAGATTCCGTGAGTAAACAGGGCGGGAGATTCTGTGAGTAAACAGAGCGGGAGATTCTGAGAGTCAACAGAGCGGGAGATATTGAGTGTAAACAGAGCGGGAGATTCTGAGAGTAAACAGACCGGGAGATTCTGTGAGTAAACAGAGTGGGAGATTCTGTGAGTAAACAGATCAGGAGATTCTGTGAGTAAACAGAGCGGGAGATTCTGTGAGTAAACAGGGCGGGAGATTCTCTGAGTAAACAGAGCGTGAGATTCTGTTAAAAAACAGAGCGGGAGATTCCGTGAGTAAACAGAGTGGGAGATTCAGTGAGTAAACAGGATGGGAGGTTCTGTGAGTAAACAGAGCGGGAGATTCCGTGAGTAAACAGAGTGGGAGATTCAGTGAGTAAACAGGATGGGAGGTTCTGTGAGTAAACAGAGCGGGAGATTCCGTGAGTAAACAGAGCGGGAGATTCAGTGAGTAAACAGGATGGAAGATTCTGTGAGTAAACAGAGCGGGAGATTCTGTGAGTAAACAGGGCGAGAGATTATTTGAGTCAACAGAGCGGGAGATTCTGTGAGTAAACAGAGCGGGAGATTCTGTGAGTAAACAGGGCGGGACGTTCTGTGAGTAAATAGAGCGGGAGATATTGTGAGGAAACAGAGCAGGAGATTCTGTGAGTAAGCCGAGCGGGAGATTCTGAGAGTAAACAGAGCGGGAGATTCTGTGAGTAAATAGAGAGGGAGATTCTGTGAGTAAACAGAGCGGGGGATTCTGTGAGTAAACAGAGCGGGAGATTCTGTGAGCAACCAGAGCGGGAGATTCTGTGAGTAAACAGGGCGGGAGATTCTGTGAGTAAACAGATCAGGAGATTCTGTGAGTAAACAGAGCGTGAGATTCTGTGGGTAAACAGAGCGGGAGATTCTTTGAAAAAACAGAGCGGGAGATTCCGTGAGGAAACAGTACGGGAGATTCTGTATGTAAACAGAGCGGGATATTCTGAGAGTAAACAGACCGGGAGATTCTGTGAGTAAACAGAGCGGGAGATTCTGTGAGTAAACAGATCAGGAGATTCTGTGAGTAAACAGAGTGGGAGATTCTGTGAGTAAACAGGCCGAGAGATTATGTGAGTCAACAGAGCGGGAGATTCTGTGAGTAAACAGAGCGGGAGATTCTGTGAGAAAACAGAGCGGGAGATTCTGTGAGTAAACAGGGCGAGAGATTCTGTGAGTAAACAGATCAGGAGATTCTCTGAGTAAACAGAGCGCGAGATTCTGTGAGAAAACAGTGCGGGAGATTCCGTGAGTAAACAGAGCGGGAGATTCAGTGAGTAAACAGGATGTGAGATTCTGTGAGTAAACAGAGCGGGAGATTCTGTGAGTAAACAGGGCGGGAGATTCCGTGAGTAAACAGGGTGGGAGACTCTGTGAGTAAACAGGGCGGGAGATTCTGTGAGTAAACAGTACGAGAGATTCTGTGAGTAAACAGGGCGAGAGATTATGTGAGTCAACAGAGCGGGAGATTCTGTGAGTAAACAGAGCGGGAGATTCTGTGAGTAAACAGGGCGGGACGTTCTGTGAGTAAATAGAGCGGGAGATATTGTGACTAAACAGAGCAGGAGATTCTGTGAGTAAGCCGAGCGGGAGATTTTAAGAGTAAACAGAGCGGCAGATTCTGTGAGTAAACAGAGCGGGGGATTCTGTGAGTAAACAGAGCGGGAGATTCTGTGAGTTACCAGAGCGGGAGATTCTGTGAGTAAACAGAGCGGGAGATTCTGTGAGTAAACAGATCAGGAGATTCTGTGAGTAAGCAGAGCGTGAGATTCTGCGAGTAAACAGAGCGGGAGATTCTTTGAGCAAACAGAGCGGGAGATTCTGTGACTAAACAGGGCGGGCGATTCTGTGAGTAAACAGGGCGGGAGATTCTGTGAGTGAACAGGACGGGAGATTCTGTGCGTAAACAGGGCGGGGGATTCTGTGAGTAAACAGGACGGGAGATTCTGTGAGTAAACATGGCGCAGGAGATTCTGTGAGTAAATAGAGCGGGAGATTCTGTGAGTAAACAGAGCGGGAGATTCTGTGAGGAAACAGGGCGGGAGATTCTGTGAGTAAACAGAGCGGGAGATTCTGTGAGTAAACAGGGCGGGAGATTCTGTGAGTAAACAAGGCGGCAGATTCTGTGAGTAAACAGTGCGGGAGATTCTGAGAGCTAAGAGAGCGGGAGATTCTGTGAGTAAACAGGGCAGGAGATTCTGTGAGTAAACAGGACGGGAGATTCTGTGAGTAAACAGGGCGGGAGATTCTTTGTGTAAACAGGACGGGAGATTCTGAGGCTAAACAGGGCGCGGGAGATTCCGTGAGTATACAGGGCGGGAGATTCCGTGAGTAAACAGTGCGGGAGATTCTGTGAGTAAACAGGGCGGGAGATTCTGTGAGTAAACAGAGCGGGAGATTCAAAGAGTAAACAGAGCGGGAGATTCTGTGAGTAAACAGAGCGGGAGATACTGTGAGTAAACAGGGCGGGAGATTCCGTGAGTAAACAGGGTGGGAGATTCTGTGAGTAAACAGGGCGGGAGATTCTGTGAGTAAACAGAGCGAGAGATTCTGAGAGTAAACAGAGCGGGAGATACTGTGAGTAAACAGAGCGGGAGATTCTGAGAGTAAACAGAGCGGGAGATTCTGAGAGTAAACAGAGCGGGAGATACTGTGAGTAAACAGGGCGGGAGATTCCATGAGTAAACAGGGTGGGAGATTCTGTGAGTAAACAGGGCGGGAGATTCTGTGAGTAAACAGAGCGGGAGATTCTGTGAGGAAACAGGGCGGGAGATTCTGTGAGTAAACAGAGCGGGAGATTCTGTGAGTAAACAGGGCGGGAGATTCCATGAGTAAACAGGTTGGGAGATTCCGTGAGTAAATAGGGCGGGAGATTCTGTGAGTAAACAGAGCGGGAATTTCTGTGAGGAAACAGAGCGGGAGATTCTGTGAGTAAACAGAGCGGGAGATTCTGAGAGTAAACAGACCGGGAGATTCTGTGAGTAAACAGAGCGGGAGATTCTGTGAGTAAACAGAGCGGGAGATTCTTTGAGTAAACAGAGCGGGAGATTCTGTGAGTATACAGGGCGGGCGATTCTGTGAGTAAACAGAGCGCGAGATTCTGTGGGAAAACAGAGCGGGAGATTCCGTGAGTAAACAGAGCGGGAGATTCAGTGAGTAAACAGGATGGGAGGTTCTGTGAATAAACAGATCGGGAGATTCTGTGAGTTAACAGGGCGAGAGATTCTGTGAGTAAACAGAGCGGGAGATTCTGTGAGTAAACAGGGCGGGAGATTCCGTGAGCAAACAGGGTGGGAGATTCTGTGAGTAAACAGGGCGGGACGTTCTGTGAGTATATAGAGCGGCAGATTCTGTGAGTAAACAGAGCGGGAGATTCTGTGAGTAAACAGGGCGCGAGATTCTGTGAGTAAACAAGGCGGGAGATTCTGTGAGTAAACAGAGCGGGAGATTCTGAGAGCAAAGAGAGCGGGAGATTCTGTGATTAAACAGGGCAGGAGATTCTGTGAGAAAACGGGGCGGGAGATTCTGTGAGTAAACAGGACAGGAGATTCTGTGAGTAAACAGGGCGGGAGATTCTTTGTGTAAACAGGACGGGAGATTCTGTGACTAAACAGGGCGCGGGAGATTCTGTGAGTATACAGGGCGGGAGATTCTGTGAGTAAACAGTGCGGGAGATTCTGTGAGTAAACAGGGCGAGAGAATCTGTGAGTCAACAGAGCGGGAGATTCTGTGAGTAAACAGAGCGGGAGATTCTGTGAGTAAGCAGGGTGGGAGATACTGTGAATAAACAGGGCGGGAGATTCCGTGAGTAAACATGGTGGGAGATTCTGTGAGTAAACAGGGCGGGAGATTCTGTGAGTAAACAGAGCGGGTGATTCTAGAGTAAACAGAGCGGGAGATACTGTGAGTAAACAGAGCGGGAGATTCTGAGAGTAAACAGACCGCGAGATTCTGTGAGTAAAAAGAGCGGGAGATTCTGAGAGTAATCAGGGCAGGAGATTCTGTGAGTAAACAGAGCGGGAGATTCTGTGAGCAAACAGAACGGGAGATTCTGTGAGTAAACAGAGCGCGAGATACTGTGAGAAAACAAAGCGGGAGATTCCGTGAGTAAACAGAGCGGGAGATTCAGTGAGTAAACAGGATGGGAGATTCTGTGAGTAAACAGAGCGGGAGATTCTGTGAGTAAACAGGGCGAGAGATTCTGTGAGTAAACAGAGCGGGAGATTCTGTGAGTAAACAGGGCGGGAGATTCTGTGAGTAAACAGAGCGGGAGATACTGTGAGTAAACAGGGCGGGAGATTACGTGAGTAAACAGGGTGGGAGACTCCGTGAGTAAACAGGGCGGGAGATTCTGTGAGTAAACAGAGCGGGAGATTCTGAGAGTAAACAGAGCGGGAGATACTGTGAGTAAACAGAGCGGGAGATTCTGAGAGTAAGCTGACCGGGAGATTCTGTGAGTAAACAGAGCGGGAGATTCTGTGAGTAAACAGATCAGGAGATTCTGTGAGTAAACAGAGCGGGAGATTCTGTGAGTAAACAGGGCGGTAGATTCTCTAAGTAAACAGAGTGCGAGATTCTGTGAGAAAACAGAGCGGGAGATTCCGTGAGTAAACAAAGCGGGAGATTCAGTGAGTAAACAGGATGGGAGATTCTCTGAGTAAACAGGGCGGGAGATTTAGTGAGTAAACAGGGCGAGAGATTTTGTGAGTAAACAGAGCGGGAGATTCTGTGAGTAAACAGGGCGGGAGATTCCGTGAGTAAACAGGGTGAGAGACTCTGTGAGTAAACAGGGCGGGAGATTCTGTGAGTAATCAGTACGGGAGATTCTGTGAGTAAACAGGGCGGGAGATTCTGTGAGTAAACACGGCGGGACGTTCTGTGAGTAAATACATCAGGAGATTCTGTGAGTAACCAGTGCGGGAGATTCTGAGAGTAAACAGAATGGGAGATTCTGTGAGTAAACAGAGCGGGATATTCTGTGAGTAAACAGAGCGGGAGATTCTTTGAGTAAACAGAGCGGGAGATTCTGTGAGTAAACAGGGCGGGCGATTCTGTGAGTAAACAGGGCGGGAGATTCTGTGAGTAAACAGGACGGGAGATTCTGTGCGTAAACAGGGCGGGGGATACTGTGAGTAAACAGGACGGGAGATTCTGTGAGTAAACATGGCCCAGGAGATTCTGTGAGTAAACAGGGTGGGAGATTCTGTGAGTCAACAGAGCGGGAGATTCTCTGAGTAAACAGAGCGGGAGATTCTGTGAGTAAACAGAGCGGGAGATTCTGTGAGTAAACAGTGCGGGAGATTCTGTGAGTAAACAGAGCGGGAGATTCTGTGAGTAAACAGGGCGAGAGATTCTGTGAGTAAACAGAGCGGGAGATTCTGTGAGTAAACAGGGCGGGAGATTCTGTGAGTAAACAGAGCGGGAGATACTGTGAGTAAACAGGGCGGGAGAGTACGTGAGTAAACAGGGTGGGAGATTCCGTGAGTAAACAGGGCGGGAGATTCTGTGAGTAAACAGAGCGGGAGATTCTGAGAGTAAACAGAGCGGGAGATACTGTGAGTAAACAGAGCGGGAGATTCTGAGAGTAAGCAGACCGGGAGATTCTGTGAGTAAACAGAGCGGGAGATTCTGTGAGTAAACAGATCAGGAGATTCTGTGAGTAAACAGAGCGGGAGATTCTGTGAGTAAACAGGGCAGGAGATTCTCTGAGTAAACAGAGTGCGAGATTCTGTGAGAAAACAGAGCGGGTGATTCCGTGAGTAAACAGAGCGGGAGATTCAGTGAGTAAACAGGATGGGAGATTCTGTGAGTAAACAGGGCGGGAGATTTAGTGAGTAAACAGGGCGAGAGATTCTGTGAGTAAACAGAGCGGGAGATTCTGTGAGTAAACAGGGCGGGAGATTCCGTGAGTAAACAGGGTGAGAGACTCTGTGAGTAAATAGGGCGGGAGATTCTGTGAGTAATCAGTACGGGAGATTCTGTGAGTAAACAGGGCGGGAGATTCTGTGAGTAAACAGGGCGGGACGTTCTGTGAGTAAATAGATCAGGAGATTCTGTGAGTAACCAGTGCGGGAGATTCTGAGAGTAAACAGAATGGGAGATTCTGTGAGTAAACAGAGCGGGATATTCTGTGAGTAAACAGAGCGGGAGATTCTTTGAGTAAACAGAGCGGGAGATTCTGTGAGTAAACAGGGCGGGCGATTCTGTGAGTAAACAGGGCGGGAGATTCTGTGAGTAAACAGAGCGGGAGATACTGTGAGTAAACAGGGCGGGAGATTACGTGAGTAAACAGGGTGGGAGATTCCGTGAGTAAACAGGGCGGGAGATTCTGTGAGTAAACAGAGCGGGAGATTCTGAGAGTAAACAGAGCGGGAGATACTGTGAGTAAACAGAGCGGGAGATTCTGAGAGTAAGCAGACCGGGAGATTCTGTGAGTTAACAGAGCGGGAGATTCTGTGAGTAAACAGATCAGGAGATTCTGTGAGTAAACAGAGCGGGAGATTCTGTGAGTAAACAGGGCGGGAGATTCTCTGAGTAAACAGAGTGCGAGATTCTGTGAGAAAACAGAGCGGGTGATTCCGTGAGTAAACAGAGCGGGAGATTCAGTGAGTAAACAGGATGGGAGATTCTGTGAGTAAACAGGGCGGGAGATTTAGTGAGTAAACAGGGCGAGAGATTCTGTGAGTAAACAGAGCGGGAGATTCTGTGAGTAAACAGGGCGGGAGATTCCATGAGTAAACAGGGTGAGAGACTCTGTGAGTAAACAGGGCGGGAGATTCTGTGAGTAATCAGTATGGGAGATTCTGTGAGTAAACAGGGCGGGAGATTCTGTGAGTAAACAGGGCGGGACGTTCTGTGAGTAAATAGATCAGGAGATTCTGTGAGTAACCAGTGCGGGAGATTCTGAGAGTAAACAGAATGGGAGATTCTGTGAGTAAACAGAGCGGGATATTCTGTGAGTAAACAGAGCGGGAGATTCTTTGAGTAAACAGAGCGGGAGATTCTGTGAGTAAACAAGGCGGGCGATTCTGTGAGTAAACAGGGCGGGAGATTCTGTGAGTAAACAGGACGGGAGATTCTGTGAGTAAACAGGGCGGGGGATTCTGTGAGTAAACAGGGCGGGAGATTTTGTGAGTCAACAGAGCGGGAGATTCTGTGACTAAGCAGAGCGGGAGATTCTGTGAGTAAACAGAGCGGGAGATTCTGTGAGTAAACAGTGCGGGAGATTCTGTTAGTAAACAGGGCGTGAGATTCTGTGAGTAAACAGGGCGGGAGATTCTGTGAGTAAACAGAGCGGGAGATTCTGTGAGTAAACAGGGCGGGAGGTTCTGTGAGTAAACAGGGCGGGAGATTCTGTGAGTAAACAGAGCGGGAGATTCTGTGAGTAAACAGGGCGGGACGTTCTGTGAGTAAATAGAGCGGGAGATTCTGTGAGTAAACAGAGCGGGAGATTCTGTGAGTAAACAGGGCGGGAGATTCTGTGAGTAAACAGGGCGGGAGATTCAGTGAGTAAACAGGGCGGGAGATTCTGTGAGTAAACAGGGCGGGAGATTCTGTGAGTAAACAGAGCGGGAGATACTGTGAGTAAACAGGGCGGGAGATTACGTGAGTAAACAGGGTGGGAGACTCCGTGAGTAAACAGGGCGGGAGATTCTGTGAGTAAACAGAGCTGGAGATTCAGAGAGTAAACAGAGCGGGAGATACTGTGAGTAAACAGAGCGGGAGATTCTGAGAGTAAGCAGACCGGGAGATTCTGTGAGTAAACAGAGCGGGAGATTCTGTGAGTAAACAGATCAGGAGATTCTGTGAGTAAACAGAGCGGGAGATACTGTGAGTAAACAGGGCGGGAGATTACGTGAGTAAACAGGGTGGGAGACTCCGTGAGTAAACAGGGCGGGAGATTCTGTGAGTAAACAGAGCTGGAGATTCAGAGAGTAAACAGAGCGGGAGATACTGTGAGTAAACAGAGCGGGAGATTCTGAGAGTAAACAGAGCGGGAGATTCTGTGAGTAAACAGAGCGGGAGATTCTGTGAGTAAACAGTGCGGGAGATTCTGTTAGTAAACAGGGCGTGAGATTCTGTGAGTAAACAGGGCGGGAGATTCTGTGAGTAAACAGAGCGGGAGATTCTGTGAGTAAACAGGGCGGGAGGTTCTGTGAGTAAACAGGGCGGGAGATTCTGTGAGTAAACAGAGCGGGAGATTCTGTGAGTAAACAGGGCGGGACGTTCTGTGAGTAAATAGAGCGGGAGATTCTGTGAGTAAACAGAGCGGGAGATTCTGTGAGTAAACAGGGCGGGAGATTCTGTGAGTAAACAGGGCGGGAGATTCAGTGAGTAAACAGGGCGGGAGATTCTGTGAGTAAACAGGGCGGGAGATTCTGTGAGTAAACAGAGCGGGAGATACTGTGAGTAAACAGGGCGGGAGATTACGTGAGTAAACAGGGTGGGAGACTCCGTGAGTAAACAGGGCGGGAGATTCTGTGAGTAAACAGAGCTGGAGATTCAGAGAGTAAACAGAGCGGGAGATACTGTGAGTAAACAGAGCGGGAGATTCTGAGAGTAAGCAGACCGGGAGATTCTGTGAGTAAACAGAGCGGGAGATTCTGTGAGTAAACAGATCAGGAGATTCTGTGAGTAAACAGAGCGGGAGATACTGTGAGTAAACAGGGCGGGAGATTACGTGAGTAAACAGGGTGGGAGACTCCGTGAGTAAACAGGGCGGGAGATTCTGTGAGTAAACAGAGCTGGAGATTCAGAGAGTAAACAGAGCGGGAGATACTGTGAGTAAACAGAGCGGGAGATTCTGAGAGTAAGCAGACCGGGAGATTCTGTGAGTAAACAGGGCGGGGGATTCTGTGAGTAAACAGGGCGGGAGATTTTGTGAGTCAACAGAGCGGGAGATTCTGTGACTAAGCAGAGCGGGAGATTCTGTGAGTAAACAGAGCGGGAGATTCTGTGAGTAAACAGTGCGGGAGATTCTGTTAGTAAACAGGGCGTGAGATTCTGTGAGTAAACAGGGCGGGAGATTCTGTGAGTAAACAGAGCGGGAGATTCTGTGAGTAAACAGGGCGGGAGGTTCTGTGAGTAAACAGGGCGGGAGATTCTGTGAGTAAACAGAGCGGGAGATTCTGTGAGTAAACAGGGCGGGACGTTCTGTGAGTAAATAGAGCGGGAGATTCTGTGAGTAAACAGAGCGGGAGATTCTGTGAGTAAACAGGGCGGGAGATTCTGTGAGTAAACAGGGCGGGAGATTCAGTGAGTAAACAGGGCGGGAGATTCTGTGAGTAAACAGGGCGGGAGATTCTGTGAGTAAACAGAGCGGGAGATACTGTGAGTAAACAGGGCGGGAGATTACGTGAGTAAACAGGGTGGGAGACTCCGTGAGTAAACAGGGCGGGAGATTCTGTGAGTAAACAGAGCTGGAGATTCAGAGAGTAAACAGAGCGGGAGATACTGTGAGTAAACAGAGCGGGAGATTCTGAGAGTAAGCAGACCGGGAGATTCTGTGAGTAAACAGAGCGGGAGATTCTGTGAGTAAACAGATCAGGAGATTCTGTGAGTAAACAGAGCGGGAGATTCTGTGAGTAAACAGGGCGGGAGATTCTCTGAGTAAACAGAGTGCGAGATTCTGTGAGAAAACAGAGCGGGAGATTCCGTGAGTAAACAAAGCGGGAGATTCAGTGAGTAAACAGGATGGGAGATTCTGTGAGTAAACAGGGCGGGAGATTTAGTGAGTAAACAGGGCGAGAGATTTTGTGAGTAAACAGAGCGGGAGATTCTGTGAGTAAACAGGGCGGGAGATTCCGTGAGTAAACAGGGTGAGAGACTCTGTGAGTAAACAGGGCGGGAGATTCTGTGAGTAATCAGTACGGGAGATTCTGTGAGTAAACAGGGCGGGAGATTCTGTGAGTAAACAGGGCGGGACGTTCTGTGAGTAAATAGATCAGGAGATTCTGTGAGTAACCAGTGCGGGAGATTCTGAGAGTAAACAGAATGGGAGATTCTGAGAGTAAACAGAGCGGGATATTCTGTGAGTAAACAGAGCGGGAGATTCTTTGAGTAAACAGAGCGGGAGATTCTGTGAGTAAACAGGGCGGGCGATTCTGTGAGTAAACAGGGCGGGAGATTCTGTGAGTAAACAGGACGGGAGATTCTGTGCGTAAACAGGGCGGTGGATACTGTGAGTAAACAGGACGGGAGATTCTGTGAGTAAACATGGCGCAGGAGATTCTGTGAGTAAACAGGGCGGGAGATTCTGTGAGTCAACAGAGCGGGAGATTCTCTGAGTAAACAGAGCGGGAGATTCTGTGAGTAAACAGAGCGGGAGATTCTGTGAGTAAACAGTGCGGGAGATTCTGTGAGTAAACAGAGCGGGAGATTCTGTGAGTAAACAGGGCGAGAGATTCTGTGAGTAAACAGAGCGGGAGATTCTGTGAGTAAACAGGGCGGGAGATTCTGTGAGTAAACAGAGCGGGAGATACTGTGAGTAAACAGGGCGGGAGATTACGTGAGTAAACAGGGTGAGAGATTCCGTGAGTAAACAGGGCGGGAGATTCTGTGAGTAAACAGAGCAGGAGATTCTGAGAGTAAACAGGGTGGGAGATTCCGTGAGTAAACAGGGCGGGAGATTCTGTGAGTAAACAGAGCGGGAGATTCTGAGAGTAAACAGAGCGGGAGATACTGTGAGTTAACAGAGCGGGAGATTCTGTGAGTAAACAGGGCGAGAGATTCTGTGAGTAAACAGGGCGAGAGATTCTGTGAGTAAACAGGGCGGGAGTTTCTGTGAGTAAATAGGGCGGGACAGTCTGTGACTATACAGAGCGGGAGATTCTGAGAGCAAGCAGAGCGGGAGACTCTGTGAGAAAACCGAGCGGGAGATTCTGTGAGTAAACAGAGTGGGAGATTCTGAGAATAATCAGGTCAGGAGATTCTGTGAGCAAACGGAGCGGGAGATTCTGTGAGTAAACAGAGCTCGAGATTCTGTGAGAAAACAGAGCGGGAGATTCCGTGAGTAAACAGAGCGGGAGCTTCAGTAAGTAAACTGGATGGGAGATTCTGTGAGTAAACAGAGCGGTAGATTCTGTGAGTAAACAGGGCGAGAGATTCTGTGATTAAACAGAGCGGGAGATTCTGTGAGTAAACAGGGCAGGAGATTCTGTGATTAAACAGAGCGGGAGATACTGTGAGAAAACACGGCGGGAGACTCCGTGAGTAAACAGGTTGGGAGATTCTGTGAGTAAACAGGGCGGGAGATTCTGTGAGTAAACAGAGCGGGAGGTTCTGAGAGTAAGCAGAGCGGGAGATACTGTGAGTAAACAGAGCGGGAGATTCTGAGTGTAAACAGACCGGGAGATTCTGTTAGTAAACAGAGCGGGAGATTCTGTGAGTAAACAGATCTGGAGATTCAGTGAGTAAACAGAGCGGGAGATTCTGTGAGTAAACAGGGCGGGAAATTCTCTGAGTAAACAGAGCGTGAGATTCTGTGAGAAAACAGAGCGGGAGATTCCGTGAGTAAACAGAGCGGGAGATTCAGTGAGTAAACAGAACGGGAGATTCTGTGAGTAAACAGGGCGGGAGATTCCGTGAGTAAACAGGGTGGGAGATTCTGTGAGTAAACAGGGCGGGAGATTCCGTGAGTAAACAGGGTGGGAGATTCTGGGAGTAAACAGGGCGGGAGATTCCGTGAGTAAACAGGGTGGGAGATTCCGTGAGTAAACAGGGTGGGAGATTCTGGGAGTAAACAGGGCGGGAGATTCTGTGAGTAAACAGAGCGGGAGATTCTGAGAGTAAACAGAGCGGGAGATTCTGACAGTAAACAGACCGGGAGATTCTGTGAGTAAACAGAGCTGGAGATTCTGTGAGTAAACAGATCAGGAGATTCTGTGAGTAAACAGAGCGGGAGATTCTGTGAGTAAACAGGGCGGGAGATTCTCTGAGTAAACAGAGTGGGAGGTTCTGTGAGTAAACAGAGTGGGAGATTCCGTGAGTAAACAGGGCGGGAGGTTCTGTGAGTAAACAGAGCGGGAGATTGTGTGAGTGAACAGAACGGGAGATTCTGTGAGTAAACCGAGCGGGAGATTCTGAGAGTAAACAGGCGGGAGATTCTGTCAGTAAACAGAGTGGGAGATTCTGTGAGTAAACAGAGCGGTAGATTCTGTGAGTAAACAGAGCGGGAGATTCTGTGAGAAAACAGAGCGGGAGATTCCGTGAGTTAACAGAGCGGGAGATTCTGTGAGTAAACAGTACGGGAGATTCTGTGAGTAAACAGGGCGAGAGATTATGTGAGTAAACAGGGCGGGAGATTCTGTGAGTAAACAGGGCGAGAGATTCTGTGAGTAAACAGGGCGAGAGATTCTGTGAGTAAACAGGGCGGGAGATTCTGTGAGTAAACAGAGCGGGAGATACTGTGAGTAAACAGAGCGGGAGATTCTCTGAGTAAATAGGGCGGGAGATTCCGTGAGTAAACAGGGCGGGAGATTCTGTGAGTAAACAGGGCGGGAGATTCTGTGAGTAAACAGAGCGGGAGATTCTGAAAGTAAACAGAGCGGGAGATTCTGTGAGTATACAGAGCGGGAGATTCTGTGAGTAAACAGAGCGGGAGATTCTGTGAGTAAACAGAGCGGGAGATTCTGAGAGTAAACAGACCGGGAGATTCTGTGAGTAAACAGAGCGGGAGATTCTGTGAGTAAACAGAGCGGGAGATTCCGTGAGTAAACAGAGCGGGAGATTATGTGAGTAAACAGGATGGGAGATTCGGTGAGTAAACAGAGCGGGAGATTCTGTGAGTAAACAGGGCGAGAGAATCTGTGAGTAAACAGGGCGGGAGATTCTGTGAGTAAACCTAGCGGGAGATTCTGTGAGTAAACAGAGCGGGAGATTCTGTGAGAAAAAAGGGCGGGAGATTCCGTGAGTAAACAGGGCGGGAGATTCTGTGAGTAAACAGGGCGGGAGACTCTGTCAGTAAACAGAGCGGGAGATTCTGTGCGTAAACAGGGCGGTGGATACTGTGAGTAAACAGGACGGGAGATTCTGTGAGTAAACATGGCGCAGGAGATTCTGTGAGTAAACAGGGCGGGAGATTCTGTGAGTCAACAGAGCGGGAGATTCTCTGAGTAAACAGAGCGGGAGATTCTGTGAGTAAACAGAGCGGGAGATTCTGTGAGTAAACAGTGCGGGAGATTCTGTGAGTAAACAGAGCGGGAGATTCTGTGAGTAAACAGGGCGAGAGATTCTGTGAGTAAACAGAGCGGGAGATTCTGTGAGTAAACAGGGCGGGAGATTCTGTGAGTAAACAGAGCGGGAGATACTGTGAGTAAACAGGGCGGGAGATTACGTGAGTAAACAGGGTGAGAGATTCCGTGAGTAAACAGGGCGGGAGATTCTGTGAGTAAACAGAGCAGGAGATTCTGAGAGTAAACAGGGTGGGAGATTCCGTGAGTAAACAGGGCGGGAGATTCTGTGAGTAAACAGAGCGGGAGATTCTGAGAGTAAACAGAGCGGGAGATACTGTGAGTTAACAGAGCGGGAGATTCTGTGAGTAAACAGGGCGAGAGATTCTGTGAGTAAACAGGGCGAGAGATTCTGTGAGTAAACAGGGCGGGAGTTTCTGTGAGTAAATAGGGCGGGACAGTCTGTGACTATACAGAGCGGGAGATTCTGAGAGCAAGCAGAGCGGGAGACTCTGTGAGAAAACCGAGCGGGAGATTCTGTGAGTAAACAGAGTGGGAGATTCTGAGAATAATCAGGTCAGGAGATTCTGTGAGCAAACGGAGCGGGAGATTCTGTGAGTAAACAGAGCTCGAGATTCTGTGAGAAAACAGAGCGGGAGATTCCGTGAGTAAACAGAGCGGGAGCTTCAGTAAGTAAACTGGATGGGAGATTCTGTGAGTAAACAGAGCGGTAGATTCTGTGAGTAAACAGGGCGAGAGATTCTGTGATTAAACAGAGCGGGAGATTCTGTGAGTAAACAGGGCAGGAGATTCTGTGATTAAACAGAGCGGGAGATACTGTGAGAAAACACGGCGGGAGACTCCGTGAGTAAACAGGTTGGGAGATTCTGTGAGTAAACAGGGCGGGAGATTCTGTGAGTAAACAGAGCGGGAGATTCTGAGAGTAAGCAGAGCGGGAGATACTGTGAGTAAACAGAGCGGGAGATTCTGAGTGTAAACAGACCGGGAGATTCTGTTAGTAAACAGAGCGGGAGATTCTGTGAGTAAACAGATCTGGAGATTCAGTGAGTAAACAGAGCGGGAGATTCTGTGAGTAAACAGGGCGGGAAATTCTCTGAGTAAACAGAGCGTGAGATTCTGTGAGAAAACAGAGCGGGAGATTCCGTGAGTAAACAGAGCGGGAGATTCAGTGAGTAAACAGAACGGGAGATTCTGTGAGTAAACAGAGCGGGAGATTCTGTGAGTAAACAGGGCGGGAGATTCCGTGAGTAAACAGGGTGGGAGATTCTGGGAGTAAACAGGGCGGGAGATTCCGTGAGTAAACAGGGTGGGAGATTCCGTGAGTAAACAGGGTGGGAGATTCTGGGAGTAAACAGGGCGGGAGATTCTGTGAGTAAACAGAGCGGGAGATTCTGAGAGTAAACAGAGCGGGAGATTCTGACAGTAAACAGACCGGGAGATTCTGTGAGTAAACAGAGCTGGAGATTCTGTGAGTAAACAGATCAGGAGATTCTGTGAGTAAACAGAGCGGGAGATTCTGTGAGTAAACAGGGCGGGAGATTCTCTGAGTAAACAGAGTGGGAGGTTCTGTGAGTAAACAGAGTGGGAGATTCCGTGAGTAAACAGGGCGGGAGGTTCTGTGAGTAAACAGAGCGGGAGATTGTGTGAGTGAACAGAACGGGAGATTCTGTGAGTAAACCGAGCGGGAGATTCTGAGAGTAAACAGGCGGGAGATTCTGTCAGTAAACAGAGTGGGAGATTCTGTGAGTAAACAGAGCGGTAGATTCTGTGAGTAAACAGAGCGGGAGATTCTGTGAGAAAACAGAGCGGGAGATTCCGTGAGTTAACAGAGCGGGAGATTCTGTGAGTAAACAGTACGGGAGATTCTGTGAGTAAACAGGGCGAGAGATTATGTGAGTAAACAGGGCGGGAGATTCTGTGAGTAAACAGGGCGAGAGATTCTGTGAGTAAACAGGGCGAGAGATTCTGTGAGTAAACAGGGCGGGAGATTCTGTGAGTAAACAGAGCGGGAGATACTGTGAGTAAACAGAGCGGGAGATTCTCTGAGTAAATAGGGCGGGAGATTCCGTGAGTAAACAGGGCGGGAGATTCTGTGAGTAAACAGGGCGGGAGATTCTGTGAGTAAACAGAGCGGGAGATTCTGAAAGTAAACAGAGCGGGAGATTCTGTGAGTATACAGAGCGGGAGATTCTGTGAGTAAACAGAGCGGGAGATTCTGTGAGTAAACAGAGCGGGAGATTCTGAGAGTAAACAGACCGGGAGATTCTGTGAGTAAACAGAGCGGGAGATTCTGTGAGTAAACAGAGCGGGAGATTCCGTGAGTAAACAGAGCGGGAGATTATGTGAGTAAACAGGATGGGAGATTCGGTGAGTAAACAGAGCGGGAGATTCTGTGAGTAAACAGGGCGAGAGAATCTGTGAGTAAACAGGGCGGGAGATTCTGTGAGTAAACCTAGCGGGAGATTCTGTGAGTAAACAGAGCGGGAGATTCTGTGAGAAAAAAGGGCGGGAGATTCCGTGAGTAAACAGGGCGGGAGATTCTGTGAGTAAACAGGGCGGGAGACTCTGTCAGTAAACAGAGCGGGAGATTCTGAGAGCAAACAGAGCGGGAGATTCTGTGAGTAAACAGTGCGGGAGATTCTGTGAGTAAACAGGGCGGGAGAATCTGTGAGTAAACAGTACTGGAGATTTTGTGAGTAAACAGGGCGGGAGATTCTTTGAGTAAACAGGACGGGAGATTCTGTGAGTAAACAGGGCGCGGGAGTTTCTGTGAGTAAACAGAGCGGGAGATTCCGTGAGTAAA
This sequence comes from Somniosus microcephalus, assembly GCF_052327205.1. Lineage (NCBI taxonomy): Eukaryota > Metazoa > Chordata > Chondrichthyes > Squaliformes > Somniosidae > Somniosus > Somniosus microcephalus. The sequence goes on from NW_028225184.1 coordinate 50,770,132, forward strand.
CAGGGAGTGAGGTTCTGTGAGTAAACAGAGCGGGAGATTGTGCGAGTGAACAGAACGGGAGATTCTGTGAGTAAACCGAGCGGGAGATTCTGAGAGTAAACAGGCGGGAGATTCTGTGAGTAAACAGAGCGGGAGATTCTATGAGTAAACAGAGCGGGAGATTCTGTGAGTAAACAGAGCGGGAGATTCTGTGAGAAAACAGAGCGGGAGATTCCGTGAGTTAACAGAGCGGGAGATTCTGTGAGTAAACAGTACGGGAGATTCTGTGAGTAAACAGGGCGAGAGATTCTGTGAGTAAACAGGGCGAGAGATTCTGTGAGTAAACAGGGCGGGAGATTCTGTGAGTAAATAGGGCGGGACAGTCTGGGACTATACAGAGCGGGAGATTCTGAGAGCAAGCAGAGCGGGAGACTCTGTGAGCAAACCGAGCGGGAGATTCTGTGAGTAAACCGAGTGGGAGATTCTGAGAATAATCAGGTCAGGAGATTCTGTGAGCAAACGGAGCGGGAGATTCTGTGAGTAAACAGAGCTCGAGATTCTGTGAGAAAACAGAGCGGGAGATTCCGTGAGTAAACAGAGCGGGAGGTTCAGTAAGTAAACTGGATGGGAGATTCTGTGAGTAAACAGAGCGGGAGATTCTGTGAGTAAACAGGGCGGGAGACTCCGTGAGTAAACAGGTTGGGAGATTCTGTGAGTAAACAGGGCGGGAGATTCTGTGAGTAAACAGAGCGGGAGATTCTGAGAGTAAGCAGAGCGGGAGATACTGTCAGTAAACAGAGCGGGAGATTCTGAGAGTAAACAGACCGGGAGATTCTGTGAGTAAACAGAGCGGGAGATTCTGTGAGTAAACAGATCTGGAGATTCAGTGAGTAAACAGAGCGGGAGATTCTGTGAGTAAACAGGGCGGGAAATTCTCTGAGTAAACAGAGCGTGAGATTCTGTGAGAAAACAGAGCGGGAGATTCCGTGAGTAAACAGAGCGGGAGATTCAGTGAGTAAACAGAACGGGAGATTCTGTGAGTAAACAGAGCTGGAGATTCTGTGAGTAAACAGGGCGGGAGATTCCGTGAGTAAACAGAGCGGGAGATTCAGTGAGTAAACAGAACGGGAGATTCTGTGAGTAAACAGTACGGGAGATTCTGTGAGTAAACAGGGCGAGAGATTCCGTGAGTAAACAGAGCGGGAGATTCAGTGAGTAAACAGAACGGGAGATTCTGTGAGTAAACAGTACGGGAGATTCTGTGAGTAAACAGGGCGAGAGATTCTGTGAGTAAACAGGGCGAGAGATTCTGTGAGTAAACAGGGCGGGAGATTCTGTGAGTAAATAGGGCGGGACAGTCTGTGACTATACAGAGCGGGAGATTCTGAGAGCAAGCAGAGCGGGAGACTCTGTGAGCAAACCGAGCGGGAGATTCTGTGAGTAAACCGAGTGGGAGATTCTGAGAATAATCAGGTCAGGAGATTCTGTGAGCAAACGGAGCGGGAGATTCTGTGAGTAAACAGAGCTCGAGATTCTGTGAGAAAACAGAGCGGGAGATTCCGTGAGTAAACAGAGCGGGAGGTTCAGTAAGTAAACTGGATGGGAGATTCTGTGAGTAAACAGAGCGGGAGATTCTGTGAGTAAACAGGGCGAGAGATTCTGTGAGTAAACAGAGCGGGAGATTCTGTGAGTAAACAGGGCAGGAGATTCTGTGATTAAACAGAGCGGGAGATACTGTGAGTAAACACGGCGGGAGACTCCGTGAGTAAACAGGTTGGGAGATTCTGTGAGTAAACAGGGCGGGAGATTCTGTGAGTAAACAGAGCGGGAGATTCTGAGAGTAAGCAGAGCGGGAGATACTGTGAGTAAACAGAGCGGGAGATTCTGAGAGTAAACAGACCGGGAGATTCTGTGAGTAAACAGAGCGGGAGATTCTGTGAGTAAACAGATCTGGAGATTCAGTGAGTAAACAGAGCGGGAGATTCTGTGAGTAAACAGGGCGGGAAATTCTCTGAGTAAACAGAGCGTGAGATTCTGTGAGAAAACAGAGCGGGAGATTCCGTGAGTAAACAGAGCGGGAGATTCAGTGAGTAAACAGAACGGGAGATTCTGTGAGTAAACAGAGCGGGAGATTCTGTGAGTAAACAGGGCGGGAGATTCCGTGAGTAAACAGGGTGGGAGATTCTGGGAGTAAACAGGGCGGGAGATTCTGAGAGTAAACAGAGCGGGAGATTCTGACAGTAAACAGATCGGGAGATTCTGTGAGTAAACAGAGCGGGAGATTCTGTGAGTAAACAGATCAGGAGATTCTGTGAGTAAACAGAGCGGGAGATTCTGTGAGTAAACAGGGCGGGAGATTCTCTGAGTAAACAGAGTGGGAGATTCTGTGAGTAAACAGAGCGGGAGATTCCGTGAGTAAACAGGGCGGGAGGTTCTGTGAGTAAACAGAGCGGGAGATTGTGTGAGTGAACAGAACGGGAGATTCTGTGAGTAAACCGAGCGGGAGATTCTGAGAGTAAACAGGCGGGAGATTCTGTGAGTAAACAGAGTGGGAGATTCTGTGAGTAAACAGAGCGGTAGATTCTGTGAGTAAACAGAGCGGGAGATTCTGTGAGAAAACAGAGCGGGAGATTCCGTGAGTTAACAGAGCGGGAGATTCTGTGAGTAAACAGTACGGGAGATTCTGTGAGTAAACACGGCGAGAGATTATGTGAGTAAACAGGGCGGGAGATTCTGTGAGTAAACAGGGCGAGAGATTCTGTGAGTAAACAGGGCGAGAGTTTCTGTGAGTAAACAGGGCGGGAGATTCTGTGAGTAAACAGAGCGGGAGATACTGTGAGTAAACAGAGCGGGAGATTCTCTGAGTAAATAGGGCGGGAGATTCCGTGAGTAAACAGGGCGGGAAATTCTGTGAGTAAATAGGGCGGGACATTCCGTGACTATACAGAGCGGGAGATTCTGAGAGCAAGCAGAGTGGGAGACTCTGTGAGCAAACCGAGCGGGAGATTCTGTGAGTAAACCGAGCGGGAGATTCTGAGAATAATCAGGTCAGGAGATTCTGTGAGTAAACAGAGCGGGAGATTCTGTGAGTAAACAGAGCTCGAGATTCTGTGAGAAAACAGAGCGGGAGATTCCGTGAGTAAACAGAGTGGGAGGTTCAGTAAGTAAACTGGATGGGAGATTCTGTGAGTAAACAGAGCGGGAGATTCTGTGAGTAAACAGGGCGAGAGATTCTGTGAGTAAACAGAGCTGGAGATTCTGTGAGTAAACAGGGCAGGAGATTCTGTGATTAAACAGAGCGGGAGATACTGTGAGTATAAACGGCGGGAGACTCCGTGAGTAAACAGGTTGGGAGATTCTGTGAGTAAACAGGGCGGGAGATTCTGTGAGTAAACAGAGCGGGAGATTCTGAGAGTAAGCAGAGCGGGAGGTACTGTGAGTAAACAGAGCGGGAGATTCTGTGAGTAAACAGAGCGGGAGATTCTGTGAGTAAACAGATCTGGAGATTCAGTGAGTAAACAGAGCGGGAGATTCTGTGAGTAAACAGGGCGGGAAATTCTCTGAGTAAACAGAGCGTGAGATTCTTTGAGAAAACAGAGCGGGTGATTCAGTGAGTAAACAGAACGGGAGATTCTGTGAGTAAACAGAGCGGGAGATTCTATGAGTAAACAGGGCGGGAGATTCCGTGAGTAAACAGGGTGGGAGATTCTGGGAGTAAACAGAGTGGGAGATTCGGTGAGTAAACAGAGCGAGAGATTCTGTGAGTAAACAGGGCGGCAGATTCTGTGAGTAAACAGAACGGGAGATTCTGTGAGTAAACAGGACGGGAGATTCCGAGAGTAACTAGAGCGGGAGATTCTGTGAGTAAACAATGCAGCAGATTCTGTGAGTAAACAGGACGGGAGATTCCGAGAGTAACCAGAGCGGGAGATTCTGTGAGTATACAGGACGGGAGATTCCGAGAGTAACCAGAGTGGGAGATTCTGTGAGTAAACAGTGCGGGAGATTCTGTGAGTAAACAGGACGGGAGATTCCGAGAGTAACCAGAGCGGGAGATTCTGTGAGGAAACAGAGCGGGAGATTCTGTGAGTAAACAGAGCAGGAGATTCTGTGAGTAAGCAGGGCATGAGATTCTGTGAGTAAACAGGACGGGAGATTCTGTGAGTAACCAGAGCGGGAGATATTGTGAGTAAACAGAGCGGGAGATTCTGTGAGTAAACAGAGCGGGAGATTCTGTGAGTATACAGTGCAGGAGATTCTGTGAGTAAACAGGACGGGAGATTCTGTGAGTAAACAGAGCAGGAGATTCTGTGAGTAAGCAGGGCGGGAGATTCTGCGAGTAAACATGGTGGGAGATTCTGTGAGTAAACAGAGCGGGAGATCCTGTGAGTAAACAGGATGGGAGATTCTGTGAGTAAACAGGACGGGTGATTCTGAGAGTAACCAGAGCGGGAGATTCTGTGAGTAAACAGAGCGGGGATTCTGTGAATAAACAGGGCGGGAGATTCTGAGAGTAACCCGAGCGGGTGATTCTGAGTAAACAGAGAGGGAGATTCGGAGAGTAACCAGAGCGGGAGATTCTGCGAGTAAACAGGGCGGGAGATTATGTGAGTAAACGGATCGGGACATTCTGTGGGTAACCAGTGCAGGAGATTCTAAAATTAAACAGTGTGGTGGATTCTGTGAGTAAACAGAGCGGGAGATTCTGTGAGTAAACGTAGCGGGATTTCTGCGAGTAAACAGAGCTGGAGATTCTGTGCATAAACAGTGCTGGAGATTCTGAGAGTAACCAGAGCGGGAAATTCTGTGAGTAAACAGTGCGGGAGATTCTGTGAGTAAACAGAGCGGGAGGTTCTGTGAGAAAACAGAGCAGGAGATTCTGTTCGTAAACAGAGCTGGAGATTCTGAGATTAAACAGAGTGGGAGATTCTGTGAGTAAACAGGACGGGAGATTCTGTGAGTAAACAGGGTGCAGGAGATTCTGTGAGTCAACAGGACGAGAGATTCTGTGAGTAAACAGTGCGGGAGATTCTGTGAGTAAACAGGGCGAGAGTTTCTGTGATTCAACAGGGCGGGAGATTCTGTGAGTTAACAGGGCGGGAGATCCCGTGAGTAAACAGGGCGGGAGATTCTGTGAGTAAACAGGGCGGGAGATTCTGTGAGTAAACAGAGCGGGAGATTCTGAAAGTAAACAGAGCGGGAGATTCTGTGAGTAAACAGAGCGGGAGATTCTGTGAGTAAACAGAGCGGGAGATTCTGTGAGTAAACAGAGCGGGAGATTCTGTGAGTAAACAGGGCGAGAGATTCTGTGAGTAAACAGAGGGGTAGATTATGTGAGTAAACAGAGCGGGAGATTCTGTGAGTAAACAGGATGGGAGATTCTGTGAGTAAACAGGACGGGTGATTCTGAGAGTAACCAGAGCGGGAGATTCTGTGAGTAAACAGAGCGGGAGATCCTGTGAGTAAACAGGATGGGAGATTCTGTGAGTAAACAGGACGGGTGATTCTGAGAGTAACCAGAGCGGGAGATTCTGTGAGTAAACAGAGCGGGGATTCTGTGAGTAAACAGGGCGGGAGTTTCTGAGAGTAACCCGAGCGGGTGATTCTGAGTAAACAGAGCGGGAGATTCGGAGAGTTACCAGAGCGGGAGATTCTGTGAGTAAACAGGGCGGGAGATTATGTGAGTAAACGGATCGGGAGATTCTGTGGGTAACCAGTGCAGGAGATTCTAAAATTAAACAGTGTGGGAGATTCTGTGAGTAAACAGAGCGGGAGATTCTGTGAGTAAACGTAGCGGGATTTCTGCGAGTAAACAGAGCTGGAGATTCTGTGCATAAACAGTGCGGGAGATTCTGAGAGTAACCAGAGCGGGAAATTCTGTGAGTAAACAGTGCGGGAGATTCTGTGAGTGAACAGAGCGGGAGGTTCTGTGAGAAAACAGAGCAGGAGATTCTTTTCGTAAACAGAGCTGGAGATTCTGAGATTAAACAGAGCGGGAGATTCTGTGAGTAAACAGGACGGGAGATTCTGTGAGTAAACAGGGTGCAGGAGATTCTGTGAGTCAACAGGGCGAGAGATTCTGTGAGTAAACAGTGCGGGAGATTCTGTGAGTAAACAGGGCGAGAGATTCTGTGATTCAACAGGGCGGGAGATTCTGTGAGTTAACAGGGCGGGAGATCCCGTGAGTAAACAGGGCGGGAGATTCTGTGAGTAAACAGGGCGGGAGATTCTGTGAGTAAACAGAGCGGGAGATTCTGAAAGTAAACAGAGCGGGAGATTCTGTGAGTAAACAGAGCGGGAGATTCTGTGAGTAAACAGAGCGGGAGATTCTGTGAGTAAACAGAGCGGGAGATTCTGTGAGTAAACAGGGCGGGAGATTCTGTGAGTAAACAGGGCGGGAGATTCTGTGAGTAAACAGAGGGGTAGATTATGTGAGTAAACAGAGCGGGAGATTCTGTGAGTAAACAGTACGGGAGATTCTGTGAGTAAACAGAGCGGGAGATTCTGTGTGTCAACAGGGCGGGAGATTCTGTGATTAAACAGAGCGGGAGATTATGTGAGTAAACAGAGCGGGAGATTATGTGAGTAAACAGAGCGGGAGATTATGTGAGTAAACAGGACGGGAGATTCCGAGAGTAACCAGAGCGGGAGATTCTGTGAGGAAACAGAGCGGGAGATTCTGTGAGTAAACAGAGCAGGAGATTCTGTGAGTAAGCAGGGCATGAGATTCTGTGAGTAAACAGGACGGGAGATTCTGTGAGTAACCAGAGTGGGAGATATTGTGAGTAAACAGAGCGGGAGATTCTGTGAGTAAACAGAGCGGGAGATTCAGTGAGTAAACAGAGCGGGAGATTCTGTGAGTAAACAGATCAGGAGATTCTTTGCGTAAACAGGGTGGGAGATTCTGTGAGTAAACAGAGCGGGAGATTCTGTGAGTAAACAGAGCGGGAGATTCTGTGAGTAAACAGGGCGGGAGATTCTGAGAGTAACCAGAGCGGGTGATTCTGTGAGTAAACAGAGCGGGAGATTCTGTGAGTAAACAGGGCGGGAGTTTCTGAGAGTAACCCGAGCGGGTGATTCTGTGAGTAAACAGGGCGAGAGATTCTGTGAGTAAACAGAGGGGTAGATTATGTGAGTAAACAGAGCGGGAGATTCTGTGAGTAAACAGGATGGGAGATTCTGTGAGTAAACAGGACGGGTGATTCTGAGAGTAACCAGAGCGGGAGATTCTGTGAGTAAACAGAGCGGGAGATCCTGTGAGTAAACAGGATGGGAGATTCTGTGAGTAAACAGGACGGGTGATTCTGAGAGTAACCAGAGCGGGAGATTCTGTGAGTAAACAGAGCGGGGATTCTGTGAGTAAACAGGGCGGGAGTTTCTGAGAGTAACCCGAGCGGGTGATTCTGAGTAAACAGAGCGGGAGATTCGGAGAGTTACCAGAGCGGGAGATTCTGTGAGTAAACAGGGCGGGAGATTATGTGAGTAAACGGATCGGGAGATTCTGTGGGTAACCAGTGCAGGAGATTCTAAAATTAAACAGTGTGGGAGATTCTGTGAGTAAACAGAGCGGGAGATTCTGTGAGTAAACGTAGCGGGATTTCTGCGAGTAAACAGAGCTGGAGATTCTGTGCATAAACAGTGCGGGAGATTCTGAGAGTAACCAGAGCGGGAAATTCTGTGAGTAAACAGTGCGGGAGATTCTGTGAGTGAACAGAGCGGGAGGTTCTGTGAGAAAACAGAGCAGGAGATTCTTTTCGTAAACAGAGCTGGAGATTCTGAGATTAAACAGAGCGGGAGATTCTGTGAGTAAACAGGACGGGAGATTCTGTGAGTAAACAGGGTGCAGGAGATTCTGTGAGTCAACAGGGCGAGAGATTCTGTGAGTAAACAGTGCGGGAGATTCTGTGAGTAAACAGGGCGAGAGATTCTGTGATTCAACAGGGCGGGAGATTCTGTGAGTTAACAGGGCGGGAGATCCCGTGAGTAAACAGGGCGGGAGATTCTGTGAGTAAACAGGGCGGGAGATTCTGTGAGTAAACAGAGCGGGAGATTCTGAAAGTAAACAGAGTGGGAGATTCTGTGAGTAAACAGAGCGGGAGATTCTGTGAGTAAACAGAGCGGGAGATTCTGTGAGTAAACAGAGCGGGAGATTCTGTGAGTAAACAGGGCGGGAGATTCTGTGAGTAAACAGGGCGGGAGATTCTGTGAGTAAACAGAGGGGTAGATTATGTGAGTAAACAGAGCGGGAGATTCTGTGAGTAAACAGTACGGGAGATTCTGTGAGTAAACAGAGCGGGAGATTCTGTGTGTCAACAGGGCGGGAGATTCTGTGAGTAAACAGAGCGGGAGATTATGTGAGTAAACAGAGCGGGAGATTATGTGAGTAAACAGAGCGGGAGATTATGTGAGTAAACAGGACGGGAGATTCCGAGAGTAACCAGAGCGGGAGATTCTGTGAGGAAACAGAGCGGGAGATTCTGTGAGTAAACAGAGCAGGAGATTCTGTGAGTAAGCAGGGCATGAGATTCTGTGAGTAAACAGGACGGGAGATTCTGTGAGTAACCAGAGTGGGAGATATTGTGAGTAAACAGAGCGGGAGATTCTGTGAGTAAACAGAGCGGGAGATTCAGTGAGTAAACAGAGCGGGAGATTCTGTGAGTAAACAGATCAGGAGATTCTTTGCGTAAACAGGGTGGGAGATTCTGTGAGTAAACAGAGCGGGAGATTCTGTGAGTAAACAGAGCGGGAGATTCTGTGAGTAAACAGGGCGGGAGATTCTGAGAGTAACCAGAGCGGGTGATTCTGTGAGTAAACAGAGCGGGAGATTCTGTGAGTAAACAGGGCGGAAGATTCTGTGAGTAATCAGATCGGGAGATTCTGTGAGTAAAGAGAGCGGGAGATTCTGTGAGTAAACAGGGCGCGGGAGATTCTGTGAGTAAACAGGATGGGAGATTCTGTGAGTAAACAGAGCGCGGGAGATTCTGTGAGTAAACAGGACGGGAGATTCTGAGAATAACCAGAGCGGGAGATTCTGTGAGTAAACAGAGCGGGAGATTTTGTGAGTCAACAGGGCAGGAGATTCTGTGAACAAACAGAGCGGGGGATTATGTGAGTAAACAGGGCGGGAGGTTCTGTGAGTAAACAGAGCGGGAGATTATGTGAGTAAACAGAGCGGGTGATTATGTGAGTAAACCGAGCGGGAGATTCTGAGAGTCGTCAGAGCGGGAGATTCTGTGAATAAACAGAGAGGGAGATTCTGTGAGTAAACAGAGCGGGAGATTCTGTAAGTATACAGTGCGGGAGATTCTGTGAGTAAACAGGACGGGAGATTCTGTGAGTAAACAGAGCAGGAGATTCTGTGAGTAAGCAGGGCGGGAGATTCTGCGAGTAAACATGGTGGGAGATTCTGTGAGTAAACAGAACGGGAGATCCTGTGAGTAAACAGGATGGGAGATTCTGTGAGTAAACAGGACGGGTGATTCTGAGAGTAACCAGAGCGGGAGATTCTGTGAGTAAACAGAGCAGGGATTCTGTGAGTAAACAGGGCGGGAGATTCTGAGAGTAACCCGAGCGGGTGATTCTGAGTAAACAGAGAGGGAGATTCGGAGAGTAACCAGAGCGGGAGATTCTGTGAGTAAACAGGGCGGGAGATTATGTGAGTAAACGGATCGGGAGATTCTGTGGGTAACCAGTGCAGGAGATTCTAAAATTAAACAGTGTGGTGGATTCTGTGAGTAAACAGAGCGGGAGATTCTGTGAGTAAACGTAGCGGGATTTCTGCGAGTAAACAGAGCTGGAGATTCTGTGCATAAACAGTGCTGGAGATTCTGAGAGTAACCAGAGCGGGAAATTCTGTGAGTAAACAGTGCGGGAGATTCTGTGAGTAAACAGAGCGGGAGGATCTGTGAGAAAACAGAGCAGGAGATTCTGTTCGTAAACAGAGCTGGAGATTCTGAGATTAAACAGAGTGGGAGATTCTGTGAGTAAACAGGACGGGAGATTCTGTGAGTAAACAGGGCGCAGGAGATTCTGTGAGTCAACAGGGCGAGAGATTCTGTGAGTAAACAGTGCGGGAGATTCTGTGAGTAAACAGGGCGAGAGTTTCTGTGATTCAACAGGGCGGGAGATTCTGTGAGTTAACAGGGCGGGAGATCCCGTGAGTAAACAGGGCGGGAGATTCTGTGAGTAAACAGGGCGGGAGATTATGTGAGTAAACAGAGCGGGAGATTCTGAAAGTAAACAGAGCGGGAGATTCTGTGAGTAAACAGAGCGGGAGATTCTGTGAGTAAACAGAGCGGGAGATTCTGTGAGTAAACAGAGCGGGAGATTCTGTGAGTAAACAGGGCGGGAGATTATGTGAGTAAACAGAGGGGTAGATTATGTGAGTAAACAGAGCGGGAGATTCTGTGAGTAAACAGGATGGGAGATTCTGTGAGTAAACAGGACGGGTGATTCTGAGAGTAACCAGAGCGGGAGATTCTGTGAGTAAACAGAGCGGGAGATCCTGTGAGTAAACAGGATGGGAGATTCTGTGAGTAAACAGGACGGGTGATTCTGAGAGTAACCAGAGCGGGAGATTCTGTGAGTAAACAGAGCGGGGATTCTGTGAGTAAACAGGGCGGGAGTTTCTGAGAGTAACCCGAGCGGGTGATTCTGAGTAAACAGAGCGGGAGATTCGGAGAGTTACGAGAGCGGGAGATTCTGTGAGTAAACAGGGCGGGAGATTATGTGAGTAAACGGATCGGGAGATTCTGTGGGTAACCAGTGCAGGAGATTCTAAAATTAAACAGTGTGGGAGATTCTGTGAGTAAACAGAGCGGGAGATTCTGTGAGTAAACGTAGCGGGATTTCTGCGAGTAAACAGAGCTGGAGATTCTGTGCATAAACAGTGCGGGAGATTCTGAGAGTAACCAGAGCGGTAAATTCTGTGAGTAAACAGTGCGGGAGATTCTGTGAGTGAACAGAGCGGGAGGTTCTGTGAGAAAACAGAGCAGGAGATTCTTTTCATAAACAGAGCTGGAGATTCTGAGATTAAACAGAGCGGGAGATTCTGTGAGTAAACAGGACGGGAGATTCTGTGAGTAAACAGGGTGCAGGAGATTCTGTGAGTCAACAGGGCGAGAGATTCTGTGAGTAAACAGTGCGGGAGATTCTGTGAGTAAACAGGGCGAGAGATTCTGTGATTCAACAGGGCGGGAGATTCTGTGAGTTAACAGGGCGGGAGATCCCTTGAGTAAACAGGGCGGGAGATTCTGTGAGTAAACAGGGCGGGAGATTCTGTGAGTAAACAGAGCGGGAGATTCTGAAAGTAAACAGAGCGGGAGATTCTGTGAGTAAACAGAGCGGGAGATTCTGTGAGTAAACAGAGCGGGAGATTCTGTGAGTAAACAGAGCGGGAGATTCTGTGAGTAAACAGGGCGAGAGATTCTGTGAGTAAACAGAGCTGGAGATTCTGTGAGTAAACAGGGCAGGAGATTCTGTGATTAAACAGAGCGGGAGATGCTGTGAGTAAAAACGGCGGGAGACTCCGTGAGTAAACAGGTTGGGAGATTCTGTGAGTAAACAGGGCGGGAGATTCTGTGAGTAGACAGAGCGGGAGATTCTGAGAGTAAACAGGGCGGGAAATTCTCTGAGTAAACAGAGCGTGAGATTCTTTGAGAAAACAGAGCGGGTGATTCAGTGAGTAAACAGAACGGGAGATTCTGTGAGTAAACAGAGCGGGAGATTCTATGAGTAAACAGGGCGGGAGATTCCGTGAGTAAACAGGGTGGGAGATTCTGGGAGTAAACAGAGTGGGAGATTCGGTGAGTAAACAGAGCGAGAGATTCTGTGAGTAAACAGGGCGGCAGATTCTGTGAGTAAACAGAACGGGAGATTCTGTGAGTAAACAGGACGGGAGATTCCGAGAGTAACCAGAGCGGGAGATTCTGTGAGTAAACAATGCAGCAGATTCTGTGAGTAAACAGGACGGGAGATTCCGAGAGTAACCAGAGCGGGAGATTCTGTGAGTATACAGGACGGGAGATTCCGAGAGTAACCAGAGTGGGAGATTCTGTGAGTAAACAGTGCGGGAGATTCTGTGAGTAAACAGGGCGGGAGATTCTGAGAGTAACCAGAGCGGGTGATTCTGTGAGTAAACAGAGCGGGAGATTCTGTGAGTAAACAGGGCGGAAGATTCTGTGAGTAATCAGATCGGGAGATTCTGTGAGTAAAGAGAGCGGGAGATTCTGTGAGTAACCAGAGCGGGAGATATTGTGAGTAAACAGAGCAGGAGATTCTGTGAGTAAGCAGGGCATGAGATTCTGTGAGTAAACAGGACGGGAGATTCTGTGAGTAAACAGAGCGGGAGATTCTGTGAGTAAACAGAGCGGGAGATTCTGTGAGTAAACAGAGCGGGAGATTCTGTGAGTAAACAGGGCGGGAGATTCTGTGAGTAAACAGGGCGGGAGATTCTGTGAGTAAACAGAGGGGTAGATTATGTGAGTAAACAGAGCGGGAGATTCTGTGAGTAAACAGTACGGGAGATTCTGTGAGTAAACAGAGCGGGAGATTCTGTGTGTCAACAGGGCGGGAGATTCTGTGAGTAAACAGAGCGGGAGATTATGTGAGTAAACAGAGCGGGAGATTATGTGAGTAAACAGAGCGGGAGATTATGTGAGTAAACAGGACGGGAGATTCCGAGAGTAACCAGAGCGGGAGATTCTGTGAGGAAACAGAGCGGGAGATTCTGTGAGTAAACAGAGCAGGAGATTCTGTGAGTAAGCAGGGCATGAGATTCTGTGAGTAAACAGGACGGGAGATTCTGTGAGTAACCAGAGTGGGAGATTCAGTGAGTAAACAGAGCGGGAGATTCTGTGAGTAAACAGATCAGGAGATTCTTTGCGTAAACAGGGTGGGAGATTCTGTGAGTAAACAGAGCGGGAGATTCTGTGAGTAAACAGAGCGGGAGATTCTGTGAGTAAACAGGGCGGGAGATTCTGAGAGTAACCAGAGCGGGTGATTCTGTGAGTAAACAGAGCGGGAGATTCTGTGAGTAAACAGGGCGGAAGATTCTGTGAGTAATCAGATCGGGAGATTCTGTGAGTAAAGAGAGCGTGAGATTCTGTGAGTAACCAGAGCGGGAGATATTGTGAGTAAACAGAGCGGGAGATTCTGTGAGTAAACAGAGCGGGAGATTCTGTGAGTATACAGTGCAGGAGATTCTGTGAGTAAACAGGACGGGAGATTCTGTGAGTAAACAGAGCAGGAGATTCTGTGAGTAAGCAGGGCGGGAGATTCTGCGAGTAAACATGGTGGGAGATTCTGTGAGTAAACAGAGCGGGAGATCCTGTGAGTAAACAGGATGGGAGATTCTGTGAGTAAACAGGACGGGTGATTCTGAGAGTAACCAGAGCGGGAGATTCTGTGAGTAAACAGAGCGGGGATTCTGTGAATAAACAGGGCGGGAGATTCTGAGAGTAACCCGAGCGGGTGATTCTGAGTAAACAGAGAGGGAGATTCGGAGAGTAACCAGAGCGGGAGATTCTGCGAGTAAACAGGGCGGGAGATTATGTGAGTAAACGGATCGGGAGATTCTGTGGGTAACCAGTGCAGGAGATTCTAAAATTAAACAGTGTGGTGGATTCTGTGAGTAAACAGAGCGGGAGATTCTGTGAGTAAACGTAGCGGGATTTCTGCGAGTAAACAGAGCTGGAGATTCTGTGCATAAACAGTGCTGGAGATTCTGAGAGTAACCAGAGCGGGAAATTCTGTGAGTAAACAGTGCGGGAGATTCTGTGAGTAAACAGAGCGGGAGGTTCTGTGAGAAAACAGAGCAGGAGATTCTGTTCGTAAACAGAGCTGGAGATTCTGAGATTAAACAGAGTGGGAGATTCTGTGAGTAAACAGGACGGGAGATTCTGTGAGTAAACAGGGTGCAGGAGATTCTGTGAGTCAACAGGACGAGAGATTCTGTGAGTAAACAGTGCGGGAGATTCTGTGAGTAAACAGGGCGAGAGTTTCTGTGATTCAACAGGGCGGGAGATTCTGTGAGTTAACAGGGCGGGAGATCCCGTGAGTAAACAGGGCGGGAGATTCTGTGAGTAAACAGGGCGGGAGATTCTGTGAGTAAACAGAGCGGGAGATTCTGAAAGTAAACAGAGCGGGAGATTCTGTGAGTAAACAGAGCGGGAGATTCTGTGAGTAAACAGAGCGGGAGATTCTGTGAGTAAACAGGGCGAGAGATTCTGTGAGTAAACAGAGGGGTAGATTATGTGAGTAAACAGAGCGGGAGATTCTGTGAGTAAACAGGGTGGGAGATTCTGTGAGTAAACAGGACGGGTGATTCTGAGAGTAACCAGAGCGGGAGATTCTGTGAGTAAACAGAGCGGGAGATCCTGTGAGTAAACAGGATGGGAGATTCTGTGAGTAAACAGGACGGGTGATTCTGAGAGTAACCAGAGCGGGAAATTCTGTGAGTAAACAGTGCGGGAGATTCTGTGAGTGAACAGAGCGGGAGGTTCTGTGAGAAAACAGAGCAGGAGATTCTTTTCGTAAACAGAGCTGGAGATTCTGAGATTAAACAGAGCGGGAGATTCTGTGAGTAAACAGGACGGGAGATTCTGTGAGTAAACAGGGTGCAGGAGATTCTGTGAGTCAACAGGGCGAGAGATTCTGTGAGTAAACAGTGCGGGAGATTCTGTGAGTAAACAGGGCGAGAGATTCTGTGATTCAACAGGGCGGGAGATTCTGTGAGTTAACAGGGCGGGAGATCCCGTGAGTAAACAGGGCGGGAGATTCTGTGAGTAAACAGGGCGGGAGATTCTGTGAGTAAACAGAGCGGGAGATTCTGAAAGTAAACAGAGCGGGAGATTCTGTGAGTAAACAGAGCGGGAGATTCTGTGAGTAAACAGGGCGGGAGATTCTGTGAGTAAACAGGGCGGGAGATTCTGTGAGTAAACAGAGGGGTAGATTATGTGAGTAAACAGAGCGGGAGATTCTGTGAGTAAACAGTACGGGAGATTCTGTGAGTAAACAGAGCGGGAGATTCTGTGTGTCAACAGGGCGGGAGATTCTGTGAGTAAACAGAGCGGGAGATTATGTGAGTAAACAGAGCGGGAGATTATGTGAGTAAACAGAGCGGGAGATTATGTGAGTAAACAGGACGGGAGATTCCGAGAGTAACCAGAGCGGGAGATTCTGTGAGGAAACAGAGCGGGAGATTCTGTGAGTAAACAGAGCAGGAGATTCTGTGAGTAAGCAGGGCATGAGATTCTGTGAGTAAACAGGACGGGAGATTCTGTGAGTAACCAGAGTGGGAGATATTGTGAGTAAACAGAGCGGGAGATTCTGTGAGTAAACAGAGCGGGAGATTCAGTGAGTAAACAGAGCGGGAGATTCTGTGAGTAAACAGATCAGGAGATTCTTTGCGTAAACAGGGTGGGAGATTCTGTGAGTAAACAGAGCGGGAGATTCTGTGAGTAAACAGAGCGGGAGATTCTGTGAGTAAACAGGGCGGGAGATTCTGAGAGTAACCAGAGCGGGTGATTCTGTGAGTAAACAGAGCGGGAGATTCTGTGAGTAAACAGGGCGGAAGATTCTGTGAGTAATCAGATCGGGAGATTCTGTGAGTAAAGAGAGCGGGAGATTCTGTGAGTAACCAGAGCGGGAGATATTGTGAGTAAACAGAGCGGGAGATTCTGTGAGTAAACAGAGCGGGAGATTCTGTGAGTATACAGTGCAGGAGATTCTGTGAGTAAACAGGACGGGAGATTCTGTGAGTAAACAGAGCAGGAGATTCTGTGAGTAAGCAGGGCGGGAGATTCTGCGAGTAAACATGGTGGGAGATTCTGTGAGTAAACAGAGCGGGAGATCCTGTGAGTAAACAGGATGGGAGATTCTGTGAGTAAACAGGACGGGTGATTCTGAGAGTAACCAGAGCGGGAGATTCTGTGAGTAAACAGAGCGGGGATTCTGTGAATAAACAGGGCGGGAGATTCTGAGAGTAACCCGAGCGGGTGATTCTGAGTAAACAGAGAGGGAGATTCGGAGAGTAACCAGAGCGGGAGATTCTGCGAGTAAACAGGGCGGGAGATTATGTGAGTAAACGGATCGGGAGATTCTGTGGGTAACCAGTGCAGGAGATTCTAAAATTAAACAGTGTGGTGGATTCTGTGAGTAAACAGAGCGGGAGATTCTGTGAGTAAACGTAGCGGGATTTCTGCGAGTAAACAGAGCTGGAGATTCTGTGCATAAACAGTGCTGGAGATTCTGAGAGTAACCAGAGCGGGAAATTCTGTGAGTAAACAGTGCGGGAGATTCTGTGAGTAAACAGAGCGGGAGGTTCTGTGAGAAAACAGAGCAGGAGATTCTGTTCGTAAACAGAGCTGGAGATTCTGAGATTAAACAGAGTGGGAGATTCTGTGAGTAAACAGGACGGGAGATTCTGTGAGTAAACAGGGTGCAGGAGATTCTGTGAGTCAACAGGACGAGAGATTCTGTGAGTAAACAGTGCGGGAGATTCTGTGAGTAAACAGGGCGAGAGTTTCTGTGATTCAACAGGGCGGGAGATTCTGTGAGTTAACAGGGCGGGAGATCCCGTGAGTAAACAGGGCGGGAGATTCTGTGAGTAAACAGGGCGGGAGATTCTGTGAGTAAACAGAGCGGGAGATTCTGAAAGTAAACAGAGCGGGAGATTCTGTGAGTAAACAGAGCGGGAGATTCTGTGAGTAAACAGAGCGGGAGATTCTGTGAGTAAACAGGGCGAGAGATTCTGTGAGTAAACAGAGGGGTAGATTATGTGAGTAAACAGAGCGGGAGATTCTGTGAGTAAACAGGGTGGGAGATTCTGTGAGTAAACAGGACGGGTGATTCTGAGAGTAACCAGAGCGGGAGATTCTGTGAGTAAACAGAGCGGGAGATCCTGTGAGTAAACAGGATGGGAGATTCTGTGAGTAAACAGGACGGGTGATTCTGAGAGTAACCAGAGCGGGAGATTCTGTGAGTAAACAGAGCGGGGATTCTGTGAGTAAACAGGGCGGGAGTTTCTGAGAGTAACCCGAGCGGGTGATTCTGAGTAAACAGAGCGGGAGATTCGGAGAGTTACCAGAGCGGGAGATTCTGTGAGTAAACAGGGCGGGAGATTATGTGAGTAAACGGATCGGGAGATTCTGTGGGTAACCAGTGCAGGAGATTCTAAAATTAAACAGTGTGGGAGATTCTGTGAGTAAACAGAGCGGGAGATTCTGTGAGTAAACGTAGCGGGATTTCTGCGAGTAAACAGAGCTGGAGATTCTGTGCATAAACAGTGCGGGAGATTCTGAGAGTAACCAGAGCGGGAAATTCTGTGAGTAAACAGTGCGGGAGATTCTGTGAGTGAACAGAGCGGGAGGTTCTGTGAGAAAACAGAGCAGGAGATTCTTTTCGTAAACAGAGCTGGAGATTCTGAGATTAAACAGAGCGGGAGATTCTGTGAGTAAACAGGACGGGAGATTCTGTGAGTAAACAGGGTGCAGGAGATTCTGTGAGTCAACAGGGCGAGAGATTCTGTGAGTAAACAGTGCGGGAGATTCTGTGAGTAAACAGGGCGAGAGATTCTGTGATTCAACAGGGCGGGAGATTCTGTGAGTTAACAGGGCGGGAGATCCCGTGAGTAAACAGGGCGGGAGATTCTGTGAGTAAACAGGGCGGGAGATTCTGTGAGTAAACAGAGCGGGAGATTCTGAAAGTAAACAGAGCGGGAGATTCTGTGAGTAAACAGAGCGGGAGATTCTGTGAGTAAACAGAGCGGGAGATTCTGTGAGTAAACAGAGCGGGAGATTCTGTGAGTAAACAGGGCGGGAGATTCTGTGAGTAAACAGGGCGGGAGATTCTGTGAGTAAACAGAGGGGTAGATTATGTGAGTAAACAGAGCGGGAGATTCTGTGAGTAAACAGTACGGGAGATTCTGTGAGTAAACAGAGCGGGAGATTCTGTGTGTCAACAGGGCGGGAGATTCTGTGAGTAAACAGAGCGGGAGATTATGTGAGTAAACAGAGCGGGAGATTATGTGAGTAAACAGAGCGGGAGATTATGTGAGTAAACAGGACGGGAGATTCCGAGAGTAACCAGAGCGGGAGATTCTGTGAGGAAACAGAGCGGGAGATTCTGTGAGTAAACAGAGCAGGAGATTCTGTGAGTAAGCAGGGCATGAGATTCTGTGAGTAAACAGGACGGGAGATTCTGTGAGTAACCAGAGTGGGAGATATTGTGAGTAAACAGAGCGGGAGATTCTGTGAGTAAACAGAGCGGGAGATTCAGTGAGTAAACAGAGCGGGAGATTCTGTGAGTAAACAGATCAGGAGATTCTTTGCGTAAACAGGGTGGGAGATTCTGTGAGTAAACAGAGCGGGAGATTCTGTGAGTAAACAGAGCGGGAGATTCTGTGAGTAAACAGGGCGGGAGATTCTGAGAGTAACCAGAGCGGGTGATTCTGTGAGTAAACAGAGCGGGAGATTCTGTGAGTAAACAGGGCGGAAGATTCTGTGAGTAATCAGATCGGGAGATTCTGTGAGTAAAGAGAGCGGGAGATTCTGTGAGTAAACAGGGCGCGGGAGATTCTGTGAGTAAACAGGATGGGAGATTCTGTGAGTAAACAGAGCGCGGGAGATTCTGTGAGTAAACAGGACGGGAGATTCTGAGAATAACCAGAGCGGGAGATTCTGTGAGTAAACAGAGCGGGAGATTTTGTGAGTCAACAGGGCAGGAGATTCTGTGAACAAACAGAGCGGGGGATTATGTGAGTAAACAGGGCGGGAGGTTCTGTGAGTAAACAGAGCGGGAGATTATGTGAGTAAACAGAGCGGGTGATTATGTGAGTAAACCGAGCGGGAGATTCTGAGAGTCGTCAGAGCGGGAGATTCTGTGAATAAACAGAGAGGGAGATTCTGTGAGTAAACAGAGCGGGAGATTCTGTAAGTATACAGTGCGGGAGATTCTGTGAGTAAACAGGACGGGAGATTCTGTGAGTAAACAGAGCAGGAGATTCTGTGAGTAAGCAGGGCGGGAGATTCTGCGAGTAAACATGGTGGGAGATTCTGTGAGTAAACAGAACGGGAGATCCTGTGAGTAAACAGGATGGGAGATTCTGTGAGTAAACAGGACGGGTGATTCTGAGAGTAACCAGAGCGGGAGATTCTGTGAGTAAACAGAGCAGGGATTCTGTGAGTAAACAGGGCGGGAGATTCTGAGAGTAACCCGAGCGGGTGATTCTGAGTAAACAGAGAGGGAGATTCGGAGAGTAACCAGAGCGGGAGATTCTGTGAGTAAACAGGGCGGGAGATTATGTGAGTAAACGGATCGGGAGATTCTGTGGGTAACCAGTGCAGGAGATTCTAAAATTAAACAGTGTGGTGGATTCTGTGAGTAAACAGAGCGGGAGATTCTGTGAGTAAACGTAGCGGGATTTCTGCGAGTAAACAGAGCTGGAGATTCTGTGCATAAACAGTGCTGGAGATTCTGAGAGTAACCAGAGCGGGAAATTCTGTGAGTAAACAGTGCGGGAGATTCTGTGAGTAAACAGAGCGGGAGGATCTGTGAGAAAACAGAGCAGGAGATTCTGTTCGTAAACAGAGCTGGAGATTCTGAGATTAAACAGAGTGGGAGATTCTGTGAGTAAACAGGACGGGAGATTCTGTGAGTAAACAGGGCGCAGGAGATTCTGTGAGTCAACAGGGCGAGAGATTCTGTGAGTAAACAGTGCGGGAGATTCTGTGAGTAAACAGGGCGAGAGTTTCTGTGATTCAACAGGGCGGGAGATTCTGTGAGTTAACAGGGCGGGAGATCCCGTGAGTAAACAGGGCGGGAGATTCTGTGAGTAAACAGGGCGGGAGATTATGTGAGTAAACAGAGCGGGAGATTCTGAAAGTAAACAGAGCGGGAGATTCTGTGAGTAAACAGAGCGGGAGATTCTGTGAGTAAACAGAGCGGGAGATTCTGTGAGTAAACAGAGCGGGAGATTCTGTGAGTAAACAGGGCGGGAGATTATGTGAGTAAACAGAGGGGTAGATTATGTGAGTAAACAGAGCGGGAGATTCTGTGAGTAAACAGGATGGGAGATTCTGTGAGTAAACAGGACGGGTGATTCTGAGAGTAACCAGAGCGGGAGATTCTGTGAGTAAACAGAGCGGGAGATCCTGTGAGTAAACAGGATGGGAGATTCTGTGAGTAAACAGGACGGGTGATTCTGAGAGTAACCAGAGCGGGAGATTCTGTGAGTAAACAGAGCGGGGATTCTGTGAGTAAACAGGGCGGGAGTTTCTGAGAGTAACCCGAGCGGGTGATTCTGAGTAAACAGAGCGGGAGATTCGGAGAGTTACCAGAGCGGGAGATTCTGTGAGTAAACAGGGCGGGAGATTATGTGAGTAAACGGATCGGGAGATTCTGTGGGTAACCAGTGCAGGAGATTCTAAAATTAAACAGTGTGGGAGATTCTGTGAGTAAACAGAGCGGGAGATTCTGTGAGTAAACGTAGCGGGATTTCTGCGAGTAAACAGAGCTGGAGATTCTGTGCATAAACAGTGCGGGAGATTCTGAGAGTAACCAGAGCGGGAAATTCTGTGAGTAAACAGTGCGGGAGATTCTGTGAGTGAACAGAGCGGGAGGTTCTGTGAGAAAACAGAGCAGGAGATTCTTTTCATAAACAGAGCTGGAGATTCTGAGATTAAACAGAGCGGGAGATTCTGTGAGTAAACAGGACGGGAGATTCTGTGAGTAAACAGGGTGCAGGAGATTCTGTGAGTCAACAGGGCGAGAGATTCTGTGAGTAAACAGTGCGGGAGATTCTGTGAGTAAACAGGGCGAGAGATTCTGTGATTCAACAGGGCGGGAGATTCTGTGAGTTAACAGGGCGGGAGATCCCTTGAGTAAACAGGGCGGGAGATTCTGTGAGTAAACAGGGCGGGAGATTCTGTGAGTAAACAGAGCGGGAGATTCTGAAAGTAAACAGAGCGGGAGATTCTGTGAGTAAACAGAGCGGGAGATTCTGTGAGTAAACAGAGCGGGAGATTCTGTGAGTAAACAGAGCGGGAGATTCTGTGAGTAAACAGGGCGGGAGATTCTGTGAGTAAACAGGGCGGGAGATTCTGTGAGTAAACAGAGGGGTAGATTATGTGAGTAAACAGAGCGGGAGATTCTGTGAGTAAACAGTACGGGAGATTCTGTGAGTAAACAGAGCGGGAGATTCTGTGTGTCAACAGGGCGGGAGATTCTGTGAGTAAACAGAGCGGGAGATTATGTGAGTAAACAGAGCGGGAGATTATGTGAGTAAACAGAGCGGGAGATTATGTGAGTAAACAGGACGGGAGATTCCGAGAGTAACCAGAGCGGGAGATTCTGTGAGGAAACAGAGCGGGAGATTCTGTGAGTAAACAGAGCAGGAGATTCTGTGAGTAAGCAGGGCATGAGATTCTGTGAGTAAACAGGACGGGAGATTCTGTGAGTAACCAGAGTGGGAGATATTGTGAGTAAACAGAGCGGGAGATTCTGTGAGTAAACAAAGCGGGAGATTCAGTGAGTAAACAGAGCGGGAGATTCTGTGAGTAAACAGATCAGGAGATTCTTTGCGTAAACAGGGTGGGAGATTCTGTGAGTAAACAGAGCGGGAGATTCTGTGAGTAAACAGAGCGGGAGATTCTGTGAGTAAACAGGGCGGGAGATTCTGAGAGTAACCAGAGCGGGTGATTCTGTGAGTAAACAGAGCGGGAGATTCTGTGAGTAAACAGGGCGGAAGATTCTGTGAGTAATCAGATCGGGAGATTCTGTGAGTAAAGAGAGCGGGAGATTCTGTGAGTAAACAGGGCGCGGGAGATTCTGTGAGTAAACAGGGTGGGAGATTCTGTGAGTAAACAGAGCGCGGGAGATTCTGTGAGTAAACAGGACGGGAGATTCTGAGAATAACCAGAGCGGGAGATTCTGTGAGTAAACAGAGCGGGAGATTTTGTGAGTCAACAGGGCAGGAGATTCTGTGAACAAACAGAGCGGGGGATTATGTGAGTAAACAGGGCGGGAGGTTCTGTGAGTAAACAGAGCGGGAGATTATGTGAGTAAACAGAGCGGGTGATTATGTGAGTAAACCGAGCGGGAGATTCTGAGAGTCGTCAGAGCGGGAGATTCTGTGAATAAACAGAGAGGGAGATTCTGTGAGTAAACAGAGCGGGAGATTCTGTAAGTATACAGTGCGGGAGATTCTGTGAGTAAACAGGACAGGAGATTCTGTGAGTAAACAGAGCAGGAGATTCTGTGAGTAAGCAGGGCGGGAGATTCTGCGAGTAAACATGGTGGGAGATTCTGTGAGTAAACAGAACGGGAGATCCTGTGAGTAAACAGGATGGGAGATTCTGTGAGTAAACAGGACGGGTGATTCTGAGAGTAACCAGAGCGGGAGATTCTGTGAGTAAACAGAGCAGGGATTCTGTGAGTAAACAGGGCGGGAGATTCTGAGAGTAACCCGAGCGGGTGATTCTGAGTAAACAGAGCGGGAGATTCGGAGAGTAACCAGAGCGGGAGATTCTGTGAGTAAACAGGGCGGGAGATTATGTGAGTAAACGGATCGGGAGATTCTGTGGGTAACCAGTGCAGGAGATTCTAAAATTAAACAGTGTGGGAGATTCTGTGAGTAAACAGAGCGGGAGATTCTGTGAGTAAACGTAGCGGGATTTCTGCGAGTAAACAGAGCTGGAGATTCTGTGCATAAACAGTGCGGGAGATTCTGAGAGTAACCAGAGCGGGAAATTCTGTGAGGAAACAGTGCGGGAGATTCTGTGAGTAAACAGAGCGGGAGGTTCTGTGAGAAAACAGAGCAGGAGATTCTGTTCGTAAACAGAGCTGGAGATTCTGAGATTAAACAGAGCGGGAGATTCTGTGAGTAAACAGGACGGGAGATTCTGTGAGTAAACAGGGCGCAGGAGATTCTGTGAGTCAACAGGGCGAGAGATTCTGTGAGTAAACAGTGCGGGAGATTCTGTGAGAAAATAGGGCGAGAGATTCTGTGATTCAACAGGGCGGGAGATTCTGTGAGTTAACAGGGCGGGAGATCGCGTGAGTAAACAGGGCGGGAGATTCTGTGAGTTAACAGGGCGGGAGATTCTGTGAGTAAACAGAGCGGGAGATTCTGAAAGTAAACAGAGCGGGAGATTCTGTGAGTAAACAGGGCGGGAGATTCTGTGAGTAAACAGAGCGGGAGATTCTGAAAGTAAACAGAGCGGGAGATTCTGTGAGTAAACAGAGCGGGAGATTCTGTGAGTAAACAGAGCGGGAGATTCTGTGAGTAAACAGAGCGGGAGATTCTGTGAGTAAACAGGGCGGGAGATTCTGTGAGTAAACAGGGCGGGAGATTCTGTGAGTAAACAGAGGGGGAGATTATGTGAGTAAACAGAGGGGGAGATTATGTGAGTGAACAGAGCGGGAGATTCTGTGAGTAAACAGGGCGGGAGATTCTGTGAGTAAACAGAGGGGGAGATTATGTGAGTAAACAGAGCGGGAGATTCTGTGAGTAAACAGAGCGGGAGATTCTGTGAGTAAACAGAGCGGGAGATTCTGCGAGTCAACAGGGCGGGAGATTCTGTGAGTACACAGAGCGGGAGATGATGTGAGTAAACAGAGCGGGAGATTCTGTGAGTAAACAGAGCGGGAGATTCTGTGAGTAAACAGAGCAGGAGATTCTGCGAGTTAACAGAGCAGGAGATTCTGAGATTAAGCAGAGCGGGAGATTCTGTGAATAAACAGAGCAGGAGATTCTGTGAGTAAACAGAGCGGGAGATTCTGTGAGTAAACAGGGCGGGAGGTTCCGTGAGTAAACAGAGTGGGAGATTCTGTGAGTAAACAGAGCGGGAGATTCCGTGAGTAAACAGAGCGGGAGATTCTGTGAGTAAACAGAGCAGGAGATTCTGAAAGTAAACAGAGCGGGAGATTCTGTGAGTAAACAGAGCGGGAGATTCTGTGAGTAAACAGAGCGGGAGATTCTGTGAGTAAACAGGGAGGGAGATTCTGTGAGTAAACAGAGCGGGAGATTCTGTGAGTAAACAGAGGGGGAGATTATGTGAGTAAACAGAGCGGGAGATTCTGTGAGTAAACAGTGCGGGAGATTCTGTGAGTAAGCAGGACGGGAGATTCTGTGAGTTAAGAGAGCGGGAGATTATGTGAGTAAACAGGGCGGGAGGTTCTGTTACTAAACAGAGTGGTAGATTCTGTGAGTAAACAGAGCGGGAGATTCTGTGAGTAAACCGAGCCGGAGATTCTGAGAGTAAACAGGGCGGGAGATACTGTGGGTAAACAGAGGGGGAGATTATGTGAATAAACAGAGCGGGAGATTCTGTGAGGAAACAGTGCGGGAGATTCTGTGAGTAAGCAGGACGGGAGTTTCTGAGAATAACCAGAGTGGGAGATTCTGTGAGTAAACAGAGCGGGAGATTCTGTGAGTCAACAGGGCGGGAGATTCTGTGAGTAAAGAGAACGGGAGATTCTGTGAGTAAACAGTGCGGGAGATTCTGTGAGTAAACAGGGCGGGAGATTCCGCGAGTAAACAGGGCGGGAGATTCTGTGAGTAAAAAGGGCGGGAGATTCTGTGAGTAAGCAGGGCGGGAGATTCTGAGAGTAACCAGAGCGGGTGATTCTGTGAGTAAACAGAGCGGGAGATTCTGAGAGTAACCAGAGCGGGAGATTCTGTGATTAAGCAGGGCGGGAGATTCTGTGAGTAAACAGACCGGGAGATTCTGAGAGTAACCAGAGCGGGAGATTCTGTGATTAAGCAGGGCGGGAGATTCTGTGAGTAAACAGATCGGGAGATTCTGTGAGTAACCAGTGCGGGAGATTCTGAGAGTAAACAGAGTGCGGGATCCTGTGAGTAAACAGAGCGGGAGATTCGTGAGTAAACAGAGCGGGAGATTCTGTGAGTAAACAGAGCGGGAGATGCTGCGAGTAAACAGAGCAGGAGATTCTGATAGTAAGCAGATCGGGAGATTCTGTGAATAAACAGAGCAGGTGATTCTGCGAGTAAACAGAGCGGGAGATTCTGTGAGTAAACAGGGCGGGAGATTCTGTGAGTAAACAGAGCGGGAGATTCTGTGAGTAAACAGAGCGGGAGATACTGTGAGTCAACAGAGCGGGAGATTCTGCGAGTAAACAGGGCGGGGGATTCTGTGAGTAAACAGAGCGGGAGATTCTGTGAGTAAACAGAGCGGGAGATTCTGTGAGTAAACAGAGTGGGAGATTCTGTGAGTAAACAGAGCGGGAGATTCCGTGAGTAAACAGAGTGGGAGATTCTGTGAGTAAACAGAGCGGGAGATTCCGTGAGTAAACAGAGCGGGAGATTCTGTGAGTAAACAGAGCAGGAGATTCTGAAAGTAAACAGAGCGGGAGATTCTGTGAGTAAACAGAGCGGGAGATTCTGCGAGTAAACATGGTGGGAGATTCTGTGAGTAAACAGAGCGGGAGATTCTGTGAGTCAACAGGGCGGGAGATTCTGTGAGTAAAGAGAATGGGAGATTAAGTGAGTAAACAGAGCGGGAGATTCTGTGAGTAAACCGAGCGGGAGATTCTGAGAGTAAACAGGGTGGGAGATACTGTGAGTAAACAGAGCGGGAGATTCTGTGAGTAAACAGTGCGGGAGATTCTGTGAGTAAACAGGGCGGGAGATTATATGAGTAAACAGGGCGGGAGATTCTGAGAGTAACCAGAGCGGGTGATTCTGTGAGTAAACAGAGCGGGAGATTCTGAGAGTAACCAGAGCGGGAGATTCTGTGATTAAGCAGAGCGGGAGATTCTGTGAGTAATCCGAGCGGGAGATTCAGAGAGTAAACAGGGTGGGAGATATTGTGAGTAAACAGAGCGGGAGATTCTGTGAGTAAACAGGGCGGGAGATTCCGTGAGTAAACAGAGTGGGAGATACTGTGAGTAAACAGAGCGGGAGATTCTGTGAGTAAACAGTGCGGGAGATTCTGTGAGTAAACAGGGCGGGAGATTCCGCGAGTAAACAGGGCGGGAGATTCTGTGAGTAAAAAGGGCGGGAGATTCTGTGAGTAAGCAGGGCGGGAGATACTGAGAGTAACCAGAGCGGGTGATTCTGTGAGTAAACAGAGCGGGAGATTCTGAGAGTAACCAGAGCGGGAGATTCTGTGATTAAGCAGGGCGGGAGATTCTGTGAGTAAACAGATCGGGAGATTCTGTGAGTAACCAGTGCGGGAGATTCTGAGAGTAAACAGAGTGCAGGCTCCTGTGAGTAAACAGAGCGGGAGATTCGTGAGTAAACAGAGCTTGAGATTATGTGAGTAAACAGAGCGGGAGATTCTGTGAGTAAACAGTGCGGGAGATTCTGTGAGTAAACAGAGCGGGAGATTCTGTGAGTCAACAGGGCGGGAGATTCTGTGAGTAAACAGAGCGGGAGATTATGTGAGTAAACAGGGCGGGAGATTCTGTGAGTAAACAGGGCGGATGATTCTGTGAGTGAACAGAGGGGGAGATTATGTGAGTAAACAGAGCGGGAGATTCTGTGAGTAAACAGAGCGGGAGACTCTGTGAGTATACAGGGCGAGAGATTCTGTGAGTCAACAGGGCGGGAGATCTTGTGAGTAAACAGAGCGGGAGATTATGTGAGTAAACAAAGCGGGAGATTCTGTGAGTAAACAGAGCGGGAGATTCTGTGAGTAAACAGAGCGGGAGATTCTGTGAGTAAACAGAGCAGGAGATTCTGATAGTAAGCAGATCGGGAGATTCTGTGAATAAACAGAGCAGGAGATTCTGCGAGTAAACAGAGCGGGAGATTCTGTGAGTAAACAGGGCGGGAGATTCTGTGAGTAAACAGAGTGGGAGATTCTGTGAGTAAACAGAGCGGGAGATACTGTGAGTCAACAGAGCGGGAGATTTTGCGAGTAAACAGGGCGGTGGATTCTGTGAGTAAACAGAGCGGGAGATTCTGTGAGTAAACAGAGCGGGAGATTCTGTGAGTAAACAGAGTGGAAGATTCTGAGGGTAAACAGAGCGGGAGATTCCGTGAGTAAACAGAGTGGGAGATTCCGTGAGTAAACAGAGCGGGAGATTCCGTGAGTAAACAGAGCGGGAGATTCTGTGAGTAAACAGAGCAGAAGATTCTGAAAGTAAACAGAGCGGGAGATTCTGTGAGTAAACAGAGCGGGAGATTCTGCGAGTAAACATGGTGGGAGATTCTGTGAGTAAACAGAGCGGGAGATCCTGCGAGTAAACAGGGCGGGAGATTCTGCGAGTAAACATGGTGGTAGATTCTGTGAGTAAACAGAGCGGGAGATCCTGTGAGTAAACAGGGCGGGAGATTCTGTGAATAAACAGGGCGGGAGATTCCGTGAGTAAACAGAGCGGGAGATTCTTTGAGTAAACAGAGGGGGAGATTCTGTGAGTAAACAGATCGGGAGATTCAGTGAGTAAACAGGACGGGAGATTCTGAGAGTAACCAGAGCGGGAGATGCTGTGAGTAAACAGAGCGGGAGATTCTGTGAGTAAGCAGAGCGGGAGATTCAGTGAGTAAACAGAGCGGGAGATTCTGTGAGTAAACAGAGCGGGAGATTCTGTGAGTAAACAGAGCGGGAGATTCTGTGAGTAAACAGGGCGGGAGATTCTGAGAGTAACCCGAGCGGGTGATTCTGAGTAAACAGAGCGGGAGATTCGGAGAGTAAACGGATCGGGAGATTCTGTGAGTAAACAGGGCGGGAGATTATGAGAGAAAACGGATCGGGAGATTCTGTGGGTAACCAGTGCAGGAGATTCTAAGATTAAACAGTGTGGGAGATTCTGTGCGTAAACAGTGCAGGAGATTCTGAGAGTAACCAGAGCGGGAAATTCTGTGAGTAAAAAGTGCGGGAGATTCTGTGAGTAAACAGAGCGGGAGGTTCTGTGAGTAAACAGAGCAGGAGATTCTGTTCGTAAACAGAGCTGGAGATTCTGAGATTAAACAGAGCGGGAGATTCTGTGAGTAAACAGGGCGAGGGAGATTCTGTGAGTAAACAGGACGGGAGATTCTGTGAGTAAACAGGGCGCAGGAGACTCTGTGAGTCAACAGGGCGAGAGATTCTGTGAGTAAACAGTGCGGGAGATTTTGTGAGTAAACAGGGCGAGAGATTCTGTGATTCAACAGGGCGGGACATTCTGTGAGTAAACAGGGCGGGAGATCCCGTGAGTAAACAGGGCGGGAGATTCTGTGAGTAAACAGGGCGGGAGATTCTGTGAGTAAACAGAGCTGGAGATTCTGAAAGTAAACAGAGCGGGAGATTCTGTGAGTAAACAGAGCGGGAGATTCTGTGAGTAAACAGAGCGGGAGATTCTGTGAGTAAACAGAGTCGGAGATTCAGTGAGTAAACAGGGCGGGAGATTCTGTGGGTAAACAGGGCGGGAGATTCTGTGAGTAAACTGAGCGGGAGATTCTGTGAGTAAACAGAGCGGGAGATTCTGTGAGTAAACAGAGCGGGAGATTCTGTGAGTAAACAGAGCGGGAGATTCTGTGAGTAAACAGGGCGGGAGATTCTGTGAGTAAACAGAGTGGGAGATTCTGTGAGTTAACAGAGCGGGAGATTCTGTGAGTAAACAGGGCGGGAGATTCTGTGAGTAAACAGGGCGGGAGATTCTGTGAGTAAACAGAGCGGGAGATTCTGTGAGAAAACAGGGCGGGAGATTATGTGAGTAAACAGGGCGGGAGATTCTGTCAGTAAACAGAGCGGGAGATGCTGTGAGTAAACAGAGGGGGAGATTCTGTGAGTAAACAGTGCGGGAGATTCTGCGAGTTAACAGGACGGGAGATTCTGAGAGTAACCAGAGCGGGAGATACTGTGAGTAAACAGAGCGGGAGTTTCTGTGAGTAAACACAGCGGGAGATTCTGTGAGTAAACAGGGCGGGAGATTCCGTGATTAAACAGAGTGGGAGATTCTGTGAGTAAACAGAGCGGGAGATTCTGTGAGTAAACAGAGCGGGAGATTCTGTGAGTAAACAGATCGGGAGATTCTGTGAGTAAACAGAGCGGGAGATACTGTGAGCAAACAGGGCGGGAGATTCCGTGAGTAAACAGGGCGGGAGATTCTGTAAGTAAACAGGGCGGGAGATTCTGTGAGTAAATAGAGCGGGAGATTCTGAGAGTAAACAGAGCGGGAGATACTGTGAGTTAACAGGACGGGAGATTCTGTGAGTAAACAGAGCGGGAGATTCTGTGAGTAAACAGAGCGGGAGAGTCTGTGAGTAAACAGGGCGGGAGATTCCGTGAGTAAACAGAGTGGGAGATTCTGTGAGTAAACAGAACTGGAGATTCTGTGAGTAAACAGAGCGGGAGATTCTGTGAGTGAAAAGGGCGGGAGATTCCGTGAGTAAACAGGGCGGGACATTCTGAGAGTAAACAGTGCGGGAGATACTGAGAGTAAACAGAGCGGGAGATTCTGTGAGTAAACCGAGCGGGAGAACCTGAGAGTAAACAGGGCGGGAGATACTGTGAGTAAACAGAGCGGGAGATTCTGTGAGTAAACAGAGCGGGAGATTCTGTGAGTAAACAGAGCGGGAGATTCTGTGAGTAAACAGAGCGGGAGAATCTGTGAGTAAACAGGGCGGGAGATTCCGTGAGTAAACAGAGTGGGTGATTCTGTGAGTAAACAGGGCGGGAGAATCTGTGAGTAAACTGAGCGGGAGATTCTGAGAGTAAACAGAGCGGGAGATACTGTGAGTAAACAGAGCGGGAGATACTGTGAGTAAACAGAGCGGGAGATTCTGAGAGTAAACAGGGCGGGAGATTCCGTGAGTGAAAAGGGCGGGAGATTCCGTGAGTAAACAGTGCGGGACATTCTGAGAGTAAACAGGGCGGGAGATACTGAAAGTAAACAGGGCGGGAGATACTGTGAGGAAACAGAGCGGGAGATTCTGTGAGTAAACAGAGCGGGAGGTTCTGTGAGTAAACAGAGCGGGAGATTCTGTGAGTAATCAGAGCGGGAGAATCTGTGAGTAAACAGGGCGGGAGATTCCGTGAGTAAACAGAGTGGGAGATTCTGTGAGTAAACAGGGCGGGAGAATCTGTGAGTAAACTGAGCGGGAGATTCTGAGAGTAAACAGAGCGGGAGATACTGTGAGTAAACAGAGCGGGAGATACTGTGAGTAAACAGAGCGGGAGATTCTGAGAGTAAACAGAGCGGGAGATTCTGTGAGTAAACAGAGCGGGAGGTTCTGTGAGTAAACAGGGCGGGAGATTCTGTGAGTAAACAGGGCGGGAGATTCTGTGAGTAAACAGAGCGGGAGATTTTGTGAATTAACAGAGCGGGAGATTCTGTGAGTAAACAGGGCGGGAGATTCTGTGAGTAAACAGGGCAGGAGATTCTGTGAGTAAACAGAGCGGGAGTTTCTGTGAGTAATCAGGGCGGGAGATTCTGTGAGTAAACAGGGCGGGAGATTCTGTGAGTAAACAGGGCGGGAGATTCTGTGAGTAACCAGAGCGGGAGATTCTGTGAGTAAACAGTGCGGGAGATTCTGTGAGTTAACAGGACGGGAGATTCTGAGAGTAACCAGAGCAGGAGATACTGTGAGTAAACAGAGCGGGAGATTCTGTGAGTAAACAGAGCGGGAGATTTTGTGAGTAAACAGAGCGGGAGTTTCTGTGAGTAAATAGAGCGGGAGATTCTGTGAGTAAACAGAGCGGGAGTTTCTGTGAGTAAACAGAGCGGGAGATTCTGTGAGTAAACAGGGCGGGATATTCCGTGATTAAACAGAGTGGGAGATTCTGTGAGTAAACAGAGCAGGAGATTCTGTGAGTAAACAGAGCGGGAGATTCCGTGAGTAAACAGGGCGGGAGATTCTGTGAGTAAACAGGGCGGGAGATTCTGTGAGTAAGTAGAGCGGTGGATTCTGAGAGTAAACAGAGCGGTAGATACTGTGAGTAAACAGGACAGGAGATTCTGTGAGTAAACTGAGCGGGAGATTCTGTGAGTAAACAGATCGGGAGATTCTGTGAGTAAACAGGGCGGGAGCTTCCGTGAGTAAACAGAGTGGGAGATTCTGTGAGTAAACAGAGCGGGAGATTCTGTGAGTAAACAGAGCAGGAGGTTCTGTGAGTGAAAAGGGCGGGAGATTCCGTGAGTAAACAGGGCAGGACATTCTGTGAGTAAACAGGGCGGAAGATTCTGTGAGTAAACAGAGCGGGAGATTCTGAGAGTAAACAGAGCAGGAGATACTGTGAGTAAACAGAGCGGGAGATTCTGAGATTAAACAGAGCGGGAGATTCTGTGAGCAAACAGAGCGGGAGATTCTGTGAGTAAACAGAGCGGGAGATTCTGTGAGTAAACAGAGCAGGAGATTCTGTGAGTAAACAGAGCGGGAGATTCTGAGAGTAAACAGAGTGGGAGATTCTGTGAGTAAACAGAGCGGGAGATTCTGTGAGTAAACAGAGCGGGAGATTCTGTGAGTAAACAGAGCGGGAGAATCTGTGAGTAAACAGGGCGGGAGATTCTGTAAGTAAACAGGGCGGGAGATTCTGTGAGTAAATAGAGCGGGAGATTCTGAGAGTAAACAGAGCGGGAGATACTGTGAGTTAACAGGACGGGAGATTCTGTGAGTAAACAGAGCGGGAGATTCTGTGAGTAAACAGAGCGGGAGAGTCTGTGAGTAAACAGGGCGGGAGATTCCGTGAGTAAACAGAGTGGGAGATTCTGTGAGTAAACAGAACTGGAGATTCTGTGAGTAAACAGAGCGGGAGATTCTGTGAGTGAAAAGGGCGGGAGATTCCGTGAGTAAACAGGGCGGGACATTCTGAGAGTAAAAAGTGCGGGAGATACTGAGAGTAAACAGAGCGGGAGATTCTGTGAGTAAACCGAGCGGGAGAATCTGAGAGTAAACAGGGCGGGAGATTCTGTGAGTAAACAGAGCGGGAGATTCTGTGAGTAAACAGAGCGGGAGATTCTGTGAGTAAACAGAGCGGGAGATTTTGTGAGTAAACAGAGCGGGAGAATCTGTGAGTAAACAGGGCGGGAGATTCCGTGAGTAAACAGAGTGGGAGATTCTGTGCGTAAACAGGGCGGGAGAATCTGTGAGTAAACTGAGGGGGAGATTCTGAGAGTAAACAGAGCGGGAGATGCTGTGAGTAAACAAAACGGGAGATACTGTGAGTAAACAGAGCGGGAGATTCTGAGAGTAAACAGGGCGGGAGATTCTGTGAGTAAACAGGGCGGGAGATTCCGTGAGTAAACAGAACGGGAGATTCTGTGAGTAAACAGAGCGGGAGATTCCGTGAGTGAAAAGGGCGGGAGATTCCGTGAGTAAACAGGGCGGGAGATACTGTGAGGAAACAGAGCGGGAGATTCTGTGAGTAAACAGAGCGGGAGATTCTGTGAGTAATCAGAGCGGGAGAATCTGTGAGTAAACAGGGCGGGAGATTCCGTGAGGAAACAGAGTGGGAGATTCTGTGAGTAAACAGGGCGGGAGAATCTGTGAGCAAACTGAGCGGGAGATTCTGAGAGTAAACAGAGCGGGAGATACTGTGAGTAAACAGAGCGGGAGATACTGTGAGTAAACAGAGCGGGAGATTCTGAGAGTAAACAGAGCGGGAGATTCTGTGAGTAAACAGAGCGGGAGGTTCTGTGAGTAAACAGGGCGGGAGATTCTGTGAGTAAACAGGGCGGGAGATTCTGTGAGTAAACAGAGCGGGAGATTTTGTGAATTAACAGAGCGGGAGATTCTGTGAGTAAACAGGGCGGGAGATTCTGTGAGTAAACAGGGCGGGAGATTCTGTGAGTAAACAGAGCGGGAGTTTCTGTGAGTAATCAGGGCGGGAGATTCTGTGAGTAAACAGTGCGGGAGATTCTGTGAGTAAACAGAGCGGGAGATTCTGTGAGTAAACAGGGCGGGAGATTCTGTGAGTAACCAGAGCGGGAGATTCTGTGTGTAAACAGTGCGGGAGATTCTGTGAGTTAACAGGACGGGAGATTCTGAGAGTAACCAGAGCAGGAGATACTGTGAGTAAACAGAGCGGGAGATTCTGTGAGTAAACAGAGCGGGAGTTTTTGTGAGTAAACAGAGCGGGAGTTTCTGTGAGTAAATAGAGCGGGAGATTCTGTGAGTAAACAGAGCGGGAGTTTCTGTGAGTAAACAGAGCGGGAGATTCTGTGAGTAAACAGGGCGGGAGATTCCGTGATTAAACAGAGTGGGAGATTCTGTGAGTAAACAGAGCAGGAGATTCTGTGAGTATACAGAGCGGGAGATTCCGTGAGTAAACAGGGCGGGAGATTCTGTGAGTAAACAGGGCGGGAGATTCTGTGAGTAAGTAGAGCGGTGGATTCTGAGAGTAAACAGAGCGGTAGATACTGTGAGTAAACAGGACAGGAGATTCTGTGAGTAAACTGAGCGGGAGATTCTGTGAGTAAACAGATCGGGAGATTCTGTGAGTAAACAGGGCGGGAGCTTCCGTGAGTAAACAGAGTGGGAGATTCTGTGAGTAAACAGAGCGGGAGATTCTGTGAGTAAACAGAGCAGGAGGTTCTGTGAGTGAAAAGGGCGGGAGATTCCGTGAGTAAACAGGGCAGGACATTCTGTGAGAAAACAGGGCGGAAGATTCTGTGAGTAAACAGAGCGGGAGATTCTGAGAGTAAACAGAGCAGGAGATACTGTGAGAAAACAGAGCGGGAGATTCTGAGAGTAAACAGAGCGGGAGATTCTGTGAGCAAACAGAGCGGGAGATTCTGTGAGTAAACAGAGTGGGAGATTCCGTGAGTAAACAGAGTGGGAGATTCTGTGAGTAAACAGGGCGGGAGAATCTGTGAGTAAACAGGGTGGGAGATTCCGTGAGTAAACAGAGTGGGAGATTCTGTGAGTAAACAGGGCGGGAGAATCTGTGAGTAAACTGAGCGGGAGATTCTGAGAGTAAACAGAGCGGGAGATACTGTGAGTAAACAGGGCGGGACATTCTGAGAGTAAACAGGGCGGGAGATACTGAGAGTAAACAGGGTGGGAGATACTGTGAGGAAACAGAGCGGGAGATTCTGTGAGTAAACAGAGCGGGAGATTCTGTGAGTAAACAGAGCGGGAGATTCTGTGAGTAATCAGAGCGGGAGAATCTGTGAGTAAACAGGGCGGGAGATTCCGTGAGTAAACAGAGTGGGAGATTCTGTGAGTAAACAGGGCGGGAGAATGTGTGAGTAAACTGAGCGGGAGATTCTGAGAGTAAACAGAGCGGGAGATACTGTGAGTAAACAGAGCGGGAGATACTGTGAGTAAACAGAGCGGGAGATTCTGAGAGTAAACAGAGCGGGAGATTCTGTGAGTAAACAGAGCGGGAGGTTCTGTGAGTAAACAGGGCGGGAGATTCTGTGAGTAAACTGGGCGGGAGATTCTGTGAGTAAACAGAGCGGGAGATTTTGTGAATTAACAGAGCGTGAGATTCTGTGAGTAAACAGGGCGGGAGATTCTGTGAGTAAACAGGGCGGGAGATTCTGTGAGTAACCAGAGCGGGAGTTTCTGTGAGTAATCAGGGCGGGAGATTCTGTGAGTAAACAGGGCGGGAGATTCTGTGAGTAAACAGAGCGGGAGATTCTGTGAGTAAACAGGGCGGGAGATTCTGTGAGTAACCAGAGCGGGAGATTCTGTGAGTAAACAGTGCGGGAGATTCTGTGAGTTAACAGGACGGGAGATTCTGAGAGTAACCAGAGCAGGAGATACTGTGAGTAAACAGAGCGGGAGATTCTGTGAGTAAACAGAGCGGGAGATTTTGTGAGTAAACAGAGCGGGAGTTTCTGTGAGTAGACAGAGCGGGAGATTCTGTGAGTAAACAGAGCGGGAGTTTCTGTGAGTAAACAGAGCGGGAGATTCTGTGAGTAAACAGGGCGGGAGATTCCGTGATTAAACAGAGTGGGAGATTCTGTGAGTAAACAGTGCAGTAGATTCTGTGAGTAAACAGAGCGGGAGATTCTGTGAGTAAACAGGGCGGGAGATTCCGTGAGTAAACAGGGCGGGAGATTCTGTGAGTAAACAGGGCAGGAGATTCTGTGAGTAAGTAGAGCGGTGGATTCTGAGAGTAAACAGAGCGGTAGATACTGTGAGTAAACAGGACAGGAGATTCTGTGAGTAAACTGAGCGGGAGATTCTGTGAGTAAACAGGGCAGGAGATTCTGTGAGTAAGTAGAGCGGTGGATTCTGAGAGTAAACAGAGCGGTAGATTCTGTGAGTAAACAGAGCAGGAGGTTCTGTGAGTGAAAAGGTCGGGAGATTCCGTGAGTAAACAGGGCAGGACATTCTGTGAGAAAACAGGGCGGAAGATTCTGTGAGTAAACAGAGCGGGAGATTCTGAGAGTAAACAGAGCAGGAGATACTGTGAGTAAACAGAGCGGGAGATTCTGAGAGTAAACAGAGCGGGAGATTCTGTGAGCAAACAGAGCGGGAGATTCTGTGAGTAAACAGAGCGGGAGATTCTGTGAGTAAACAGAGCAGGAGATTCTGTGAGTAAACAGAGCGGGAGATTCTGAGAGTAAACAGAGCGGGAGATAGTGTGAGTAAACAGAGCGGGAGATTCTGTGAGTAAACAGAGCGTGAGATTCTGTGAGTCAAAAGGGCGGGAGATTCTGTGAGTAAACAGGGCGGGAGATTCCGTAAGTAAACAGGGCGTAAACAGAGCGGGAGATTCTGAGAGTAAACAGATCGGGAGATAGTGTGAGTAAACAGAGCGGGAGATTCTGTGAGTCAAAAGGGCGGGAGGTTCTGTGAGTAAACAGAGCGGGAGATACTGTTATTAAACAAAGTGGGAGATTCTATGAGTAAACCAATCGGGAGATTCTGAGAGTAAACAGGGCGGGAGATACTGAGAGTAAACAGAGCGGGAGATTCTGTGAGTAAAGCGAGCGGGACATTCTGTGAGTAAACAGAGCTGGAGATTCTGTGAGTAAACAGGGCGGGAGATTCCGTGAATAAACAGAGTGGGAGATTCTGTGAGTAAACAGGGCGGGAGAATCTGTGAGTAAACTGAGCGGGAGATTCTGAGAGTAAACAGAGCGGGAGATTCTGTGAGTAAACAGAGCGGGAGATTCTGTGAGTAAGCAGAGCGGGAGATTCTGTGAGTAAACAGAGCGGGAGATTCTGTGAGTAAACAGGGCGGGA
This sequence comes from Somniosus microcephalus, assembly GCF_052327205.1. Classification (NCBI taxonomy): domain Eukaryota; kingdom Metazoa; phylum Chordata; class Chondrichthyes; order Squaliformes; family Somniosidae; genus Somniosus; species Somniosus microcephalus. The sequence goes on from NW_028225184.1 coordinate 50,806,193, forward strand.
GATTATGTGAGTAAACAGAGTGGGAGATTCTGTGTGCAAACAGAGCGGGAGATTCTGTGAGTAAACAGGGCGGGAGATTCTGTGAGTAAACAGGGCGGGAGATTCTGTGAGTAAACAGACCGGGAGATTATGTGAGTAAACAGAGCGGGAGATTCTGTGAGTAAACAGTGCGGGAGATTCTGTGAGTAAGCAGGATGGGAGATTCTGAGAATAACCAGAGCGGGAGATTCTGTGAGTAAACAGAGCGGGAGTTTCTGTGAGGAAACAGAGCGGGAGATTCTGTGAATAAACAGGGCGGGAGATTCCGTGATTAAACAGAGTGGGAGATTCTGTGAGTAAACAGAGCGGGAGATTCTGTGAGTAAACAGAGCGGGAGATTATGTGAGTAAACAGAGTGGGAGATTCTGTGTGCAAACAGAGCGGGAGATTCTGTGAGTAAACAGGGCGGGAGATTATGTGAGTAAACAGAGCGGGAGATTCTGTGAGTAAACAGTGCGGGAGATTCTGTGAGTAAGCAGGATGGGAGATTCTGAGAATAACCAGAGCGGGAGATTCTGTGAGTAAACAGAGCGGGAGTTTCTGTGAGGAAACAGAGCGGGAGATTCTGTGAATAAACAGGGCGGGAGATTCCGTGATTAAACAGAGTGGGAGATTCTGTGAGTAAACAGAGCGGGAGATTCTGTGAGTAAACAGAGCGGGAGATTCTGTGAGTAAACAGGGCGGGAGATTCCGTGAGTAAACAGGGCGGGAGATTCTGTGAGTAAACAGGGCGGGAGATTCTGTGAGTAAATAGAGCAGGAGATTCGGAGAGTAAACAGACCGGGAGATACTGTGAGTAAACAGGACGGGAGATTCTGTGAGTAAACAGAGCGGGAGATTCTGTGAGTAAACAGATCGGGAGATTCTGTGAGTAAACAGGGCGGGAGATTCCGTGAGTAAACAGAGCGGGAGACTCTGAGAGTAAACAGAGCGGGAGATTCTGTGAGTAAACAGAGTGGGAGATTCTGTGAGTAAACAGAGCAGGACATTCTGTGAGTAAACAGAGCGGGAGATTCTGAGAGTAAACAGAGCGGGAGATAGTGTGAGTAAACAGAGCGGGAGATTCTGTGAGTAAACAGAGCGGGAGATTCTTTGAGTCAAAAGGGCGGGAGATTCTGTGAGTAAACAGGGCGGGAGATTCTGTGAGTAAACAGGGCGGGAGATTCTGTGAGTAAACAAAGCGGGAGATTCTGAGAGTAAGCAGAGCGGGAGATAGTGTGAGTAAACAGAGCGGGAGATTCTGTGAGTCAAAACGGCGGGAGATTCTGCGAGTAAACAGAGCGGGAGATTAAATGAGTAAACAGGGCGGGAGGTTCTGTGAGTAAATAAAGCGGGAGATACTGTCAGTAAACAGAGCGGGAGATTCTGTGAGTAAACCAAGCGGGAGATTCTGAGAGTAAACAGATCGGGAGATTCTATGAGTAAACAGGGCAGGAGATTCCGTGAGTAAACAGAGCGGGAGACTCTGAGAGTAAACAGAGCGGGAGATTCTGTGAGTAAACAGAGTGGGAGATTCTGTGAGTAAACAGAGCAGGAGATTCTGTGAGTAAACAGAGCGGGAGATTCTGAGAGTAAACAGAGCGGGAGATAGTGTGAGTAAACAGAGCGGGAGATTCTGTGAGTAAACAGAGCGGGAGATTCTTTGAGTCAAAAGGGCGGGAGATTCTGTGAGTAAACAGGGCGGGAGATTCTGTGAGTAAACAGGGCGGGAGATTCTGTGAGTAAACAAAGCGGGAGATTCTGAGAGTAAGCAGAGCGGGAGATAGTGTGAGTAAACAGAGCGGGAGATTCTGTGAGTCAAAACGGCGGGAGATTCTGTGAGTAAACAGAGCGGGAGATTAAATGAGTAAACAGGGCGGGAGGTTATGTGAGTAAATAAAGCAGGAGATACTGTCAGTAAACAGAGCGGGAGATTCTGTGAGTAAACCAAGCGGGAGATTCTGAGAGTAAACAGGGAGGGAGATACTGAGAGTAAACAGAGCGGGAGATTCTGTGAGTAAAGCAAGCGGGAGATTCTGAGAGTAAACAGGGCGGGAGATTCTGTGAGTAAACAGAGCGGGAGATTCTGTGAGTAAACAGAGCGGGAGATTCTGTGAGTAAACAGAGCGGGAGATTCTGTGAGTAAGCAGGATGGGAGATTCTGAGAATAACCAGAGCTGGAGATTCTGTGAGTAAACAGAGCGGGAGTTTCTGTGAGGAAACAGAGCGGGAGATTATGTGAATAAACAGGGCGGGAGATTCCGTGATTTAACAGAGTGGGAGATTCTGTGAGTAAACAGAGCGGGAGATTCTGTGAGTAAACAGAGCGGGAGATTCTGTGAGTAAACAGGGCGGGAGATTCCGTGAGTAAACAGGGCGGGAGATTCTGTGAGTAAACAGGGCGGGAGATTCTGTGAGTAAATAGAGCAGGAGATTCTGAGAGTAAACAGACCGGGAGATACTGTGAGTAAACAGGACGGGAGATTCTGTGAGTAAACAGAGCGGGAGATTCTGTGAGTAAACAGATCGGGAGATTCTGTGAGTAAACAGGGCAGGAGATTCCGTGAGTAAACAGAGCGGGAGAATCTGAGAGTAAACAGAGTGGGAGATTCTGTGAGTAAACAGAGCGGGAGATTCTGTGAGTAAACAGAGTGGGAGATTCTGAGAGTAAACAGAGCAGGAGATTCTGTGAGTAAACAGAGCGGGAGATTCTGAGAGTAAAAAGAGCGGGAGATAGTGTGAGTAAACAGAGCGGGAGATTCTGTGAGTAAACAGAGCGGGAGATTCTGTGAGTCAAAAGGGCGGGAGATTCTGTGAGTAAACAGGGCGGGAGATTCTGTGAGTAAACAGGGCGGGAGATTCTGTGAGTAAACAAAGCGGGAGATTCTGAGAGTAAGCAGAGCGGGAGATAGTGTGAGTAAACAGAGCGGGAGATTCTGTGAGTCAAAAGGGCGGGAGATTTTGTGAGTAAACAGAGCGGGAGATTCTGTGAGTAAACAGGGCGGCAGATTCCGTGAGTAAACAGAGTGGGAGATTCTGTGAGTAAACAGGGCGGGAGAATCTGTGAGTAAACTGAGCGGGAGATTCTGAGAGTAAACAGAGCGGGAGATACTGTGAGTAAACAGAGCGGGAGATACTGTGAGTAAACAGAGCGGGAGATTCTGAGAGTAAACAGGGCGGGAGATTCTGTGAGTAAACAGGGCGGGAGATTCCGTGAGTAAACAGAGTGGGAGATTCTGTGAGTAAACAGAATGGGAGATTCTGTGAGTAAACAGAGCGGGAGATTCCGTGAGTGAAAAGGGCGGGAGATTCCGTGAGTAAACAGGGCGGGACATTCTGAGAGTAAACAGGGCGGGAGATACTGAGAGTAAACAGGGCGGGAGATACTGTGAGGAAACAGAGCGGGAGATTCTGTGAGTAAACAGAGCGGGAGGTTCTGTGAGTAAACAGAGCGTGAGATTCTGTGAGTAATCAGAGCGGGAGAATCTGTGAGTAAACAGGGCGGGAGATTCCGTGAGTAAACAGAGTGGGAGATTCTGTGAGTAAACAGGGCGGGAGAATCTGTGAGTAAACTGAGCGGGAGATTCTGAGAGTAAACAGAGCGGGAGATACTGTGAGTAAACAGAGCGGGAGATACTGTGAGTAAACAGAGCGGGAGATTCTGAGAGTTTACAAAGCGGGAGATTCTGTGAGTAAACAGAGCGGGAGGTTCTGTGAGTAAACAGGGCGGGAGATTCTGTGAGTAAACAGGGCGGGAGATTCTGTGAGTAAACAGAGCGGGAGATTTTGTGAATTAACAGAGCGGGAGATTCTGTGAGTAAACAGGGCGGGAGATTCTGTGAGTAAACAGGGCGGGAGATTCTGTGAGTAAACAGAGCGGGAGTTTCTGTGAGTAATCAGGGCGGGAGATTCTGTGAGTAAACAGGGCGGGAGATTCTGTGAGTAAACAGAGCAGGAGATTCTGTGAGTAAACAGAGCGGGAGATTCTGAGAGTAAACAGAGCGGGAGATAGTGTGAGTAAACAGAGCGGGAGATTCTGTGAGTAAACAGAGCGGGAGATTCTTTGAGTCAAAAGGGCGGGAGATTCTGTGAGTAAACAGGGCGGGAGATTCTGTGAGTAAACAGGGCGGGAGATTCTGTGAGTAAACAAAGCGGGAGATTCTGAGAGTAAGCAGAGCGGGAGATAGTGTGAGTAAACAGAGCGGGAGATTCTGTGAGTCAAAACGGCGGGAGATTCTGTGAGTAAACAGAGCGGGAGATTAAATGAGTAAACAGGGCGGGAGGTTATGTGAGTAAATAAAGCAGGAGATACTGTCAGTAAACAGAGCGGGAGATTCTGTGAGTAAACCAAGCGGGAGATTCTGAGAGTAAACAGGGAGGGAGATACTGAGAGTAAACAGAGCGGGAGATTCTGTGAGTAAAGCAAGCGGGAGATTCTGAGAGTAAACAGGGCGGGAGATTCTGTGAGTAAACAGAGCGGGAGATTCTGTGAGTAAACAGAGCGGGAGATTCTGTGAGTAAACAGAGCGGGAGATTCTGTGAGTAAGCTGGATGGGAGATTCTGAGAATAACCAGAGCTGGAGATTCTGTGAGTAAACAGAGCGGGAGTTTCTGTGAGGAAACAGAGCGGGAGATTATGTGAATAAACAGGGCGGGAGATTCCGTGATTTAACAGAGTGGGAGATTCTGTGAGTAAACAGAGCGGGAGATTCTGTGAGTAAACAGAGCGGGAGATTCTGTGAGTAAACAGGGCGGGAGATTCCGTGAGTAAACAGGGCGGGAGATTCTGTGAGTAAACAGGGCGGGAGATTCTGTGTGTAAATAGAGCAGGAGATTCTGAGAGTAAACAGACCGGGAGATACTGTGAGTAAACAGGACGGGAGATTCTGTGAGTAAACAGAGCGGGAGATTCTGTGAGTAAACAGATCGGGAGATTCTGTGAGTAAACAGGGCAGGAGATTCCGTGAGTAAACAGAGCGGGAGACTCTGAGAGTAAACAGAGTGGGAGATTCTGTGAGTAAACAGAGCGGGAGATTCTGTGAGTAAACAGAGTGGGAGATTCTGAGAGTAAACAGAGCAGGAGATTCTGTGAGTAAACAGAGCGGGAGATTCTGAGAGTAAAAAGAGCGGGAGATAGTGTGAGTAAACAGAGCGGGAGATTCTGTGAGTAAACAGAGCGGGAGATTCTGTGAGTCAAAAGGGCGGGAGATTCTGTGAGTAAACAGGGCGGGAGATTCTGTGAGTAAACAGGGCGGGAGATTCTGTGAGTAAACAAAGCGGGAGATTCTGAGAGTAAGCAGAGCGGGAGATAGTGTGAGTAAACAGAGCGGGAGATTCTGTGAGTCAAAAGGGCGGGAGATTCTGTGAGTAAACAGAGCGGGAGATTCTGTGAGTAAACAGGGCGGCAGATTCCGTGAGTAAACAGAGTGGGAGATTCTGTGAGTAAACAGGGCGGGAGAATCTGTGAGTAAACTGAGCGGGAGATTCTGAGAGTAAACAGAGCGGGAGATACTGTGAGTAAACAGAGCGGGAGATACTGTGAGTAAACAGAGCGGGAGATTCTGAGAGTAAACAGGGCGGGAGATTCTGTGAGTAAACAGGGCGGGAGATTCCGTGAGTAAACAGAGTGGGAGATTCTGTGAGTAAACAGAATGGGAGATTCTGTGAGTAAACAGAGCGGGAGATTCCGTGAGTAAACAGGGCGGGACATTCTGAGAGTAAACAGGGCGGGAGATACTGAGAGTAAACAGGGCGGGAGATACTGTGAGGAAACAGAGCGGGAGATTCTGTGAGTAAACAGAGCGGGAGGTTCTGTGAGTAAACAGAGCGTGAGATTCTGTGAGTAATCAGAGCGGGAGAATCTGTGAGTAAACAGGGCGGGAGATTCCGTGAGTAAACAGAGTGGGAGATTCTGTGAGTAAACAGGGCGGGAGAATCTGTGAGTAAACTGAGCGGGAGATTCTGAGAGTAAACAGAGCGGGAGATACTGTGAGTAAACAGAGCGGGAGATACTGTGAGTAAACAGAGCGGGAGATTCTGAGAGTTTACAGAGCGGGAGATTCTGTGAGTAAACAGAGCGGGAGGTTCTGTGAGTAAACAGGGCGGGAGATTCTGTGAGTAAACAGGGCGGGAGATTCTGTGAGTAAACAGAGCGGGCGATTTTGTGAATTAACAGAGCGGGAGATTCTGTGAGTAAACAGGGCGGGAGATTCTGTGAGTAAACAGGGCGGGAGATTCTGTGAGTAAACAGAGCGGGAGTTTCTGTGAGTAATCAGGGAGGGAGATTCTGTGAGTAAACAGGGCGGGAGATTCTGTGAGTAAACAGAGCGGGAGATTCTGTGAGTAAACAGGGCGGGAGATTCTGTGAGTAACCAGAGCGGGAGATTCTGTGAGTAAACAGTGCGGGAGATTCTGTGAGTTAACAGGACGGGAGATTCTTAGAGTAACCAGAGCAGGAGATACTGTGAGTAAACAGAGCGGGAGATTCTGTGAGTAAACAGAGCGGGAGATTTTGTGAGTAAACAGAGCGGGAGTTTCTGTGAGTAAATAGAGCGGGAGATTCTGTGAGTAAACAGAGCGGGAGTTTCTGTGAGTAAACAGAGCGGGAGATTCTGTGAGTAAACAGGGCGGGAGATTCCGTGATTAAACAGAGTGGGAGATTCTGTGAGTAAACAGAGCAGGAGATTCTGTGAGTAAACAGAGCGGGAGATTCCGTGAGTAAACAGGGCGGGAGATTCTGTGAGTAAACAGGGCGGGAGATTCAGTGAGTAAGTAGAGCGGTGGATTCTGAGAGTAAACAGAGCGGTATATACTGTGAGTAAACAGGACAGGAGATTCTGTGAGTAAATTGAGCGGGAGATTCTGTGAGTAAACAGATCGGGAGATTCTGTGAGTAAACAGAGCGGGAGATTCTGTGAGTAAACAGAGCAGGAGGTTCTGTGAGTGAAAAGGGCGGGAGATTCCGTGAGTAAACAGGGCAGGACATTCTGTGAGTAAACAGGGTGGAAGATTCTGTGAGTAAACAGAGCGGGAGATTCTGAGAGTAAACAGAGCAGGAGATACTGTGAGTAAACAGAGCGGGAGATTCTGAGAGTAAACAGAGCGGGAGATTCTGTGAGCAAACAGAGCGGGAGATTCTGTGAGTAAACAGAGCGGGAGATTCTGTGAGTAAACAGAGCAGGAGATTCTGTGAGTAAACAGAGCGGGAGATTCTGAGAGTAAACAGAGCGGGAGATTCTGTGAGTAAACAGAGCGGGAGATTCTGTGAGTAAACAGGGTGGAAGATTCTGTGAGTAAACAGAGCGGGAGATTCTGAGAGTAAACAGAGCAGGAGATACTGTGAGTAAACAGAGCGGGAGATTCTGAGAGTAAACAGAGCGGGAGATTCTGTGAGCAAACAGAGCGGGAGATTCTGTGAGTAAACAGAGCAGGAGATTCTGTGAGTAAACAGAGCGGGAGATTCTGAGAGTAAACAGAGCGGGAGATTCTGTGAGTAAACAGAGCGGGAGATTCTGTGAGTAAACAGACCGGGAGATTCTGTGAGTAAACAGAGCGGGAGAATCTGTGAGTAAACAGGGCGGGAGATTCCGTGAGTAAACAGAGTGGGAGATTCTGTGAGTAAACAGGGCGGGAGAATCTGTGAGTAAACTGAGCGGGAGATTCTGAGAGTAAACAGAGCGGGAGATACTGTGAGTAAACAGAGCGGGAGATACTGTGAGTAAACAGAGCGGGAGATTCTGAGAGTAAACAGGGCGGGAGATTCTGTGAGTAAACAGGGCGGGAGATTCCGTGAGTAAACAGAGTGGGAGATTCTGTGAGTAAACAGAACGGGAGATTCTGTGAGTAAACAGAGCGGGAGATTCTGTGAGTGAAAAGGGCGGGAGATTCCGTGAGTAAACAGGGCGGGACATTCTGAGAGTAAACAGGGCGGGAGATACTGAGAGTAAACAGGGCGGGAGATACTGTGAGGAAACAGAGCGGGAGATTCTGTGAGTAAACAGAGCGGGAGATTCTGTGAGTACACAGAGCGGGAGATTCTGTGAGTAATCAGAGCGGGAGAATCTGTGAGTAAACAGGGCGGGAGATTCCGTGAGTAAACAGAGTGGGAGATTCTGTGAGTAAACAGGGCGGGAGAATCTGTGAGTAAACTGAGCGGGAGATTCTGAGAGTAAACAGAGCGGGAGATACTGTGAGTAAACAGAGCGGGAGATACTGTGAGTAAACAGAGCGGGAGATTCTGAGAGTAAACAGAGCGGGAGATTCTGTGAGTAAACAGAGCGGGAGGTTCTGTGAGTAAACAGGGCGGGAGATTCTGTGAGTAAACAGGGCGGGAGATTCTGTGAGTAAACAGAGCGGGAGATTTTGTGAATTAACAGAGCGTGAGATTCTGTGAGTAAACAGGGCGGGAGATTCTGTGAGTAAACAGGGCGGGAGATTCTGTGAGTAAACAGAGCGGGAGTTTCTGTGAGTAATCAGGGCGGGAGATTCTGTGAGTAAACAGGGCGGGAGATTATGTGAGTAAACAGAGCGGGAGATTCTGTGAGTAAACAGGGCAGGAGATTCTGTGAGTAACCAGAGCGGGAGATTCTGTGAGTAAACAGTGCGGGAGATTCTGTGAGTTAACAGGACGGGAGATTCTGAGAGTAACCAGAGCAGGAGATACTGTGAGTAAACAGAGCGGGAGATTCTGTGAGTAAACAGAGCGGGAGATTTTGTGAGTAAACAGAGCGGGAGTTTCTGTGAGTAGACAGAGCGGGAGATTCTGTGAGTAAACAGAGCGGGAGTTTCTGTGAGTAAACAGAGCGGGAGATTCTGTGAGTAAACAGGGCGGGAGATTCCGTGATTAAACAGAGTGGGAGATTCTGTTAGTAAACAGAGCAGTAGATTCTGTGAGTAAACAGAGCGGGAGATTCTGTGAGTAAACAGGGCGGGAGATTCCGTGAGTAAACAGGGCGGGAGATTCTGTGAGTAAACAGGGCAGGAGATTCTGTGAGTTAACAGGACGGGAGATTCTGAGAGTAACCAGAGCAGGAGATACTGTGAGTAAACAGAGCGGGAGATTCTGTGAGTAAACAGAGCGGGAGATTTTGTGAGTAAACAGAGCGGGAGTTTCTGTGAGTAGACAGAGCGGGAGATTCTGTGAGTAAACAGAGCGGGAGTTTCTGTGAGTAAACAGAGCGGGAGATTCTGTGAGTAAACAGGGCGGGAGATTCCGTGATTAAACAGAGTGGGAGATTCTGTGAGTAAACAGAGCAGTAGATTCTGTGAGTAAACAGAGCGGGAGATTCTGTGAGTAAACAGGGTGGGAGATTCCGTGAGTAAACAGGGCGGGAGATTCTGTGAGTAAACAGGGCAGGAGATTCTGTGAGTAAGTAGAGCGGTGGATTCTGAGAATAAACAGAGCGGTAGATACTGTGAGTAAACAGGACAGGAGATTCTGTGAGTAAACTGAGCGGGAGGTTCTGTGAGTAAACAGATCGGGAGATTCTGTGAGTAAACAGGGCGGGAGCTTCCGTGAGTAAACAGAGTGGGAGATTCTGTGAGTAAACAGAGCGGGAGATTCTGTGAGTAAACAGAGCAGGAGGTTCTGTGAGTGAAAAGGTCGGGAGATTCCGTGAGTAAACAGGGCAGGACATTCTGTGAGTAAACAGGGCGGAAGATTCTGTGAGTAAACAGAGCGGGAGATTCTGAGAGTAAACAGAGCAGGAGATACTGTGAGTAAACAGAGCGGGAGATTCTGAGAGTAAACAGAGCGGGAGATTCTGTGAGCAAACAGAGCGGGAGATTCTGTGAGTAAACAGAGTGGGAGATTCTGTGAGTAAACAGAGCAGGAGATTCTGTGAGTAAACAGAGCGGGAGATTCTGAGAGTAAACAGAGCGGGAGATAGTGTGAGTAAACAGAGCGGGAGATTCTGTGAGTAAACAGAGCGGGAGATTCTGTGAGTCAAAAGGGCGGGAGATTCTGTGAGTAAACAGGGCGGGAGATTCCGTAAGTAAACAGGGCGAGAGATACTGTGCGTAAACAGAGCGGGAGATTCTGAGAGTAAACAGATCGGGAGATAGTGTGAGTAAACAGAGCGGGAGATTCTGTGAGTCAAAAGGGCGGGAGGTTCTGTGAGTAAACAGAGCGGGAGATACTGTTATTAAACAAAGTGGGAGATTCTATGAGTAAACCAAGCGGGAGATTCTGAGAGTAAACAGGGCGGGAGATACTGAGAGTAAACAGAGCGGGAGATTCTGTGAGTAAAGCGAGCGGGACATTCTGTGAGTAAACAGAGCTGGAGATTCTGTGAGTAAACAGGGCGGGAGATTCCGTGAATAAACAGAGTGGGAGATTCTGTGAGTAAACAGGGCGGGAGAATCTGTGAGTAAACTGAGCGGGAGATTCTGAGAGTAAACAGAGCGGGACATAATGTGAGTAAACAGAGCGGGAGATACTGTGAGTAAACAGAGCGGGAGATTCTGAGAGTAAACAGAGCGGGAGATTCTGTGAGTAAACAGAGCGGGAGATTCTGCGGGTAAGCAGAGCGGGAGATTCTGTGAGTAAACAGGGCAGGACATTCTGTGAGTAAACAGGGCGGGAGATTATGTGAGTAAACAGAGTGGGAGATTCTGTGTGCAAACAGAGCGGGAGATTCTGTGAGTAAACAGGGCGGGAGATTCTGTGAGTAAACAGGGCGGGAGATTCTGTGAGTAAACAGACCGGGAGATTATGTGAGTAAACAGAGCGGGAGATTCTGTGAGTAAACAGTGCGGGAGATTCTGTGAGTAAGCAGGATGGGAGATTCTGAGAATAACCAGAGCGGGAGATTCTGTGAGTAAACAGAGCGGGAGTTTCTGTGAGGAAACAGAGCGGGAGATTCTGTGAATAAACAGGGCGGGAGATTCCGTGATTAAACAGAGTGGGAGATTCTGTGAGTAAACAGAGCGGGAGATTCTGTGAGTAAACAGAGCGGGAGATTATGTGAGTAAACAGAGTGGGAGATTCTGTGTGCAAACAGAGCGGGAGATTCTGTGAGTAAACAGGGCGGGAGTTTCTGTGAGTAAACAGGGCGGGAGATTCTGTGAGTAAACAGACCGGGAGATTATTTGAGTAAACAGAGCGGGAGATTCTGTGAGTAAACAGTGCGGGAGATTCTGTGAGTAAGCAGGATGGGAGATTCTGAGAATAACCAGAGCGGGAGATTCTGTGAGTAAACAGAGCGGGAGTTTCTGTGAGGAAACAGAGCGGGAGATTCTGTGAATAAACAGGGCGGGAGATTCCGTGATTAAACAGAGTGGGAGATTCTGTGAGTAAACAGAGCGGGAGATTCTGTGAGTAGACAGAGCGGGAGATTCTGTGAGTAAACAGGGCGGGAGATTCCGTGAGTAAACAGGGCGGGAGATTCTGTGAATAAACAGGGCGGGAGATTCTGTGAGTAAATAGAGCAGGAGATTCTGAGAGTAAACAGACCGGGAGATACTGTGAGTAAACAGGACGGGAGATTCTGTGAGTAAACAGAGCGGGAGATTCTGTGAGTAAACAGATCGGGAGATTCTGTGAGTAAACAGGGCGGGAGATTCCGTGAGTAAACAGAGCGGGAGACTCTGAGAGTAAACAGAGCGGGAGATTCTGTGAGTAAACAGAGTGGGAGATTCTGTGAGTAAACAGAGCAGGACATTCTGTGAGTAAACAGAGCGGGAGATTCTGAGAGTAAACAGAGCGGTAGATAGTGTGAGTAAACAGAGCGGGAGATTCTGTGAGTAAACAGAGCGGGAGATTCTTTGAGTCAAAAGGGCGGGAGATTCTGTGAGTAAACAGGGCGGGAGATTCTGTCAGTAAACAGGGCGGGAGATTCTGTGAGTAAACAAAGCGGGAGATTCTGAGAGTAAGCAGAGCGGGAGATAGTGTGAGTAAACAGATCGGGAGATTCTGTGAGTCAAAACGGCGGGAGATTCTGTGAGTAAACAGAGCGGGAGATTAAATGAGTAAACAGGGCGGGAGGTTCTGTGAGTAAATAAAGCGGGAGATACTGTCAGTAAACAGAGCGGGAGATTCTGTGAGTAAACCAAGCGGGAGATTCTGAGAGTAAACAGATCGGGAGATTCTGTGAGTAAACAGGGCGGGAGATTCCGTGAGTAAACAGAGCGGGAGACTCTGAGAGTAAACAGAGCGGGAGATTCTGTGAGTAAACAGAGTGGGAGATTCTGTGAGTAAACAGAGCAGGAGATTCTGTGAGTAAACAGAGCGGGAGATTCTGAGAGTAAACAGAGCGGGAGATAGTGTGAGTAAACAGAGCGGGAGATTCTGTGAGTAAACAGAGCGGGAGATTCTGTGAGTCAAAAGGGCGGGAGATTCTGTGAGTAAACAGGGCGGGAGATTCCGTAAGTAAACAGGGCGAGAGATACTGTGCGTAAACAGAGCGGGAGATTCTGAGAGTAAACAGATCGGGAGATAGTGTGAGTAAACAGAGCGGGAGATTCTGTGAGTCAAAAGGGCGGGAGGTTCTGTGAGTAAACAGAGCGGGAGATACTGTTATTAAACAAAGTGGGAGATTCTATGAGTAAACCAAGCGGGAGATTCTGAGAGTAAACAGGGCGGGAGATACTGAGAGTAAACAGAGCGGGAGATTCTGTGAGTAAAGCGAGCGGGACATTCTGTGAGTAAACAGGGCGGGAGATTCCGTGAATAAACAGAGTGGGAGATTCTGTGAGTAAACAGGGCGGGAGAATCTGTGAGTAAACTGAGCGGGAGATTCTGAGAGTAAACAGAGCGGGACATAATGTGAGTAAACAGAGCGGGAGATACTGTGAGTAAACAGAGCGGGAGATTCTGAGAGTAAACAGAGCGGGAGATTCTGTGAGTAAACAGAGCGGGAGATTCTGCGGGTAAGCAGAGCGGGAGATTCTGTGAGTAAACAGGGCAGGACATTCTGTGAGTAAACAGGGCGGGAGATTATGTGAGTAAACAGAGTGGGAGATTCTGTGTGCAAACAGAGCGGGAGATTCTGTGAGTAAACAGGGTGGGAGATTCTGTGAGTAAACAGGGCGGGAGATTCTGTGAGTAAACAGACCGGGAGATTATGTGAGTAAACAGAGCGGGAGATTCTGTGAGTAAACAGTGCGGGAGATTCTGTGAGTAAGCAGGATGGGAGATTCTGAGAATAACCAGAGCGGGAGATTCTGTGAGTAAACAGAGCGGGAGTTTCTGTGAGGAAACAGAGCGGGAGATTCTGTGAATAAACAGGGCGGGAGGTTCCGTGATTAAACAGAGTGGGAGATTCTGTGAGTAAACAGAGCGGGAGATTCTGTGAGTAAACAGAGCGGGAGATTATGTGAGTAAACAGAGTGGGAGATTCTGTGTGCAAACAGAGCGGGAGATTCTGTGAGTAAACAGGGCGGGAGTTTCTGTGAGTAAACAGGGCGGGAGATTCTGTGAGTAAACAGACCGGGAGATTATTTGAGTAAACAGAGCGGGAGATTCTGTGAGTAAACAGTGCGGGAGATTCTGTGAGTAAGCAGGATGGGAGATTCTGAGAATAACCAGAGCGGGAGATTCTGTGAGTAAACAGAGCGGGAGTTTCTGTGAGGAAACAGAGCGGGAGATTCTGTGAATAAACAGGGCGGGAGATTCCGTGATTAAACAGAGTGGGAGATTCTGTGAGTAAACAGAGCGGGAGATTCTGTGAGTAGACAGAGCGGGAGATTCTGTGAGTAAACAGGGCGGGAGATTCCGTGAGTAAACAGGGCGGGAGATTCTGTGAATAAACAGGGCGGGAGATTCTGTGAGTAAATAGAGCAGGAGATTCTGAGAGTAAACAGACCGGGAGATACTGTGAGTAAACAGGACGGGAGATTCTGTGAGTAAACAGAGCGGGAGATTCTGTGAGTAAACAGATCGGGAGATTCTGTGAGTAAACAGGGCGGGAGATTCCGTGAGTAAACAGAGCGGGAGACTCTGAGAGTAAACAGAGCGGGAGATTCTGTGAGTAAACAGAGTGGGAGATTCTGTGAGTAAACAGAGCAGGACATTCTGTGAGTAAACAGAGCGGGAGATTCTGAGAGTAAACAGAGCGGTAGATAGTGTGAGTAAACAGAGCGGGAGATTCTGTGAGTAAACAGAGCGGGAGATTCTTTGAGTCAAAAGGGCGGGAGATTCTGTGAGTAAACAGGGCGGGAGATTCTGTCAGTAAACAGGGCGGGAGATTCTGTGAGTAAACAAAGCGGGAGATTCTGAGAGTAAGCAGAGCGGGAGATAGTGTGAGTAAACAGATCGGGAGATTCTGTGAGTCAAAACGGCGGGAGATTCTGTGAGTAAACAGAGCGGGAGATTAAATGAGTAAACAGGGCGGGAGGTTCTGTGAGTAAATAAAGCGGGAGATACTGTCAGTAAACAGAGCGGGAGATTCTGTGAGTAAACCAAGCGGGAGATTCTGAGAGTAAACAGATCGGGAGATTCTGTGAGTAAACAGGGCGGGAGATTCCGTGAGTAAACAGAGCGGGAGACTCTGAGAGTAAACAGAGCGGGAGATTCTGTGAGTAAACAGAGTGGGAGATTCTGTGAGTAAACAGAGCAGGAGATTCTGTGAGTAAACAGAGCGGGAGATTCTGAGAGTAAACAGAGCGGGAGATAGTGTGAGTAAACAGAGCGGGAGATTCTGTGAGTAAACAGAGCGGGAGATTCTTTGAGTCAAAAGGGCGGGAGATTCTGTGAGTAAACAGGGCGGGAGATTCTGTGAGTAAACAGGGCGGGAGATTCTGTGAGTAAACAAAGCGGGAGATTCTGAGAGTAAGCAGAGCGGGAGATAGTGTGAGTAAACAGAGCGGGAGATTCTGTGAGTCAAAACGGCGGGAGATTCTGTGAGTAAACAGAGCGGGAGATTAAATGAGTAAACAGGGTGGGAGGTTATGTGAGTAAATAAAGCGGGAGATACTGTCAGTAAACAGAGCGGGAGATTCTGTGAGTAAACCAAGCGGGAGATTCTGAGAGTAAACAGGGAGGGAGATACTGAGAGTAAACAGAGCGGGAGATTCTGTGAGTAAAGCAAGCGGGAGATTCTGAGAGTAAACAGGGCGGGAGATTCTGTGAGTAAACAGAACGGGAGATTCTGTGAGTAAACAGAGCGGGAGATTCTGTGAGTAAACAGTGCGGGAGATTCTGTGAGTAAGCAGGATGGGAGATTCTGAGAATAACCAGAGCTGGAGATTCTGTGAGTAAACAGAGCGGGAGTTTCTGTGAGGAAACAGAGCGGGAGATTCTGTGAATAAACAAGGCGGGAGATTCCGTGATTTAACAGAGTGGGAGATTCTGTGAGTAAACAGAGCGGGAGATTCTGTGAGTAAACAGAGCGGGAGATTCTGTGAGTAAACAGGGCGGGAGATTCCGTGAGTAAACAGGGCGGGAGATTCTGTGAGTAAACAGGGCGGGAGATTCTGTGAGTAAATAGAGCAGGAGATTCTGAGAGTAAACAGACCGGGAGATACTGTGAGTAAACAGGACGGGAGATTCTGTGAGTAAACAGAGCGGGAGATTATTTGAGTAAACAGATCGGGAGATTCTGTGAGTAAACAGGGCGGGAGATTCCGTGAGTAAACAGAGCGGGAGACTCTGAGAGTAAACAGAGTGGGAGATTCTGTGAGTAAACAGAGCGGGAGATTCTGTGAGTAAACAGAGTGGGAGATTCTGAGAGTAAACAGAGCAGGAGATTCTGTGAGTAAACAGAGCGGGAGATTCTGAGAGTAAACAGAGCGGGAGATAGTGTGAGTAAACAGAGCGGGAGATTCTGTGAGTAAACAGAGCGGGAGATTCTGTGAGTCAAAAGGGCGGGAGATTCTGTGAGTAAACAGGGCGGGAGATTCTGTGAGTAAACAGGGCGGGAGATTCTGTGAGTAAACAAAGCGGGAGATTCTGAGAGTAAGCAGAGCGGGAGATAGTGTGAGTAAACTGAGCGGGAGATTCTGTGAGTCAAAAGGGCGGGAGATTCTGTGAGTAAACAGAGCGGGAGATTAAATGAGTAAACAGGGCGGGAGGTTCTGTGAGTAAATAAAGCGGGAGATACTGTCAGTAAACAGAGCGGGAGATTCTGTGAGTAAACTAAGCGGGAGATTCTGAGAGTAAACAGGGAGGGAGATACTGAGAGTAAACAGAGCGGGAGATTCTGTGAGTAAAGCGAGCAAGAGATTCTGAGAGTAAACAGGGCGGGAGATTCTGTGAGTAAACAGAGCGGGAGATTCTGTAAGTAAACAGTGCGGGAGATTCTGTGAGTAAGCAGGATGGGAGATTCTGAGAATAACCACAGCGGGAGATTCTGTGAGTAAACAGAGCGGGAGTTTCTCTGAGGAAACAGAGCGGGAGATTCTGTGAGTAAACAGGGCGGGAGATTCCGTGATTAAACAGAGTGGGAGATTCTGTGAGTAAACAGAGCGGGAGATTCTGTGAGTAAACAGAGCGGGAGATTCTGTGAGTAAACAGGGCGGGAGATTCCGTGAGTAAACAGGGCGGGAGATTCTGTGAGTAAACAGGGCGGGAGATTCTGTGAGTAAATAGAGCAGGAGATTCTGAGAGTAAACAGACCGGGAGATATTGTGAGTAAACAGGACGGGAGATTCTGTGAGTAAACAGAGCGGGAGATTCTGTGAGTAAACAGGGCGGGAGATTCCGTGAGTAAACAGGGCGGGAGATTCTGTGAGTAAACAGGGCGGGAGATTCTGTGAGTAAATAGAGCAGGAGATTCTGAGAGTAAACAGACCGAGAGATACTGTGAGTAAACAGGACGGGAGATTCTGTGAGTAAACAGAGCGGGAGATTCTTTGAGTAAACAGATCGGGAGATTCTGTGAGTAAACAGGGCGGGAGATTCCGTGAGTAAACAGAGCGGGAGACTCTGAGAGTAAACAGAGTGGGAGATTCTGTGAGTAAACAGAGCGGGAGATTCTGTGAGTAAACAGAGTGGGAGATTCTGAGAGTAAACAGAGCAGGAGATTCTGTGAGTAAACAGAGCGGGAGATTCTGAGAGTAAACAGAGCGGGAGATAGTGTGAGTAAACAGAGCGGGAGATTCTGTGAGTAAACAGAGCGGGAGATTCTGTGAGTCAAAAGGGCGGGAGATTCTGTGAGTAAACAGGGCGGGAGATTCTGTGAGTAAACAGGGCGGGAGATTCTGTGAGTAAACAAAGCGGGAGAATCTGAGAGTAAGCAGAGCGGGAGATAGTGTGAGTAAACTGAGCGGGAGATTCTGTGATTCAAAAGGGCGGGAGATTCTGTGAGTAAACAGAGCGGGAGATTAAATGAGTAAACAGGGCGGGAGGTTCTGTGAGTAAATAAAGCGGGAGATACTGTCAGTAAACAGAGCGGGAGATTCTGTGAGTAAACTAAGCGGGAGATTCTGAGAGTAAACAGGGAGGGAGATACTGAGAGTAAACAGAGCGGGAGATTCTGTGAGTAAAGCGAGCGGGAGATTCTGAGAGTAAACAGGGCGGGAGATTCTGTGAGTAAACAGAGCGGGAGATTCTGTAAGTAAACAGTGCGGGAGATTCTGTGAGTAAGCAGGATGGGAGATTCTGAGAATAACCACAGCGGGAGATTCTGTGAGTAAACAGAGCGGGAGTTTCTCTGAGGAAACAGAGCGGGAGATTCTGTGAGTAAACAGGGCGGGAGATTCCGTGATTAAACAGAGTGGGAGATTCTGTGAGTAAACAGAGCGGGAGATTCTGTGAGTAAACAGAGCGGGAGATTCTGTGAGTAAACAGGGCGGGAGATTCCGTGAGTAAACAGGGCGGGAGATTCTGTGAGTAAACAGGGCGGGAGATTCTGTGAGTAAATAGAGCAGGAGATTCTGAGAGTAAACAGACCGGGAGATACTGTGAGTAAACAGGACGGGAGATTCTGTGAGTAAACAGATTGGGAGATTCTGTGAGTAAACAGGGCGGGAGATTCCGTGAGTAAACAGAGCGGGAGACTCTGAGAGTAAACAGAGCGGGAGATTCTGTGAGTAAACAGAGCGGGAGATTCTGTGAATAAACAGAGTGGGAGATTCTGTGAGTAAACAGAGCAGGAGATTCTGTGAGTAAACAGAGCGGGAGATTCTGAGAGTAAACAGAGCGGGAGATAGTGTGAGTAAACAGAGCGGGAGATTCTGTGAGTAAACAGAGCGGGAGATTCTGTGAGTCAAAAGGGCGGGAGATTCTGTGAGTAAACAGGGCGGGAGATTCTGTGAGTAAACAGGGCGGGAGATTCTGTGAGTAAACAGAGCGGGAGATTCTGAGAGTAAACAGAGCGGGAGATAGTGTGAGTAAACAGAGGGGGAGATTCTGTGAGTCAAAAGGGTCAGGAGATTCTGTGAGTAAACAGGGCGGGAGGTTCTGTGAGTAAACAGAGCGGGAGATACTGTCAGTAAACAGAGCGGGAGATTCTGTGAGTAAACCAAGCGGGTGATTCTGAGAGTAAACAGGGCGGGAGATACTGAGAGTAAACAGAGCGGGAGATTCTGTGAGTAAAGCGAGCGGGAGTTTCTGAGAGTAAACAGGGCGGGAGATACTGTGAGTAAACAGAGCGGGAGATTCTGTGAGTAAACAGAGCGGGAGTTTCTGTGAGTAAACAGAGCTGGAGATTCTGTGAGTAAAGAGGGCGGGAGATTCCGTGAGTAAACAGAGTGGGAGATTCTGTGAGTAAACAGCGTGGGAGAATCTGTGAGTAAACTGAGTGGAAGATTTTGAGAGTAAACAGAGCGGGAGATACTGTGAGTAAACAGAGCGGGAGATACTGTGAGTAAACAGAGCGGGAGATTCTGAGAGTAAACAGAGCGGGAGATTCTGTGAGTAAACAGAGCGGGAGATTCTGTGAGTAAACAGAGCGGGAGATTCTGTGAGTAAACAGAGCGGGAGATTCTGTGAGTAAACAGGGCGGGAGATTCTGTTAGTAAACAGAGCGGGAGATTCTGTGTGTAAACAGAGCGGGAGATTCTGAGAGTAAACAGATCGGGAGATTCTGTGAGTAAACAGGGCGGGAGATTCGGTGAGTAAACAGAGCGGGAGATTCTGTGAGTAAACAGTGCGGGAGATTCTGAGAGTAAGCAGAGCGGGAGATAGTGTGAGTAAACAGAGCGGGAGATTCTGTGAGTCAAAACGGCGGGAGATTCTGTGAGTAAACAGAGCGGGAGATTAAATGAGTAAACAGGGCGGGAGGTTATGTGAGTAAATAAAGCGGGAGATACTGTCAGTAAACAGAGCGGGAGATTCTGTGAGTAAACCAAGCGGGAGATTCTGAGAGTAAACAGGGAGGGAGATACTGAGAGTAAACAGAGCGGGAGATTCTGTGAGTAAAGCAAGCGGGTGATTCTGAGAGTAAACAGGGCGGGAGATTCTGTGAGTAAACAGGGCGGGAGATTCTGTGAGTAAACAGAGCGGGAGATTCTGTGAGTAAACAGTGCGGGAGATTCTGTGAGTAAGCAGGATGGGAGATTCTGAGAATAACCAGAGCTGGAGATTCTGTGAGTAAACAGAGCGGGAGTTTCTGTGAGGAAACAGAGCGGGAGATTCTGTGAATAAACAGGGCGGGAGATTCCGTGATTAAACAGAGTGGGAGATTCTGTGAGTAAACAGAGCGGGAGATTCTGTGAGTAAACAGAGCGGGAGATTCTGTGAGTAAACAGGGCGGGAGATTCCGTGAGTAAACAGGGCGGGAGATTCTGTGAGTAAACAGGGCGGGAGATTCTGTGAGTAAATAGAGCAGGAGATTCTGAGAGTAAACAGACCGGGAGATACTGTGAGTAAACAGGGCGGGAGATTCCGTGAGTAAACAGAGCGGGAGACTCTGAGAGTAAACAGAGTGGGAGATTCTGTGAGTAAACAGAGCGGGAGATTCTGTGAGTAAACAGAGTGGGAGATTCTAAGAGTAAACAGAGCAGGAGATTCTGTGAGTAAACAGAGCGGGAGATTCTGAGAGTAAACAGAACGGGAGATAGTGTGAGTAAACAGAGCGGGAGATTCTGTGAGTAAACGGAGCGGGAGATTCTGTGAGTCAAAAGGGTGGGAGATTCTGTGAGTAAACAGGGCGGGAGATTCTGTGAGTAAACAGGGCGGGAGATTCTGTGAGTAAACAAAGCGGGAGATTCTGAGAGTAAGCAGAGCGGGAGATAGTGCGAGTAAACAGAGCGGGAGATTCTGTGAGTCAAAAGGGCGGGAGATTCTGTGAGTAAACAGAGCGGGAGATTAAATGAGTAAACAGGGCGGGAGGTTCTGTGAGTAAATAAAGCGAGAGATACTGTCAGTAAACAGAGCGGGAGATTCTGTGAGTAAACCAAGTGGGAGATTCTGAGAGTAAACAGGGAGGGAGATACTGAGAGTAAACAGAGCGGGAGATTCTGTGAGTAAAGCGAGCGGGAGATTCTGAGAGTAAACAGGGCGGGAGATTCTGTGAGTAAACAGAGCGGGAGATTCTGTAAGTAAACAGTGCGGGAGATTCTGTGAGTAAGCAGGATGGGAGATTCTGAGAATAACCACAGCGGGAGATTCTGTGAGTAAACAGAGCGGGAGTTTCTCTGAGGAAACAGAGCGGGAGATTCTGTGAGTAAACAGGGCGGGAGATTCCGTGATTAAACAGAGAGGGAGATTCTGTGAGTAAACAGAGCGGGAGATTCTGTGAGTAAACAGAGCGGGAGATTCTGTGAGTAAACAGGGCGGGAGATTCCGTGAGTAAACAGGGCGGGAGATTCTGTGAGTAAACAGGGCGGGAGATTCTGTGAGTAAATAGAGCAGGAGATTCTGAGAGTAAACAGACTGGGAGATACTGTGAGTAAACAGGACGGGAGATTCTGTGAGTAAACAGAGCGGGAGATTCTGTGAGTAAACAGATCGGGAGATTCTGTGAGTAAACAGGGCGGGAGATTACGTGAGTAAACAGAGCGGGAGACTCTGAGAGTAAACAGAGCGGGAGATTCTGTGAGTAAACAGAGCGGGAGATTCTGTGAATAAACAGAGCGGGAGATTCTGAGAGTAAACAGAGCGGGAGATAGTGTGAGTAAACAGAGCGGGAGATTCTGTGAGTAAACAGAGCGGGAGATTCTGTGAGTCAAAAGGGCGGGAGATTCTGTGAGTAAACAGGGCGGGAGATTCTGTGAGTAAACAGGGCGGGAGACTCTGTGAGTAAACAGAGCGGGAGATTCTGAGAGTAAACAGAGCGGGAGATAGTGTGAGTAAACAGAGCGGGAGATTCTGTGAGTCAAAAGGGCGGGAGATTCTGTGAGTAAACAGGGCGGGAGGTTCTGTGAGTAAACAGAGCGGGAGATACTGTCAGTAAACAGAGCGGGAGATTCTGTGAGTAAACCAAGTGGGAGATTCTGAGAGTAAACAGGGCGGGAGATACTGAGAGTAAACAGAGCGGGAGATTCTGTGAGTAAAGCGAGCGGGAGTTTCTGAGAGTAAACAGGGCGGGAGATACTGTGAGTAAACAGAGCGGGAGATTCTGTGAGTAAACAGAGCGGGAGATTCTGTGAGTAAACAGAGCTGGAGATTCTGTGAGTAAAGAGGGCGGGAGATTCCGTGAGTAAACAGAGTGGGAGATTCTGTGAGTAAACAGCGTGGGAGAATCTGTGAGTAAACTGAGTGGGAGATTCTGAGAGTAAACAGAGCGGGAGATACTGTGAGTAAACAGAGCGGGAGATACTGTGAGTAAACAGAGCGGGAGATTCTGAGGGTAAACAGAGCGGGAGATTCTGTGAGTAAACAGAGCGGGAGATTCTGTGAGTAAACAGAGCGGGAGATTCTGTGAGTAAACAGAGCGGGAGATTCTGTGAGTAAACAGGGCGGGAGATTCTGTTTGTAAACAGAGCGGGAGATTCTGTGTGTAAACAGAGCGGGAGATTCTGTGAGTAAACAGGGCGGGAGATTCTGTGAGTAAACAGGGCGGGAGATTCTGTGAGTAAACAGATTGGGAGATTATGTGAGTAAACAGAGCGGGAGATTCTGTGAGTAAACAGTGCGGGAGATTCTGTGAGTAAGCAGGAAGGGAGATTCTGAGAATAACCAGAGCGGGAGATTCTGTGAGTAAACACAGCGGGAGATTCTGTGAGTAAACAGAGCGTGAGATTCTCTGAGTAAACAGAGCGGGAGATTCTGTGAGTAAACAGAGCGGGAGATTCTGTGAGTAACAGAGCGGGAGATTCTGTGAGTAAACAGAGCGGGAGATTCTGTGAGTAAACAGGGCGGGAGATTCTCTGAGTAAACAGAGTGGGAGAGACTATGAGTTAACAGAGCGGGAGATTCTGTGAGTAAACAGGGCGGGAGATTCTGTGAGTAAGCAGATCGGGAGATTCTGTGAGCAAACAGTGCGGGAGATTCTGTGAGTAAACAGTGCGGGAGATTCTGTGAGTTAACAGGACGGGAGATTCTGAGAGTAACCAGGTCGGGAGATACTGTGAGTAAACAGAGCGGGAGATTCTGTGAGTAAACAGAGCGGGAGATTCTGTGAGTAAACAGAGCAGGAGATTCAGTGAGTAAACAGAGCGGGAGATTCTGTGAGTAAACAGAGCGGGAGATGCTGTGAGTAAACAGAGCGGGAGATTCTGTGAGCAAACAGAGCGGGAGATTCTGCGAGTAAGCAGGGCGGGAGATTCCGTGAGTAAACAGGGCGGGAGATTCTGTGAGTAACCAGAGCGGGAGATTCTGTGAGTAAACAGAGCTGGAGATTCTGTGAGTAAACAGGGCGGGAGATTCTGTGAGTGAACAGAGCGGGAGTTTCTGTGAGTAACCAGAGCGGGAGATTCTGTGAGTAAACAGTGCGGGAGATTCTGTGAGTTAACAGGACGGGAGATTCTGAGACTAACCAGAGCAGGAGATACTGTGAGTAAACAGAGCGGGAGATTCTGTGAGTAAACAGAGCGGGAGATTTTGTGAGTAAACAGAGCGGAATTTCTGTGAGTAAACACAGCGGGAGATTCTGCGAGTAAACAGGGCGGGAGACACTGTGCGTAAACAGAGCGGCGGATTCTGAGAGTAAACAGAGCGGGAGATAGTGTGAGTAAACAGAGCGGGAGATTGTGTGAGTAAACAGAGCGGGAGATTCTGTGAGTCAAAAGGGCGGGAGGTTCTGTGAGTAAACAGAGCGGGAGATACTGTCATTAAACAGAGCGGGAGATTCTATGAGTAAACCAAGCGGGAGATTCTGAGAGTAAACAGGGCGGGAGATACTGAGAGTAAACAGAGCGGTAGATTCTGTGAGTAAAGCGAGCGGGAGATTCTGAGAGTAAACAGGGCGGGAGATACTGTGAGTAAACAGAGCGGGAGATTCTGTGAGTAAACAGAGCGGGAGATTCTGTGAGTAAACAGAGCTGGAGATTCTGTGAGTAAACAGGGCGGGAGATTCCGTGAGTAAACAGAGTGGGAGATTCTGTGAGTAAACAGGGCGGGAGAATCTGTGAGTAAACTGAGCGGGAGATTCTGAGAGTAAACAGTGCGGGAGATACTGTGAGTAAACAGAGCGGGAGATACTGTGAGTAAACAGAGCGGGAGATTCTGAGAGTAAACAGAGCGGGAGATTCTGTGAGTCAAAAGGGCGGGAGGTTCTGTGAGTAAACAGAGCGGGAGATACTGTCATTAAACAGAGCGGGAGATTCTATGAGTAAACCAAGCGGGAGATTCTGAGAGTAAACAGGGCGGGAGATACTGAGAGTAAACAGAGCGGGAGATTCTGTGATTAAAGCGAGCGGGAGATTCTGAGAGTAAACAGGGCGGGAGATACTGTGAGTAAACAGAGCGGGAGATTCTGTGAGTAAACAGAGCGGGAGATTCTGTGAGTAAACAGAGCTGGAGATTCTGTGAGTAAACAGGGCGGGAGATTCCGTGAGTAAACAGAGTGGGAGATTCTGTGAGTAAACAGGGCGGGAGAATCTGTGAGTAAACTGAGCGGGAGATTCTGAGAGTAAACAGAGCGGGAGATACTGTGAGTAAACAGGGCGGGAGAATCTGTGAGTAAACTGAGCGGGAGATTCTGAGAGTAAACAGAGCGGGAGATATTGTGAGTAAACAGGGCGGGAGATTCTGTGAGTAAATAGGGCGGGAGATTCTGTGAGTAAACAGAGCGGGAGATTATGTGAGTAAACAGAGCGGGAGATTCCGTGAGTAAACAGAGTGGGAGATTCTGTGAGTAAACAGGGCGGGAGAATCTGTGAGTAAACTGAGCGGGAGATTCTGAGAGTAAACAGAGCGGGAGATACTGTGAGTAAACAGGGCGGGAGATTCTGTGAGTAAATAGGGCGGGAGATTCTGTGAGTAAACAGAGCGGGAGATTATGTAAGTAAACAGGGCGGGAGATTCTGTGAGTAAATAGGGCGGGAGATTCTGTGAGTAAACAGAGCGGGAGATTATGTGAGTAAACAGAGCGGAAGATTCTGTGAGTAAACAGTGCGGGAGATTCTGTGAGTAAGCAGGATGGGAGATTCATTTGGTTGTAACACAGATTTCCTGTCTCCGTATTTCATTTGATGTCATATTAATGAGGGCAAATATTTATTTAATTTTCTGTTTTTCTGTTTCCCGAAGTGATGGTTTATGACTCCATAAAATTATACCATTGTGTACTTTCCAAAACTTCATACATTTCGGAAGCTCTAACCCTCTGCTTCAATAGGGCTTTTGTTCCAGTGATAACAACTTATCTTATCTCAAAAAACTGTATGCCGTTTACAGCTTTTCCATCGTTGAGGCTTTTAGATTATCAAGCCCAGTTTGTCATGTTTATTAAGGGTGCAATTTTTTATAGGATGGTGTATCTTTCTGAATATGGCCATTCCCTCACAGAGGTTCAGTCATCACAGCCCCAGGACTTCACTGCATGAGTTCCTCAGGGCAGTGTCTTGGGCCAACCATCATCAGCTGCTTCATCAATGACATTCCATCCAACATAAGATGAGAAATGATAATGTTCGCTGATGACTGCACAGTTTTTCTTCCATTCACCAAACCTCAGACAATGAATCAGTCCATGCTCGCATGCAACAAGACCTAGATCATGTTCAGACTTGGACTGATTAATGGCAGGTAACAGAAGCCACAGTAGTGCCAAGGAACGATTATCTCCAACAAGCGAGAGTTTTATTAACGCTGCTGGACATTCAACTGCATTACCATCACCGAATCCCCCACCATGAGCAATTGGGGGTCACCAGAGACCAGAAGCATGTCGTGCTGCATATAGGTACCAAAGCTATAGGAAAAAACGGGATGAGGTC
Source organism: Somniosus microcephalus (assembly GCF_052327205.1). Taxonomy (NCBI): domain Eukaryota; kingdom Metazoa; phylum Chordata; class Chondrichthyes; order Squaliformes; family Somniosidae; genus Somniosus; species Somniosus microcephalus. Next base: position 50,831,411 of record NW_028225184.1, read on the forward strand.
CTAAGAGCTGAATATAGGGAGTTAGGAGGTAAATTTAATAATAGGTGCTCAAAGGTAGTAATCTCAGGAATGCTACCAGTGCCACGTGCTAGTAGAGTAGAAATAGAAGTATATTTCAGATCAAACCGTGGCTAGAGGAGTGGATCAAGGGCGATGGATTCAAATTCCTTAGGCATTTGAACCGGTTCTGGGGGAGGTGGGACCAGTGCAGTCTATACGGTTTGCACCTGTGCGGGAACAGTACCGATATCCTAGGTGGAGTGTTTGCTAGCGCTGTTGTGGAGAGTTTAAACTAAAATGGTAGAGGGTTGGGAACCTGTGCAGGGAGACAGAGGACAGTGAAGTAAGGATAGAAACAAAAGACAGGAAGGAAAAAAGCCAAAGTGGAAGGCTGAGAAATCAAAGGTGTAAATCAAAGAGAGCCACAGTAAATAATAATTCTAAAAGGACTAATTGTGTTATAAATAAATCAAGGCTGAAGTCTTTGGCCTAGAAATTGGGTTTTGGCGCAGCGATGGCTTTAGCGCCGGAAGTTAGTGCCGGAGCTAAGTCGCGCTGGGCGGGCCAAAAATTCACTACTTCTGCGCCCAAACGGCTGCCGGCGCTGCTGAAAGCTGTTAGCGCCTGAAAACTGGTGCTATGCGCTGAATTTCGGCGCTATTCCGGCGCTGCGGCGCCCGCTGCGGTGCGGCAGGTTCGGGAAGTGCAGGCCTCCTCCTTCCCTTAAGGAGGAGCTGCCTGCACCCGGCCGCGGCCCGCGATAATCTTTTTAAAAATGAGCCCGGCACCTCGGACAAGTGCCGGGCTTGCTTCTGGTCCGGGGGGTGGGGGGGAAGTCCGGGGAGGAAGCTGCGGCCAGGCGGGCGGCGGGAAAGCGGCCGGCCGCCGCGGGGCCTTTAATGCGCCGGCGCAACGTTCTGTAAGGCACCTCTGCCAGAACGTTGCTTGCGGCTGCCACAGGCGAGGCGGCCGCAACTCAATTTCCGAGTTCGGGCGGGTTACCATGGCAACCGGGACGCTGCGCATACCGATGACGTCATCGGTGCCGGCGCAGCGCTACCGGCCTAACGCCGATTTAGGGCCCCTGTCAATTTCAAAACTGGCCATAACTTCGCCGCTAGGCCCTCTAGCGCCTCAAAAGCGGCGCTAAGGCCAGTGAATTTCTAGGCCTTTGTGTCTTAATGCAAAGAGCATTCGTAATAAGGTGGATGAATTAGCTGCACAAATAGATGTAAACGGATATGATATAACTGGGATTACAGAGACATGGCTCCAGGTTGACCGAGTCTGGGAATTCAACATCCAGGGGTATTCAATAGTCAGGAAGGAGTGGAAAAAATGAAAAGGAGGTAGGGTAGCATTGCTGGTTAAAGAGGAAATAAATACAATAGTAAGGAGGGATTTTAGCTCTAATGATGTGGAAGCAGTATGGCAGTGCTGAGTAGAGATGCGTGAAATAAGGGCACAGCAGTTATCATGGGTGAATTTAATCTACATATAGATTGGCCTAAGCAAGTTAGTAAAAATACTGTGGAGGAGGAATTCCTAGAGTGTACACGGGATGCTTTCCTGGACCAATAGTTTGAGGAACCAACTAGAGATCAGGGCTTCTTAGAATGGGTATTATGTAATGAGAAAGGATTAATTAGCAATCTTTTTGTTCGAGGCCACATGGGGAGGATCGATCATAATATGATAGAATAATTCATTAAAATGGAGAGTGAATTAGTTGACTCACAGACTAGGGTCCTGAATTTAAATAAAGGAAACTATGATGACATGAGGCACGAGTTGGCTAGATGGATTGGGGAGCGTTACTTAAAGGGTTGACGGTGGATAGGCAATGGCAAACATTTAAGGATCGCATGGATGAACTACAGAATTTGTTCATCCCTGTTTGGCATAACAATAAAACAAAGGACTTGGCTCAATCGTGCATAACAAGGGGAATTAGGGATAGCATAAGATCCAAGGAGAGGACATCTAATTTGGCCAGAAAAAGCAGCAACCTGAGGATTGGGAGCAGTTTAGGATTCAGCAAAGGAGGACAAAGGGATTAATTAAGAGGGGGAAATTAGATTATGAGAGTGGATTTCAGGGAACATAAAAATTGAGTGTAAAAGCTTCTATAGATATATTTGAAGAGAAAAAGTTTGGTGAAGTCAAGCGTAGGTCCGTTGCAGTCAGAATAAGGGGAATTTATAATGGGGAACAGAGAACTGGCAGGCCAGTTAAAGACATATTTTGGTTCTGTCTTCACAAAGGAGGCCACAAATAAACTCCCAGAGATATCGGGGAACATATGGTCTAATGAGAGGGAGGAATTGAATGATATCAGTATTCGTAGGGAAATGGTGTTAAGGAAATTGATGGAATTGAAGGCCAATAAATCCACAGGGCCTGATAATCTACATTCTAGGGTACTTAAGAAATTGGCCCTAGAAATATTAGATGCGTTGCTGGTCATCTTCCAAAATTCTATAGATTCTGGAACAGTTTCCATGGATTGGAGGATAGCTAAAGTTACCCCACTATTTAAAAATGGTGGTTGTTATCAGGAATGACCCAGATTCTGCCTCGCCTCGCCACCAGAGGGCACCATGAACTCTCTTAATTGTGTCCTTCTTTATTCCTAATTGTACTCACCTGTGCATTGTTATATGCCTACTATTTAAGTGGTGCTCAGTTTATGTTCATTGCACAGTCTTGAGTTTCACTGCCTTGTGATACCTCATACTGGCCTGCTAGCCTGTATCTGTGCTGTTGTTATTTTGTTTATTTCAAGTAAAGTCTATCTTTGTTTTTGCAACCTAACCTCTGCCTCAGTTCGCCTTACTGCAGTTGGGTTCACCAAGTTCCAGTCCTCACAGCTGTGTTAAAATGGGGAATTATAAGCCTGACATTGGTAGTGGGGGGAATGCTGGAGTCCATTGTAAAAATGTACTAGCAGAGCACTTGGAAAGCAGTGACAGGATCGCACAAAGTCAACATGGTTATACAAAAGGTAAATCAAGCTTGATTAATCTACTGGAATTTTTTGAGGATGTAACTGATAGAATAGATAAGGGGGAACCATTGGATGTGGTGTATTTGGATTTTCAGAAGTCTGTCGATAAGGTCCTGCATAAGAGATTAGCATGTAAAGTTAAAGCACATGGGATTGGGGGTAAGGTAGTGACTTGGATAGAGAACGGGTCTTTCTCTGAGTGGCAGGCAGTGATTCTGGGGTAATGCAGGGAACGTTGCTAGCACCCCAGCTATTCAAAATATATATATTCAGAATATATATAAATGATCTACACGAGGGAACTACATGTAATATATCCAAGTTTGAAGATGACACAAAGCTGGGTGGGCATGCGTGCTGTGAGGAACTCCAGATGATTTGGACAGGTTGGGTGATTGGGCAGCTGCACGGCAAATGCAGTATAATGTGGATAAATGCGAGGTTATCCACTTCAATGGCAAACACAGGAAGAAAGATTATTATCTGAAAGGCAATAGATTGGGAAAAGGGGACGTGCAACGACACCTGGGTGTCCTTGTGCACCAGTCGCTGAAGGTATGCATGCAGATGCATCAGGCGGTTAAGAAGGCAAAGTGTATGTTGGCCTTCATAGCGAGATGATTCGAGTACAGGAGCAAGGATGTCTTGCTGCAGTTAAGCAGGGCCTTGGTGAGACCACACATTTGGTATTGTGTGCTGTTTTCGTCGCCTCATCTGAGGAAGGATGTTCTTGCCATGGAGGGGGTGCAGCACAGATTCACCAGATTGATAACTGGGATGGCAGGAATGACGTTTGAGGAGTAATTGGGTCGATTAGGCTTATATTCGCTTGTGTTTCGAAGAATGTGAGGGGATCACGTTGAAATTTTAAAACCCAGAAGGACTAGACAGACTACATGCAGGAAGGATGTTCCCAATGGCGGGGGTGTCTAGAACCAGGCGTCTGAGTCTAAGGATAACGGGTAAGCCATTTATGACAGAGATGCGGAGGAATTCCTTCAACTAGAGAGTGGTGAACCAGTGGAATTCTATACCAATCAAAGCAGTTGAGGCCAATTAATTAAATATATTCAAGAAGGAGTTAGAAATATTTCTTCATTCTAAAGAGATCAATGGATATGGGGAGAAAGCAGGGACAGGGTACTGCATTTGGATGATCAGCCATGATCGCATTAAATGGCAGAACTGGCTGGAGGAACCGAATTGCCTACAATTGCTCCCATCTTCTCTGTTACTATTTTTCTATGTTAACTGGATCAGCCACATAAATCCTGTGGCAACAAGAGCAGGTCAGAGGCTAGGTATTCTGTGGCGTGTGTCTCACCTCCTGCCGAAATAAATCCATGCCCCCATGTACACGGCACAAGTAAAGAGTTTGATGGAATACTCGCCACTTGCCTGGATGAGTGCAGCTCCTACAACACTCAAGAAACTCGACACTATCAAAGACCAAGCATTCCGCTTGATTGGCATCCCATCCACCACCCTAAACATTTACTCCCTCCACCACTGGCCTACCGTGGCTGCAGTGTGTACCATCTACAAGATGCACTGCAGCAACTCACCAAGGCTTCTTCAGCAGTATCTCCCAAACCCGCGACCTCTACCACCTAGAAGGACAAGAGCAGCAGACTCATGGGAACACCACCACCTACAGGTTCACCTCCAAGTCACAAAAGATCCTGAGTTAGAAATATAACGCTGATCCTGCTTCGTCGCTGGATCAAAAACCTGGAAATCTCTCCTAAAAAGCACTGTGGGAGTACCTTCAACACCTGGACTGCAGGGCTTTAGAAGGCGGCTCACCACCGTCTTGTCGAGGGCAATTATGGATGAGCAATAATTGCTGGCCGTTCAAGGGACGCCCAAATCCCAGCAACGAATCCCAGCAGAGCTCCAATAGTAATATCCCACCGACAGTGCATCACTCCCTCAGTACCGCCCCTCCGACAGTGCAGCGCTCCCTCAATACTGCCTCTCCAATGGAGCAGTGCCCCCTCAGTACCGCCCCTCTGACAGTGCAGCGCTCCCTCCATACCAAAGACTGGTGTGGGAGAAATGGGTTTGGCTTCCTGGGACACTGGCACCAGTACTGGGACAGGAGGGAGCTATTCTGTTGGGACGGACTTCACCTGGCCAGTGCTGGGACTAAAATCCTGGCGAATCATATAACCAGAGCTGTAGAGAGGGCTTTAAACTAATTCGTTGGGGGGAGGTTTCTAGAGAGCAAATAAAAAAATGACAACGGAGAAGGTCATAGACTAAGGTAGCAGTGGGGGAATTAAAAACCAGCGAGTGTCAGGAAAGGACAGCACGTATGGAGTAAAAGGTAAAGTAGTAAAAGGGGAAAAAGCAGGAACTAAATGTCACAAAACATATTTGAAAGTTCTTTATCTGAATGCACATAGCATTCGTAACAAAGTGGACGAGTTGACGGCACAAATAACTACATATGGGTATGAACTTGTGGTCATTACAGAAACATGGCTGCAGAGTGACCATGACTGGGAATTAAACATACGAGGATATTTAACAATCAGGCAGGACAGGCAGGAAGGTAGAGGCGGTGGGGTGGCTATGTTAATAAAGGGAGGAATCATTGCAATACAGAGGAATGATATTGGGTCAAAGGATCAGGATAATGAAACAGTTTGGGTGGAGATAAGGAATAACAAGGGGAAAAAACAGTAGTGGGCGTAGTCTATAGGCCTCCTAACAGTTGCAACTCTGTTGGACGGAGTATTAATCAGGACATAGTTGGGGCTTGTAATAAGGGAACAGCTATAATTACGGGAGATTTTAACTTTCATATTAACTGCACAAATCAAATTGGGCAGGGCAGTCTTGAGGAAGAGTTCATTGAGTGTATTAGGGATGGGTTTCTTGAGCAGAATGTAATTGAACCGACCAGGGGGCAGGCGATATTAGATCTGGTCCTGTGTAATGAGACAGGATTACTAAAGAATGTCCTATTAAAGAATCCCCTTGGAACGAGTGACCATAACATGGTTGTCTTCCATATTCAATTAGAGGGTGAGAAGGTTGGAACTCAAACAAAGGTACTGAGCTTGAATAAAGCAGACTATGAAGGTATGAGAACGGAATTGATTGCAGTGGACTGGTAAAAAGGATTAAAGGGTAAGACGGTACATGATCAGTGGTGTACATTCATGGAATTATTTTACAACTTTCAAAAAATATATATTCCACTGAGGAAAAAAGGGTGTAAAAGAAGAGACAGCCATCCGTGGCTAAGTAAAGTAATAAAGGATAGTATCCGAATAAAAACAAGGGCATATAAGGTAGCCAAATCTAGTGGGAGGATAGAAGATTAGGAAGTCTTTAAAAGACAGCAAAAAATAACTAAAAGATTGATTAAGAAAGGGAAAATAGATTATGAAAGTAAATTAGCTAAAAATATAAAAACAGATAGCAAGAGTATCTCTAGTTATATAAAATGAAAACGTGTGGCTAAAGTAAATGTTGGTCCCTTAGAGGATGAGACCGGGAAGTTAATGGTGGGAAACATGGAGATGGCAAAATCGCTGAACAAATATTTTGTATCAGTCTTTACAGTAGAGGACACTAAGAATATCCCAACACTGGGCAAACAGGGGGCTCTAGGGGAGGAGGAGCTAAATCCGATTAAAATCACTAAGGAAGTAGTACTCGGTAAAATAGGGACTTAAGACGGAAACATCCGCTGGACCTGTTGGCTTACATCCTAGGGTCTTGAGGGAAGTGGCGGTAGGGATTGTGGATGCATTGGTAATAATTATCCAAAACTCCCTGGACTCAACAAAGGTCCTGGCAGATTGGAGAACTGCTAATGTAACACCCTTATTTAAAACGGGTAATAGACAGAAGGCTGGAAACTATAGACCAGTTAGCCTAACATCTGTGGTTAATAAAGTTTTAGAGTCGATTTTTAAGCAGACAGTAACGGGGCATTTGGATAAACATAATTTCATAGGACAAAGTCAGCCTGGTTTTACGAAGGAGAAGTCATGTTTGACAAATTTGCTTGAATTCTTTGAGGACGTAGCATACAGGGTGGATAAAGGAGAACCAGTGGACGTAGTGTATTTAGACTTCCAAAAGGCATTTGACAAGGTGCCACATGAAAGGTTATTGCGCAAGATAAAAAAATCACTGGATTGGGGGTGATATTCTGGCATGGGTGGAGGATTGGCTCTCTAATAGAAAGCAGAGAGTTGGGATCAAATGTTCATTCTCAGACTGGCAATCAGTAACTAGTGGTGTTCCGCAGGTGTCAGTGCTGGGACCCCAACTTTTTATTATCTATATTAACGATTTGGAGGAAGGGACCGTGTGTAACATATCAAAGTTTGCAGATGATACAAAGATGGGAGGGAAAGTAGTGAGTGAGGAGGACATAAAAAACCTGCAAAGGGACATAGACAGGCTAAGTAAGTGGGCAGAGATTTGGCAGATGGAATACAATACTGGAAAGTGTGAATTTATGCACTTTGGCAGGAAAAATCATAGAGCAATTTATTATCTTAATGGCAAGAAACTGGAAAGTACTGCGGTACAAAGGGATCTGGGGGTCTTGGTGCACGAAACAAAAACAGTTAGTATGCAGGTGCAGCAGGTGATCAAGAAGGCCAATGGAATGTTGGCTTTTATTCCTAGGGGGATGGAATATAAAAACAGGTAGGTGTTGCTGCAGTTGTACAAGGTATTGATGAGACCACACCTGGAATACTGCATACAGTTTTGGTGTCCATACTTAAGAAAAGACATACTTTCTCTCGAGGCAGTACAAAGAAGTTTGACTCGGTTAATCCCGGGGGTGAGGGGGTTGACATATGAGGAGAGGTTGAGTAGTTTGGGACTCTACTCATTGGAGTTCAGAAGAATGAGAGGCGATCTTATTCAAACATAAAAGATTGTGAAGGGGCTTGATCGGGTGGATGCGGTGAGGATGTTCCCAATGATGGGTGAAACTAGAACTAGTGGCCATAATCTTAGAATAAGGGGCTGCTCTTTCAAAACTGAGATAAGGAGAAACTTCTTCACTCAGAGGGTGGTAGGTCTGTGGAATTTGCTGCCCCAGAGAGCTGTGGAAGCTACATCATTAAATAAATTTAAAACAGAAATAGACAGTTTCATAGAAGTAAGGGGAAATAGGGGTTACGGGCAGCGGGCAGGAAATCGGACATTAGGCTAGGTTCGGATCAGTCATGGCCCTGTGTGTGGTGGAGCGAGCCCAGGGGCTGTGTAGCCTGGTCCTGCTCCTACTTCTTGTGTTCTATTTCTGTGTTAGATTTCAGGAGAAGCTTCTATTCACAGGGATTAGTGGAGACCTCGGGAACAGGCTGCCAGCTAGGAGATATTTAAGAGTAAATTGGGCCTGTTCCTGGCTGGGGTGGAGATCACCTCTTACAGAAGGTAAGTACTTTATGAAATACAGGGACACAGTGATCTCCTGGACGAGTTTCGATCGCCTCGATGGGTCGGAGAGTAATTTCCCAGATTTTTTCTTCCAAATTGTCACGTTGGGTTTTTTATCTGGTTTTTCGACTCTCCCGGGTGATCACATGGGTTCGGGTGGGATGGAGAGTGAAAATAGATTGGAGGTTTGGATCAGATCAGCCATGATCTTATTCAATGGCGGAGCAGGCTCGAGGGGCCGATTGGCCTACTCCTGCTCCTATTTCATATGTTCTTATGTTTAACTTTCGGCAGTGCAGTGCTCCTACAGAACTGTCACTTCGACACTGCCACGTTCCCTCAGTACTGCTCCACTGACATTCGGGCACTCCCTCAGTACCAACTTCCGACAGTGCTCCCTCATTATTACCACTCCGACAGTGTGGCACTTACTCAGTACTGCCCCGCTGACAGTGCAGCGCTCCCTCAGTACTGCCCCTCTGCCAGTGCGGCGCTCGCTCTGTACTGCCCCTCCGACAGTGCCGCGCCCCCTCAGTGCTGCCCCTCTGATAGAGCAGCGTTCCGTCAGTACAGCTCATTCAACAGTGCAGCACTCGCCATGTACTGCCCATCTGAAGTATAGCACTCATTCTGTACTACCCCTCTGACAGTGCTGTGTTACGCAGTACTGCTCCTCCGACAGAGCATCGCTCCCTCAGTATTGACCCTCCGACAGTGCTATGTTCCACAGTACTGGTCCTCCGACAGTGCAGCGCTCCCTCAGTGCTGCTCCTGCGACAGTGCAGCGCTCCCTCATTACTGGCCCGGTGGAGTTTTATCCCTGGATTTTGTGGCCAAAACCACGACCTTCTAACTCAGAGGCAAGAGTTACCCACTGAGTTCTGTCTGACAAACACCGTATAATATGGAACAATATAACACAGCTCTCCACAACCAAGTTTTGTACAGTGTTAAGCGTAGTGTAACATGCTGTAGCGCTCTGCACTATAGGAGCGTACAGTGCAGCACAGAATAGCGGTAGAAATGTTAAAGTGCAGAGCTTGAAGACTCACTGGTCCAAAATAGGCCACGCCAGCACGGGGTAAGTAAAGTGCAGAACAGTCATTCTGGCATGGTTTAATCTGCAGCAGTACTGTTCAATAACCTGCGGGCCAGTCAGTCTGTCGGGTGCAGGAACAATGAAACAAAGACAGCAGGATTTTTTTATCTTTGAAAGCTTCTTCTGTGCTGATCAAGGCGAAGTATGTCAATGCTGGGAAAGGAATAAACCCAACTTTATACCCAGTGTTAGCACCGAGTGCTCCCAGGGCACAGGTTAGGTACAGTAAAGAGCCACCACTACTTTGCTGCAACAGCAAGTCCCCCACATTATATCCTGTGTCAGCATCAAGCTGTCCAAGGGCAGGTACACCACGGGTTATATGCAGCGTGGAGCTCCCTCTACATTTCCCTGACAGTGTCCAGCACTTTATAGCCAGTGTCAGCGTTGAGCGCTCCCAGTGCAGGTACAGCATGGGATAGATACAGTTTAGAGTTCCTACTACATTACATAGAGTAAAGTGTAGTTAAAGGCACAGGCCACCAGGGCCAGAGGTGCAAATCCTCTATCCAGGGTGGGTTTTGGGGAGAGGGTGGGGTTTGGGGAGATGAGTTGACTGAAGTCTCCCCCCCACCCGTCCGAAGGCGATTTATTCGGGCAGCGTGGAAAGTCTTTGATCAGTTTGAAAAATGCTCATGTCTCTAACCTTTTCCACTTAGCACTTTTATCCCGGGCGGTCGGTCAAAGTTGCATGTCAGTCGTGAGATCCAGACCGGATCAGATCATCGCCCCTCCCCTCCCCCCACCAGAACAACATGAGAGGACAGGGATAGAAGAATGGGCGAGGATGACAGGGCCGCATTCGCCCCCGCACCCCCACCACGCTCTAGATAATCTGCCCTCTCAGTTTGGGGCCGGGCACCATTAAACGGATGAGGGGATGTAGCGAAAGTCAGCCTCCACAGAGTGGGACAGGAGTCATGTATAGGTCGCAGCGTGTGGTTTGGGTGGAAACGGCAGATTCCGTTCCCTTGAACAACAAATCAGACAGGATCTAACTGAATGATGGAACAGGTTCGAGTGGCTGAATGGGCCTCCGCCTGTTCCTGTGCAATGGGCTTGCGGGGCTGAATGGCCACCTCCTGTTCCTGTGTAATGTGTTTAGGAAGCTAATTGGCCTCCTATTGCAGTGCAACAGGCTCCAGGGATTGAATGGCTACCTGTTCCTATGTACCAGGCTTGCGGGGCTGAATGGGCCTACTCCTGTTCCTGTGCAGCGGGCTCAAAGTAGCTGAATGGGCCTACTCCTGTTACTGGGTAACGGGCTTGATGGGCTGAATATCCTCCTGTTCCTGTGTAACAGGCTCGAGGAGCTGAATGGCCTCCTCCAGTTCCAGTGTATCAGGCTCGAGGATCTGAATGTCCTCCTCCTGTTCCTGTGTAGCAGGCTCGATGGGATGAATGGCCTTTTTCTGATCCAGTGAAACATGCTCGAGGGGGTGCTAAGTGGCCTCCTCCTGTTCCTGTGTAATGTTCTTGTGGGGGGCTGAATGGCCTCCTGCTGATTCTGTGTCACATGCTCGAGGGGCTGAATTCCTCCTCCTGTTCCTGTGTAACGGGCTCCAGGAGGTAAAATCGCTTCCTCTGTTCCTGTGTAATGGGCTCGAGGGTCTGAATGGGCTTCCTGCTCTTCCTGTGTAACAGTTTCATCACATGGACTGCAGCGGTTCAAGAAGTGCGCTCACCACCACCTTCTCAAGGTCAATTAGGGATGGGCAATAAATGCTGGTCTTGCCAGTGACGCCGAGAATGATTTTTAGAAAATCACACTTTAGTCCTTGGCTGGAATAATGCATCCCACTTCTGGGCTCCACCCTCAGGAAGGATGTCAAGGCCTTCGAGCGGGTGGTGGAGAGATACCAGAATGGTGCCAGGAATGAGGGATTTTAGTCATGTGGAGAGACTTGAGGGGCTGAGATTGTTCTCCTTAGAGCAGAGATGGTTGAGAGGAAATTTAATAGTGGCGTTCAAAATCATAAATGGATTTGATAGAATAAATAAGGAGCAACTGTGTCCACTGGCTGGAGGTTCGGTAACCAGAGGACACAGATTTATGATATTTTTGAAAATAACCAGAGGGGAATTGAGGAGAATCATTTTACGCAGCGAGTTGTAATGATCGGGGATGCACTGCCTCAAGGGGCAGTGTAAACAGATTCAACAGCAACTTTCAAAAGTGAATTGGATAAATATTTGCCGGGGCATGGGGAAAGAGCAAGCATCAGGGAGTGGGAATAATTGGATAACTCTACCAAAGAGTCAGCATTGGCTTGATGGGCTGAATGGCCACCATCTGTGCAGTATCATTCTAGGATTCTAGTAGTAATGAAAGATTGAACAGGCTGGGGTTCTTTCCTCAAAAAGAAAGAAGGATGAGGGGTGACCTGATGGAGGTCTTTATGTTTATGAAAGGTTTTGATGGGGAAGACGTAGAGAGGCTGTTAACACTTGTAGAACTAGGGGCAATCAATATAAGATAGTCCTTAATACTACCTGTAGGGAATTCAGGAGAAACATCATTAGCCAGAGAGTGGTGACAATATAAAGTGTAACATTGTATAATTGCTTTAATTGACAAGCCACCCAAATCTATCTCTGTAACTTCCCCCAAAACCTACAACTCTCTCTATCTCTGTAATCTCATGTAGCCCTACAAATCTCCCTATCACTATAATCACATCCAGCCCATTCAACATTCCTTATCTCTATTACATCCCCCAGCCGCTACAGCCCTCCCTATCTCTGTAACCTGCTCCAGCCCTAGAACCCCCCTCCCATCTCTGTACACTCCTCCAAACCCATATCGCAGTACCCTCCTCCAGACCCACAACCCTCCCCATCTCTGTAACCTCCTCCAGCACTACAACAATCCCTCTATCTGTAACATCCGCCGGTCCCTAGAACCATATCTGTAACCTGCTCCAGCCCAACAACCCTCCCTATATCTGTAACATTCTCCAGCACCTACAACACTCCCTGTCTCTGTAACCTCCACCCCTTACAGCCCTCCCTATCTCCGTAACCTCCTGCAGCCCCTACCATCCTCCCAATCTCTGTAACATTCTCCAGCCCCGAGAACACCCCCTATCTCCGTAATCTGCACCTGCCCTGCAACCCTCACCATCTCTGCAACCTCCTCCAGCGCTACATCTCTCCCTATCGCAATAAATTCCCCTGGTCCCCAGAACCCTTGCTCTCTCGCTAACCTCCACCAGCTCTACAACCCTTCCTATCTCTGTAACATCCTCCAGCCCCTACCACCCTTTCTCTGTAACCTCCTCCAGCCCAGCAACCCTTCCTAACGCTGTAACCTCCACCAGACCCTACTGCCATCCCTATCTCTCTAGCCTCCTTCAGCTCTACAACCTTCCCTATCTCGGTAACTTCCTCCAGTCCCGGAACACCCCAACCTCTGCAAACTCCTACAGCCCCTACAACTCTCCCTATCTCTGTAAGCTCCGCTCGACCCTAGGACCCTTGCTCTCTCTGTAAACTCCTCCAGCCCTAGAGCTCTCCCTTCCTCCAGAACCTCCTCAAGCCCTTACATTCCTCCCTATCTCTGTCACATCCTCCAGCCCCTACACATCTCCCTATCTCTGTAAACTCCTCCATCGCCTAGAAAACTCGCTATCTCCGTAACCTCCGCCAACTCTACAGACCTGCCCATCTCTGCAATCGCCTCCAGCCCTACAAATCTCCTTATCTCTGTAAGCTCCTCCAGCCCTACCAACCTCCCTACCTGTGTAACCTCCTCCAGCCGTGCAACCTTACCTTTCCCTGTAACATTCTCCAGCCCGTATTACCTTCCCTAGCTCTGCAGCCTCCTCCAGCAACTACAACACTCCATATCTCTGTAACCTCCTCCAGCCCTACAAAACACTCCATCTCTGTAACCTCCTGAAGCCCCACAACCCTCCCTAGCTCTGTATCCTCCGCCTGTCCCCAGAAAGATTGCTATTTCTTTAACCTCCTCCAGACCTACAAATCTCCCTATCTCTGTAATCACCTCCAGCCATACAACCCTCCCTATCTCTTTAAATTCCTCCAGCCATACAACCCTTCCAAACTCTCTAAGATCCTCCAGCCCTACAACCCTATGTGTAACCTCGTCCAGCCCAACAACCCTCCCTATCTCTGTAACACCCTTCAGCACCTACAGCACTCCCTATCTCTTAACGTCCTCCAGCCCCGACAACCCTCCCTATCTGTGTAACATCCTCAAGCCCCTACAACCCTCCCTTTCTCTGTAAACTTATTCAGCACTACAACCCTCCCTAACTCTGTAACTTCTTCGACACTTCAACCCTCCCTATCTCTGAAAATTCCTCCAGCCCCATAATCCTCCATATCTATGTAACAGCATTTACTATCTCTAACATCCTCCAGCCCCTAAAATCATCGCAATATCTGCGCACCTTCAATTCTGGCCATTTGCGCATCTCTGATTTCCAGGTGCCTCGCCACTGAGCTCTGGAATTCCCTCCCTAACCCTATCTGCTTCTCTACCAACCTCTGCTACATTAAGACGCTTCTTAAAACCTACTTCTCTCACCAAGGTTTGGGTCACCTGTCCTAATATCGCCTTATGTGCCAAGTTATCAAATTTTGTTTGATAATCGCTCCTGTGCAGCGCCTTGGGACGCTTTACCATTTCAAAGGCGCTACAGAAATGCAAGCTGTTATGTTGTTATTTTCATTTACTTAAATTTATTCATTCACGGGATGTGGAATGTAATATATTGGCTTGGATAGGGGCTTGGCTAACCTACAGAAAACAGAGATTCTTTATGAATACGGAATTTTCCGGTTGGCAATCAGTAACAGTTCACTAGGTAGATTCGTGGGATGAAGGGATTGACGTATGACAAAGGTTGAGCAGGTTGGGCCTATGCTCATTGGAGTTTAGAACAATGAGAGGTGGTCTTATTGAAACATAAAAGTTTCTGAGAGGGTTTGACAGGCTGGATTCTGAAAGGATGTTTCCCCTAGCGGGGGTATCTAGAACTAGGGGGCGTAGTTTCATAATAAGTGTCGACAATTTATGTCGGAATTGAGGAGGAATTTCTTCTCTCAGAGGCTCGTGAATCTTTGGAATTCTCTATCACAGAGAGCTGTGGAGGTGGTGTCCTTGAATATAATCTCTGTTATGGCCTTGGCTAATGCTCTTTTAGGGTCCGATTCATGCGTTCTACCATCCCCGAACCCTGGGGCTGTTAGGGTACGGCCAATTTCTGTTTTATCGGCATTAGTTAGCACACTGCCTTTACCACTTGCCCTGTGGAATGTGTTCCCCTCTCTGAATCTATCTGCAAAGGAACTCCCCATCTTGGGATGATTTCTTTAGCTAATATCTGCGCTACGGTAATAGCTGAGCAGACTCAGGTAGCAAAAGCCTCCAGCCATTGTGTAAATTGGTCAATAATTAGAAAGCAATATTTTTTTGCCTGACTTGGGGTGGTGTTGGTGGTACGGGTCCTGTAAAGTCTATCTGTATTTGTTCCCAATCCTGAACTTCCCCCCCTCGGTTATCTTTGTGAAATTCTATAATTTTAACTCCCTCTGGTCATATGGCGACCGCTGCCACCTGACACATGGGTGCATCTTGCGCTGCTCTAATTGACGCTAAATCAGTATTTCTGTTGCATATTTGTAGTGGATCGCGTCCCTTCTGATGAGCTTTCACCTTAATTACTGCTGCTTGTTGAGGCAGTTTTGCTGCTTCCATTAACACCTTTACTACTTTCACATGCTGTACCGCTCCTCCACTTGAGGGGATGTACACTCTCCTACTCCAGGCTGTAATATTGTCATGTACCACTCCAAAGGCATATCTACTGTCTGTATATATATATTTGCTCTCCGGCCCTCAGTTAGTTTCATGGCCTGTGAGCGCTATCAATTCTGCTACTTGGGCTGATATTTGGGGAGGGCTAACAAAGAAAGGGAATACACATTAAATGGTATGATATTGAGTAGTGCAGAGGAACAAAGGGACCATGGAGACCATGTCCGCAGATCATAGAAACATAGAAACATAGAAAATAGGAGCAGGAGTAGGCCATTGGGCCCCTTGAGCCAACGCCGCCATTCAATGATATCACGGCTGATCATCGAAAGTCAATACACTGTCCCTGCCTTCGCCCCATATGCCTTGATCCGTTTAGCCTTAAGTAATATATCTAACTCCTTCTTGAATATATTTATTGAATTGGCCTCCACTGCCTTCTATGGTAGAGATTTCCACAGGTTCACTAGTCTCTGGGTGATGTAATTCCTCCTCATCTCTATCGTAAATGGCTTACCGCTTATCCATAGACTGTGACCCCTGGTTCTGGACTCCCTGGCCATCGGGAACATCCTTCCTGCATCTAGTCTGTCTAGTCTTGATAGCATTTTATAAGATTCAATGAGGTCCCCTCTGATTCATCTAAACTCCAGTGAGTATAAACCCAGGCGACCCGATTTCTCCTCATACATTATTCCTGCCATCCCAGGTATCAGTCTGGTGATTCTTCCCTGAACCCCCTCCATGGCAAGAGCATCCTTCCTCAGATAATTCGACCAAAACTGCACGCAATACTCAAGATGTGGTCGCACCAACCCCCTGTACAACTGTAGCAAGTCATATTTGTTCCTGGACACGACCCCTCTCGCTATGAAGGCCAACATACCATTTGCCTTCTTAACCGCCTGCTGCACCTGCTTGCTTACATTCTGCGACTGGTGCACAAGGACATCCAGGGCTCTTTGCACTTCCCCTTCTCCCAATCTATTGCCGTTCAGATAATAATCTGCCTTCCTCTTCCGATAACCTCGCATTTATCCACATTACTGTATACTGCATCTGCTGTGCTTCTGCCCAATCACCCAACCTGTCCTAATCATACTGGAGCTTCTCGGCATCGTCCTCACAGCACACATGCGCACCCACCGTTTTGTCATCTGCAAACTTGGAGATATTACATCTGGCTCCCTCTTCTAGACAATTTATATATATTGTGAATAGATGGGGTCCTAGGACCGATCCCTGCGATACTCCACGAGTCACTGCCTGCCCCTTGGAAAAAGATCCGTTTATTCCAACACTCTGCTTCTTTCTGCCAAGCAGTTCTCTATCCAAGTCAGTACCTTGCCGCCAATCCCATGTGCCTTAACTTTTCACACTAATCTCTTACGCGGGAACTTATTAAAAGCTTTCTGAAATTCCAAATACACCACATCTACTGGTTCTCCCTTATCTGTTCCAATTTTTACATCCTCAAAAAATTCCAGTAGCTTAGTCAAGCACGATTCACCTTTTGTAAATCCATGTTGATTTTGTCCGATCCTGACACTGTTTTCCAAGTGTTCTGTATTACATCTTTTATAATGGACTCCAGCATTTTCCAAAGCAGCGATGTCAGGCTTACCGGTCTATAATTCCCCGTTTTCTCTCTACCACCCTTTTTGAATAGTGGGGTAAAATTAGCTGCCCTCCAATCGATGGGAACTGTCCCAGATTCCATCGAATTTTGGAAGATGACCAGCAATGCATCTACTATTTCTAGGGCCACTTCCTTAAGCACCCTAAGATGTAGATTATCCAGCCCTGGGGATGTATTGGCCTTCAATCCCGTCAATTTCCCTAACACCATTTCCATACAAATACAGTTTTCTTTCAGTTCCTCCCCCTCATTAGACCCTGTGTTCCCCGAAATCTCTGGGAGGTTATGTGTGTCCTCCGTTTGTGAAGACAGAACCAAAGTATGTATTTAATTGATCAGCCATTTCTTTGTTGCCCATTATAAATTTCCCTGATTCTGACTGGGAGGGACCTGCGCTGGACCTCACCAATCACTTTCTCTTCACATATCTATAAAAGGTTTTACACTCAGCTTTTATGTTCCTCGCAAGCTTCCTCTAATATTCTATATTCCCCTTCTTAATTAATCACTTTTTCCTCCTTTGCTGAATCCTAAACTTCTCCCATTCTTCAGGTTTACTACTCTTTCAGGCCAATTTATATGTCCTCTACTTGGATCATATACTATCCCTAATTTCCCTTGCTAGCCACGTTTGAGTCACCTTTTTTGGTTCATTTTTATGCCATACAGGGATGAACAAATTCTGTAGTTCATCCATGCGATCTTTGAATGTTTGCGATTGCCTATCCACCACCAACACTTTGAGTAACATCCCCCAATGAATCCTACATAACACGGGCCTCATACCATCGTAGTTTCCTTTATTTAAATTCAGGACCCTGGTCTCTGTGTCAACTACTTGACTCTCCATCTTAATGAAGAAATCTATCATATTATGATCGCTCCACCCCGAGGGGCCTCGCACAACACGATTGCTAATTAATCCTTCCTCATTACTTAATACCCAGTCTAAGATGGCCTGATCTCTATTTGGTTCCTCGACATATTGGTCCAGGAAACAATCCCGGAAGGTAGCAGTGCAAGGAGATAAGGTGGTTAAGAAGGCTTATGTAATGCTTGACATAATTAGCCGTGGCATAGAATACTACAGCAGGGGGGTTATCATTCAACTGTATAAAACACCAGTTAAGCCTCAGCTAGAGTACTGCCTGCAGTTCTCGTCACCACATTACAGGACAGATGTGATTGCACTGCAGCGGGTAGAGTGGAGATTTATAAGGCTATTGCCGGGCATGGAGAATGTTAGCTATGAGAAAAGATTGGATAGGCTGGGTCTGATTTCCTTGGAACAGATGAGGCTGAGGGAGACCTTATTGAGGTGTATAAAATTATGTTTGGCATATATAAATTGGATAGAAAGGACCAATTTTCGTTAGCAGAGAGGTCAAATGCCAGGGGGCGCAGATTTATAGTAATTGGGGGAAGGTTTAGAGGGAAATTGTGGGGAGCTTCACCCAGAGGGTTGTGGGTGCCTGGAACTCACTGCCTGAAAGGGTGTTAGAGGCAGAAACGTTAACCACATTTAAAAAGTACTAGGATGTGCATTTTTGATGCTCTAACCTGCAGGGCTGCGGATCAAGAGCTCGGAAGTGAGATTAGGCAGGATAGCTCTTTGTTGGCCGGCACAGACATGATGGGCTAAAAGGCCTTCGTCTGTGCTGTAACATTCTGTGATTCTATGATTCTATGATTCCCCTGGCTGTTGTCCTTGCAATGTTATTTCTCCTCCTGTTACGATTGCCGATTCGGTATGTGGACATCCTGTCAACATATCATCTACACCCTTCGAAAAACAACGCAATTTCTGCCTCCTCTAATTCCTCCTCCTTCTAATTCTGTCACACAGTTGTGCTCCTCTCCTCTGTCAGCGTACATTCCGCTGGGTTATCCCTACTGTCTTTCTCTATCAAGATCGATTTATCTATCGGTAAAAGGATGGCTTCCCATGCTGCTTGCCTGCTGTCTGAGACCATTCTGTTTCCCGGTGTTCTATAGCCATACCATGGTGTGTCTGGTGTGCAATATAATTTATCCTGTCATCACTCTCGGTTCGCTAACCTTAACTGCACATGTGGTGCAGTCTATGGCCGCAACACATCGGGGCAGTCCTTTCGGCACTGGTGATACTTTGGTGGAAAAGTATGCTGCAGGTCTCATCCTATCCCCAAGTACCTGGGTTAGTCCTGCAATATAATAGCCAGCCTCATTATTTACAAACAGATGGAACGGCTTCCCCACACAAGGCAGTCCTACAGCTGGGGCATGTACTAAAGCCCGCTGTAGTTCACTATAAGCCATATCTTGCTCCTTTCCCCATTCTACAGGGGTGCTCGGTGGATGGCCCCCTTTATATAGTCTCTGACTGGGTTCTGCCTTTCCGGCAAAACCCTCCACAAAATTCCTGCAGTAATTAAACAACCCCGCCAACATCTGTTGGTCTTGGCATTCCCTCAATAGCCCTTTTATGGTCTTCTGGCATGCTGCACTGTCCCTGCGCGATGTTACACTGCAGATACTGCACCTCACATTTGCCTACCTCGGCTTTCCTGGGACTGGCTTTCAATGCAGCCTCATCTAAGGATTGTGGTATGGTCAGCAGGGCTCGCACATGACTTTTGTTGGATATGGAGGATATTAGTAGTTCTTGCACATATTGGATTACTGTACTCCCGTTCTCCAACTGGACTCCTTCTAGTACTTGGTTCATTAATCTGTGGAATATAGCCGGGCTATTGTGGAATATTTGCGTCAATGTATTCCACATATATTTTTCTCTCCTACCGTAATAGCAAAATTATTTTGTGACTCCGGTGCCAATGGAATGGTTCAAAATCCATGAGCTATGTCCAATACTGTCGGGACTACCTACTGGCGGTGTTATCGAATGTTAAACAGTGTGAACCGTCCAGGTTCCCCACCGGCCACACCGGTGAATTCATGGGGATTGGGTTTCTCTCACTACTCCTCTTTCTTCTAAATCAATCACTGTTCTAACCACCGCTTCCTGTGCTTCTGTTTTTATAGGGTCTTGCTCCCGAGGGGTGTGCTCTGGTCCAGAGTATTGTAGGGGATCCATTACCACATCCATACAGTCCAGTTTATGTTTTGCCCACACCCCACTAACTTGTTGACACAAGATTCCATGCTGTGCCCGAGGGTTTCCAGCAACCGCATTTAAGGTGACCACTGTGCCACGCCACCTCTTTTTACATTCAGGGGTTTGTAAGATAATCACCCCTTCTGGGTCTGTAATGGCCCCTAATTTCTTAATAGGTCCATCACTAGGATAGTAACTGCAGTATTCTTACATACCAGGTGCGGGCGGGAATCAGTACCCCGGCCACTTCCATGAGCACTGGTTCATTTCTCTTAGCTTTAAAGTTACTGCCCCCCACCCCAATCACCAGATTAGTTTGTGCAGTGGTCTGGCGGTCTAATATCCGCAGTTGAGACCGATGTCCCCGAATCTGCTAACATCTGACACTGGTGGCTCCCCAGATTTGATTCTATAAATCCTTTACAGGTTTTGATGGGGGCGGGGGCGCTCCCTATTTCTGAGTCAGCTCGACCAACAGTTCCCGGACTGCTTGTTCAGTAATTCCGGTGTTGGGTCCAGAGATCCCTTGGCCCCTTTTGCCAAGGTCCCTGTCATTCATTACATCTGCTAAGTTATTCCAGTCAATGTCATCGCCATCATCACTACTGTCAGATGATGGCAACAATGTGGCTACGTTTTCTGTCCTTTCTTGGGTTTTGTGGTGCCAACTTTTTGTTTTACTCGTCTACATAATCCTAAATACAGATTGGTGAGTATTACTACGGCTTTCGCTTCCTTGTCCTTCTTTTGTACTACCCACCATGCTTTCTGGGCTTCCAGGGATATGTCCACGTCCCAACCATCTTTTCCCATTATCTCAATTTATCTTTTTCTTATCCACCAGATGACCGGTTATAGTGCCCTCGGGGCCCCATCCGAGCTTGAATTTTCTGACTATGACATGGCTTCTTCTCCAAATTCATTATTACACATCCAGGACTGTGTGGCATCTAACTGGCGCGTGATGTCTGCAACCAGCCTGGTTTACTCTAACCAGCTCCTGCAACCCTCTTCGTTTTATTCTAACCAACGTCTGCAACCCGCCTGGTTTTACTCTAACTAGTTTCTACAACCCGCCTGGTTTTATGCTAACCAGCTTCTGCAACCTGCCTGGTCTTACTCTAACCAGCGTCAGCAACCCACCTGGTTGTACTCTAACCAACGTCTAGATCCCGCCTGGTTTTACTATGACCAGCATCTGCAAGCCACCTGGTTTTACTCTAACCAGCATCTACAACCCGCCTGGTTTTACTATAACCAGCATCAACATCCCGGCTGGTTATACTCCAACAATTGTGTGCAATGCGCCTGGTTTACTCTAACAAGTGTCTACAACCCGCCTGGTTTTACTATAACCAGCGTCTACAACCCGCGTGGTTTTACTCTAACCAGCGTCTACAACCCGCCTGGTTTTAATCTAACCAGCGTCTACAACCCGCGTGGTTTTACTCTAACCAGTGTCTACAACCCGCCTGGTTTTACACTAACCAGAGTCAGCAACCCACCTGGTTTTACACTAACCAATGTGTGCAACCCGCCTGCTTTTAGTCTCACCAGTGTCTGCAACCTGTCTGGTTTTACTGTAACCAGCGTCTAAAACCCGCCTGGTTTTACTATAACCAGCGTCTACAACCCGCCTGGTTTTACTATAACCAGAATCTACAACCTGCGTGGTTTTACTCTAAACAGCGTCTACTACCCGCCTGGTTTTAACCTAACCTGCGCCTAAAACCCGCGTGGTTTTAATCTAACCAGCGTCTACAACCCGCCTGGTTTTACTATAACCAGCGTCTACAAGCCACGTGGTTTTACTCTAACCAGCGTCTGCAACCCGCCTGGTTTTACTATAACCAGAATCTACAACCCGCCTGGTTTTACTATAACCAGCATCTACAACGCGCCTGGTTCTACGCAACCAGCGTCTACAACCCGCCTGGTTTAACTCTAACCAGCGTCTACAACCCGCCTGGTTTAACTCTAACCAGTGTCTACAACCCGCCTGGTTTTAATCTAAGCAGTGTCTACAACGCGCCTGGTTTTACTCTAACCAGTGTCTACAACCCGCCTGGTTTTAATCTAACCAGATTCAGCAACCCGCCTGGTTTTACTCTAACCAGCGTCTACAATCCACCTGCGTTTACACTAACCAGCGTCTGCAACCCACCTGGTTGCACTCTAACCAGCATCAGCAACCCGCCTGGTTTTACTCTAACCAGCGTCTGCAACCCACCTGGTTGCACTCTAACCAGCATCAGCAACCCGCCTGGTTTTACACTAACCAGCGTCTGCAACCCACCTGGTTGCACTCTAACCAGCGTCTGCAACCCACCTGGTTTTACTCTAACCAGCATCTACAACCCGCCTGGTTTTACTCTAACCAGCGTCTATAACCCACCTGGTTGCACTCTAACCAGCATCATCAAACCGACTGGTTTTACTCTAACCAGTGTCTACAACCCACCTGGTTTTACTATAACCAGTGTCTACAAGTGCCTGGTTTTAATCTAAACAGCGTCTACAACCCGCCTGGTTTTACTCTAACAAGCGTCTACAACCCGCCTGGTTTAACTCTAACCAGTGTCTACAACCCTCCTTGTTTTAATCTAACCACTATCTACAACCCGCCTAGTTTTACTCTAACCAGCGTCTACAACCCGCCTGGTTTTACTCTAACCAGTGTCTACAACCCACCTGGTTTTACTCTAACCAATGTCTAAAACCCACCTGGTTGTACTCTAACCAGCGTCTACAATCAGCCTGGTTTTACTCTAACCAGCGTCTACAACCCGCCTGGTTTTACTCTAACCAGTGTCTACAACCCGCCTGGTTTAACTCTAACCAGTGTCTGCAACCCGCCTGGTTTTACTCTAACCAGCGTCAACAACCCGCATGGTTTTACTCTAACCAGTGTCTACAACCCGCCTGGTTTTACTCTAAGCAGCATCTACAACCCGCCTGGTTTTACTCTAACCAGTGCCTACAACCCACCTGGTTTTACTCTAACCAATGTCTAAAACCCGCCTGGTTGTACTCTAACCAGCGTCTACAATCAGCCTGGTTTTACTCTAACCAGCGTCTACAACCCGCCTGGTTTTACTCTAACCAGTGTCTACAACCCGCCTGGTTTTACTCTAACCAGTGTCTACAACCCGCCTGGTTTTACTCTAACCAGTGTCTGCAACCCGCCTGGTTTAACTCTAACCAGTGTCTACAACGCGCCTGGTTTTACTCTAACCAGTGTCTACAACCCGCCTGGTTTTATGCAAACCAGCGTCTACAACCCGCCTGGTTTTACGGTAACCAGCTTCTGCAACCCGCCTGGTTTTACACTAACCAGCGTCCAAAACCCGCCTGATTTTACTATAACCAGCGTCTACAACCCGCCTGGTTTGACTATAGCCAGCGTCTACATCCCGCCTGGTTTTACTCTAACCAGAATCTACAACCCGCCTGGTTTTACTCAAACCAGCACATACAACCCGCCTGGTTTAACTCTAACCAGCATCTACAACCCGCCTGGTTTTACTCTAACCAGTGCCTACAACCCGCCTGGTTTTACTATAACCAGTGTCTACAACCCGCCTGGTTTAACTCTAACCAGTGTCTGCAACCCGCCTGGTTTTACTATAACCAGTGTCTACAACCCGCCTGGTTTAACTCTAACCAGTGTCTGCAACCCGCCTGGTTTAAATCTAACCAGTGTCTGCAACCCGCCTGGTTTTACTATAACCAGTGTCTACAACCCGCCTGGTTTAACTCTAACCAGTGTCTGCAACCCGCCTGGTTTTACTATAACCAGTGTCTACAACCCGCCTGGTTTAACTCTAATCAGCGTCTACAACCCGCCTGGTTTTACTATAACCAGTGTCTACAACCCGCCTGGTTTTACTCTAACCAGTGTCTACAACCCGCCTGGTTTTACTATAACCAGTGTCTGCAACCCGCCTGGTTTTACTCTGACCAGTATCTGCAACCCACCTGGTTTTACTATAACCAGTGTCTGCAACCCGCCTGGTTTTACTCTAACCAGTGTCTACAACCCGCCTGGTTTTACTATAACCAGTGTCTGCAACCCGCCTGGTTTTACTCTGACCAGTATCTGCAACCCACCTGGTTTTACTATAACCAGTGTCTGCAACCCACCTGGTTTTACGATAACCAGTGTCTGCAACCCGCCTGGTTTTACTATAACCAGCGTCTGCAACCCGGCTGGTTTTACTCTAACCAGTGTCAGCAACCCGCCTGGTTTTACTATAACCAGCGTCTGCAACCCGCCTGGTTTTAGTCTAACCAATGTGTGCAACCCGCCTGGTTTTACTATAACCAGTGTCAGCAACCCGCCTGGTTTTACTCTAACCAGTGTCTACAACCCGCCTGGTTTTACTCTGACCAATGTGTGCAACCCGCCTGGTTTTACTCTGACCATCTGTTGGGCTCCGGTCTCAAGGCCTCTCACCATGTTCAGTTTTGAGCACATCTGCCTTATCTTTGTGGTTTGGAATATTTCCCTTGGCTAGGCTCCCTCGGCCTCTGACCGTGCTCGGGTCTAACCACCTATATTTACCTTTGTGATTGTCACCACCTCCCTCGGCTAGGCTCTCTCTGCCTCTCACTGTGGGTCGATTCTGACCACCTCTATGAGGCGCCTCAGTCTCTACCATCTGATGCTGCCGGTCCCCACATCTTACAGATTCATGGATACACTTGCGTTATACATCCCACTGTTCCGATCAAGTAAAGCATAAAAATTATAGTCACTCACCATCTGGGGATCTGCGAAGGGTATCCTGCCGACTATGGCAAAAATGTCATGGGTGAAATGGCCTCAGAGGGGACATTGGTATGGTAAAACGATCGCGTTATTCAAGTGCACTGGGAGAAATCTCCGTTCCAGGAAGGTCAAGAGGATTTATGTTTTTACAGCAAAAAGCAGCTGCTTTTATGCTTGAAAAACGACAAAAGGTCAACGTAACCATTTTGCACGTAACCATTACTTAGAAAAACCACAGAAAAGTTATTGTTTGTCACCTGAGCTGTCTACACACATTGTGGTTTCTGTTATCTGGGTCAGCTTAACAGTTTAGGTACCGTAACAGTGGTCAAACACCATTTACAATCAAAGACCCACAGGAGGCTTTAATCAACTTCAGCAACTTACCCACAATGCCCAGGGGGCCGGTCTCGAGCCCTTCAATAACCCTGTAACAGTGACACGTTAACCACAATGCCCAGGTCATATTTCACACCATTCAGTCCAGGTTGAATACATTCAATGGAAGTCACGAGCGGATTAATTGCAGTTATATTTCAAATGTTATGTACATTTACAATCAAACAATTTGAAATATACGACCCGAGGGGGATTTCCCACTGTTTCCAGCTCCTCGGTGTACAATGTTGGGAGCGCCATAAACACTGGCCTTTCCCCACTGAGCCTAAACTGATAAGAATATGTTGTTGCTATTTCAAGATTATACTTTATTCATAAAAATTGTCATAATCTACTTCAATATTTGTCAAAATACATTGCAATACAATCCAAAAAAAATGTTACATATAGCACAATAGAAAAGAATGCAGTGCATAGAAACTCAGCATGTAGTGACACTTGGTGTTTGCCGACCGAGGGTGAATGGGATAAAGGATCGGTCGGCCCAGTTGCCAAAGGTCATGGCTTAGAGTTTAACGCATTTTCCCTTGGCTCCCGACGCCATTTCCAACTCATCGCAATTACTCAGCAGTCTTCAAACGGACAGCGGAACCGAGCAAAAGACGGTGACGTCGTCCACGTACAGGGAGAACGTGACCTGAGTGCATCCACTGCCTGGGATCATCACCCTTCTTATGGCCGCCTCCTTCCTGATGAACTCTGCAAAAGGTTCGATACAACACATGAACAGGACAGAGGAGAGAGGACAGCCTTGCCTGACACCAGATTTAATCAGAAGGCTTTCCGATTCATACCCGTTGATTAGAACTGTGTTGCTGATTTCTCTGCAGCGCAGTTGTGTCCAATTACAGATTCCATCCGCAAACCCCATTTTGGAGAGCACGTCCATCATCTACGTGTGCGAAATTCTGTCAAAGGTCTTCTCCTGTTCCAAGCTGATTAAACAGGTGTCCACCCTCCTGTCACACACATAGGCCATCGTAGCCGTGAGTAGCGCGAGTTTAGCAGAGATCGTCCTGCCGGGTATGGCGTGGTCTGATCAGGGCGAATCACCTGCTCCCGAGCAGACTTAAAATGATTGGCGATGACCTTGGACATAATTTTGTAAACCACATTAAGCAGCGAATTGGGTCGCTACTTGCTGATCTCTTCCCTTTCCCTCTTCTGCTTGTAGATGAGCCTGATAATGCTTTTCCTCATGGATTCCAACATGCTGCCAGCAAGAAGCATCCCCTGTACACTTCCAGCAGCTCTAGACTGATCCAGTCCCACAGAGCAGAATACAACTCGACTAGTAAGCCGTCGCTTCCGGGTGTTTTACTCATCTCAAAGGACAGGATGGCCTTTGTCAGCTCGTCCAGAGTTAGCAGATAATCCAGACTCTCCCGCTTGCTGTCATATAAATCCTACGAGATGGACGACAGGAGGGATTGGGAGGCCGTGCAATTGTGGGCTTCACATCGTTCAGCCCAGCATAAAAGGATTTGCTGACACTTAGTGTGTCAGGTTGGAAGGACGTCATAAAACAGTCTTCATCCTTCAGGCTGCTGATCACACAGGCTATGTACATTTTGGAAAGAGAAACACGAGCACGGTTCATGCTCCTCCATGGAGCAGATTCTGAGGCAAAGAGGGAGGCTTGAAGAGAGAGAGAGAGACATGGGAGAAATAAAGAGAGACTACGGGAGAACATGAGGACATAAGAAAATACGAAGTAGAAGCAGGAGTAAGCCATTCATTCCTTAGAGCCTGCTCTGCTATTCAATGAGATCATGGTTAACCTTCTGCCTCAACTCGATTCACCGGCCCTATCACCATATCGCTTGATGCCCTTACTAGTTAGAAATCTACCGACTTCTGTTTTGAATACACCCAATGAATGAGCCACCACAGTCTTCTGGGGTAGTGAATTCCACAGAATCACAACCGTCTGTGTGAAGAAATGTCTTCTCCTCTCAGTGCTGAATGGCCCTCCATTTACCTTGAGGCTGTGGTCCTTGGTTCTAGACTCCAAGCCAAGGGAATCATTCTCCCAGCATTCATCCTATCAAGCACTGTAATATTGGTGTTTGCTACAATGAGATCCTCTCTCATTCTTCTCAATTCAAGAGAATACAGGCCTAGTTTACTCAATCTCTTCTCATACGACAGTCCCGTCATCCCAGGAATCAATCTCGTGAACCTTCATTTCACTCCCTCTATGGCAAGCATATATTTCCTTAGGGACGGAGATCTAAATTGTTCACAGTACTCCAGGTATGATCTCAACAAGGCCCTAAATAATTGGAGTAAGACTTCTTTACTCCTGTACTCAAATCCTCTTGTAATGAAGGCCAGCATACAATTTGCCTTCCGAATGGTTTGCTGCACCTGAACATTCACTTTTAGTGACTCATGTAAAAGGACCCCCAGGTCCCTATGAGCATCTGCATTCCACAATCTTTAACCATTTAGGAAAAATACTGCCTTTCTGTTCTTTCTACCGAACTGGATAATTCACATTTATCCAAATTTGATTCCATCTTCAATGTTCTCACCCATTCATTGAGATTTTCGAGATCCCCTTGAAGCCTCTTCACATCCTCTTCCAAACTAACATTGCTGCCTAGCTTTGTATCCTCAGCAAATTTGGAAATGTTACATTTAGTCCACTCATACAAATTACTGATTTGGATTGTGAATAGCTGGGGCCTAAGCACCGATCCTTGCGGTACACCACTAGGCACAGCCTGCCAAACTGAAAAAGACAGTTTCATCTTAGTTTACCAATTCTCAAACCATGCTATTATAAAACCCCAATTTCATGTGCCCTAATTCTGTTCACCAGCCTCTTGTGTGGGACCTTTATCGAAGGCCTTGACCTTCTGAAAATCCAGATACACCACATCTACTGGTTCCTCTTTGTCTATGCCACTAGTTACATCCTCAACGACCTCCAATGGGTTTTTCAAACAGGATTTCCCTATTGCAATTCATGTTGATTCTGCCCAATCATACTTTTAGTTTCTAATTGCCTAGTTATTTCATCCTTTATAATAGAGTCCAGCATTTTCCCAACTAATGATGTGAGGCTAACCAATCTGTAGTTCCCCGTTTTCTCTGTCGCTCCTTTCTTAAATAGCGGGGTTATATTTGCTATCCTCCAATCTGCAGGAACCATTCCATAATCCATAGCGTTCTGGAAGATGAAAACCAATGCGTCCACTATTACAATGGCCACCTCTTCAATATCCTGGGTTGTAGGTCATCCGATCCTTGGGACTTATCGACATTTAGTCCCATTAATTTTGCAAGTACATTTTTAAAAATAATATTAATTTCTTTAAGTTCCTCCTTCCCGTCACATCCTTGGTTTGCTCGTATTCCTGTGATGTATTTTGTGCCTTCTGCAGTGAAGACAGAAATATAGTATTTATTTAATTTCTCTGCCATTTCCTCACTCCAAATTATTAACTCTCCCGTCCCTGACTGTAAAGGACCTACATTTACCTTCGCCAGACTTTTCCTTTTCACATACCTATCGAAGGAGAGAGAGATAGACAGAGGGAGAGAGAGAGAGAGACTTGGGAGAGGGAGAGAAATACTGGGGCAGAGAGAGCTAGACTGGGGAGAGAGAGAAAGACAGGTAAAGAGCGTCTTAGGAGAGAGAGAAAGGGAGAGAGAGAGAGAGAGACAGGTAAAGAGCGTCTTAGGAGAGAGAGAGAAAGGGAGAGAGAGCGAGAGAGACAGAAACTGAAGAGAGAGAGAGACTAGAGATAAAGAGACTGGAGAGAGAGAGAGGGGGAGAGTGAGTGAGACTGGGGAGTGAGATAGAGAGACTGGGTAGATAGAGAGAAATTGGGGAGATAGAGAGAGACTGAGGGATGGAGAGAGAAACTGGAGAGAGAGAGGCTGGAGTGAGTGAGGGAGAAACTTGAGGAGAGAGAGCCTGGCGACAGTGACAGACTGGTGGAGCGAGAGAGACTGGGGAGAGTGAGATTGCAACTAGGGGAGAGAGATTGAGACTGGTGGAGAGAGATTGGGGGACAGAGCGACTGCGGGTAGAGCGACTGCTGGAGAGAGAGAGACAGACTGGGGAGAGAGATAGACTTTGAGAGGGAGAGGGAGAGATGGGAGAGACAGAGAGAGACTGGGGAGAGAAAATGAGACTGGGGATAGAGAGACTGGGGAGACATGCTGCGGGAGACAGAGATTTGTGGAGAGAGACTTGTGGAGTGATAGAGTCCGGGGAGAGAGAGACTGGGGAGAGAGAGCGAGACTGTGGAGAGAGAGATACAGGGGAGAGATAGAGTGGAGTGAGAGTGAGACTTGGGGAGAGAGAGAGAGGGACTGCGAGGGAGAGAGAGAGAGTGACTGGGAGAGCGATAGACTTGGGACAGAGAGAGTGAGGAGCGTCGTTTCACATTATCACCACTTTCTATTTCTAAATTGAAACTATAGGGTAGAATCCATCAAGATATTTCTGCAAATATATATATTTTAAAATATGAATAACGTGCTTGAAAAATACATTCCCACAAAATCAGAAGCATTTCCATTTGAAGTTTGTTTCCTGAACCAGATGCTTCCCAAACACTCGCTCCCGACCCGACCTGTCAATCAGCGGATTGTGCATCACCATTCACATATCCAATTGGCTGCCCTGTAAGACCAGTCCACACCGATTGGCTGGTGCAGCTGTAAGTCACCCGCTGCATCAAGTTCGCCGGTAAAATCCGCTGGCAACTTTCACAGAGCAGCTGTTGGCGTTTGGAACACTGATGGAAGTGAGCGAGCTTGCTGATATTGCACAGGAATCACCACCGATGCTGCATTTTAATGGAGTTTCTCACCAACCCGCTGTCCGACTGGTTAAAAATAACCTGTATTTATTTATTTAAACTTTGTTTGGGAACGTGTAATATTAAACAATCCTTTCTCCACACTGCAAAAATCAGAATTCCCTTGAAAGCCTCCAACGTTTAAATCAGGTGACATTTGTTGCAGTTTTAAAATCGGCTAGTGGGAGCTGGGTTTGCGTTGGAGGAACAGCCTGAGACTCCCTGCCAGCATGGGTTGCACAAGCGGCTCCTCCCTGGGCATCAATGTTCGCACTGGCAGCTCTCAGTAGAAACCAGTGTCTTTTCCCTCGCTTCCTTCACTCTGCATTTCTTACAATAGCAAAAAAAAACATTTGCTCAGAACACGCACTTAAGATCATAAGCCATAAGAAATCGGAGCAGGAGTAGACCATCTGGTCTTTCGAGCCTGCTCCGCCATTCAGTAAGATTATATCCCGTGATTCCCCTAATATTCAATAATCTATCGACCTCTGCCTTTAATATACTCAACGATTGTGCCTCGACAGCGCTCTGGAGTGCAGAATTGCAAAGTCCTATATGGCTGACCCCATATTCCGAGACGGTGACCCTTGCTCCTAGTATCCCCAGCCAGGGGAAAATCCTCCCAGCATCTACCGTAGCAAGCCCTACATGAATGTGATATATTTCAATGAGATCACCTCGCATTCTTCTAAACTCTAGGGAATAAAGTTCTAGTCTACTCAATCGCTTCTCATAGGACAATCCTCCCATCCAAGGAACCAAACTGGTAACCCTTCGTTTCACTCCCTCTATGAAAAAATATCGTTCATCAGGTAAGGAGACACAAACTGCAAACTACAGGTATCACTGCTGGTGTCTTTCTGTATCACAGTACTCAGTCTACATTTACCTACCTCCCTCTGCTGGTGTCACATTGTATCACTGTAATCAGTCTCACCTTTATCTATCTCCCTCTGCTGCTGTCTCTCTGTATCACAGCATTCAATCTCCCCTTTATCTATCTCCCTCTGCTAGATTCTCGCTGTATCACAGCATTCAGTCTCACCTTTATCTATCGCCCTCTGCTGGTGTCTCTCTGTATCAGAGTACTCAGTCTCACCTTTATCTATCTCCTTCTGCTGATCTCTCTCTGTGTTACTGCTCACTCAGTTACATACCTCTCCCTGACTGTCACTGCTCCCTGTACACTGTCTCACCAACACTCCCAGGGTAGTTATAGCACGGGTTAGATACAGAGTAAGGCTCCCTCAGCAGTCATAGAATCATATAAATTAAGAGCACAGAAGGAGGCCATTCGACCCATCGTATCCGTACTGCGGACAAAGAGCTATCCACTCTAATCCCATTTCCCAGCACTTGGTCCGAAGCCTTGTAGGTAATGGCCTTTCAAGTGCACATCCAAGCACTTTTCAAATGTGATCGTGGTCTTTTGCTCTACCACCCTTTTATGCAGTGACTTCCAGACCCCCATCAATATGTGGGTGAAAAACATTCTGCTCAAATCCCCTCTAAACTTGCGACCAACTGCATTAAATCTCTGCCCCCTTGATTTTGACCCTTCAGCTAAGGGAATAAGGTCCTTCTATCCGATCTCTCTAGGCCCCTCTTAATTTATTCACTTCAATTTTGTCTCCCCTCAGCTTCCTCTGTTTCCTGTGGTATGGAGGCACTGGAGAAGGTGGTAGAACGATTGGCAAGGATGATCGTGGAACTGAGAGTATATATTTATTAGGAATGGCTGAACAGGCAAATGTCGCGAAGCCCGCAATGAGGAGATGTCTAAACCGAAATAACAGATGACATCAGACCAACAGCTTGCCCTCACCTAATTTTAATACATTCCCACAGGGAAGGCATTTCTTCAATTAAACAGAAACAATCAACCAATCTGCTTACCGATCTGGAGGTTATATCCTTTGCCAGCTAAACCCACACAGGCTTGGCTTCTTTGGCAGGCCACTTCCTCCCTGATGAGGGGAACAGTACCTTTCTGCTAGCTCTCGCCCCCTAAACCAGCATACCCAGAGCCTCATCCGTGAACCACGGGCAGGCACTTGCCTTGGAGCTGGCCATTCTTCAATAAGATAATTGCTTGGAGGTGGTGCAGCATCGACGGAAAACCAAGGGAATGATGAAAGGCAGCAAGCAGTCCTTAAATTAAGCTGGATAAATTACATCAGCAGAGGCGACTTTCAGTCTCAAAACACTAATTGGCCCATGGGAACCTACACCTCTGAAATCAACTGGCCAATCAGGCCAAAATCTCAAATTTCCCTTCTCTCAGTGGAGGCGTGTTTGGAACCCACCCAAACCGAAACCCGCCTCCTACCCACCCCCATTGTGAAAATTGCGCCCCATTCATTTAAACAAAAGCTGATTTATTTGACAATTATACAGAATGTTAATCTCCCACCCAGTTACCTCATTTACTAATAACTTGCAGAAACAAACCCCAACTGTCAGAGTGAACATGGTTCAGTGCTGGTGTGAGTAGCAGCAGCAATAACAGCAGAATCCAAATCCTGCAGTCTTTTGTTTACGCACTGGTGTCTCAGCAGGCTGGATGAAGAAATTCACCCCTTCCCACAAACAGAGCAGGTGAACGGCCTCTCCCAATGTGAACCAGCTGGTGTGTCAGCAGGCTGGCTGGCCGAATGAATCCTTTCCCACACACGCAGCAGTGGGAGGCATTCAAGGAGGAGATCCGGAGAGTTCAGATCAAATATGTGCATTTGAAGAAAAAAGGTGGGTCTAACAAATGTTGAGCACCCTGGAAGTCTAGGGACATATAGGGTGGGTTAAACAAAAAAGGGAGTCGTTTGACAGATACCGAGGGCTAAATACTGCAGGATCTTTCGCAGAGTACAGGAAGTGCAGTGGTGCAATTAAAAAAAGATATTAGGAAAGCAAAGGGAGAGCATGAAAAATTCTTGGCAAGACGAATCAGGGATAAACCAACGATGTTTTATAAATATATTAAGAGTAAGAGGATAACTAAAGAAAGTATAGGGCCTATTCGAGATCAAAGTGTTATCAATGCGTGGAGGCAGGAGATGTCAGTAGGCTTCTTAATGATTACATTGTGTCTGCTTTCACAACGGGGAGGGGCGATGCAGACATTGCTATCAGGAGGGAGGAGTGTGAAATGTTAGATAAAATAAACATACTGAGAGAGGAGATATTAAGGGGTTTGGCAGCTTTAAAAGTGTACAAATCCTCAGGCCCGGATGAAATGCATTCCAGGCTGTTAAACGAAGCAAAAGGGGAAATTTCTGAGTCCCTGACCATCATTTTCGAATAGACCGAGTAATTACAGGTCACTCACCTAACCTCGCTGGTGGGAAAATTATTGGAAAGAATTCTGAAGGGCAGGAAACATCTTCATTTAGAATGCCACCGATTAATCAAGAATACTCTACACGGAGTTATTAAGGGATGGTCGAATCTGACAAACGTGATTGAATTTTTTGAGGTGGTATCAAGGAGGGTAGATGAGGGTAGTGTGTTTGATATAGTGTATAAGGCTTTTGATAATGTTCCACATGGCAGACTGGTCACAAAGTTAAAAGCTCATAGGATCCAGGGCAAAATGTCAATTTGGATGAATAACTGAGCCGGAGGAACGAGGTAGGGTTTAATGGTTGATGGGTGTTTTTGTGACTGGAAGGCTGTTTCCACTGCGGTTCTGCAGGGCTCAGTACTCGGTCCCTTGCTTTTTGTGGTATATATCAATGATCTAGACTTGATTATAAGGGTTATGGTTAAGAAGTTTGCTGATGATACTAAAATCAGCTTTGCGCTTGAAACTGAAGAAGGAAGTTGTAGAGTGCAGGGTGATTTCAATAAATTGCTCAGACGGGTACAGCAGTGGCAATTGGAATTCAATCCTGAGATGTGTGAGGTAATGTAGTTGGGGAGGGCTAACAAGGAAAGGGAATACACTTTAAATGTTAGGACACTGAGTAGTGCAGAGGAACAATGGGACGTTGGAGTGCATGTCCACAGATTCCTGAAGGTAGCAGGCCAGGTAGATAAGGTGGTTGAGAAGGACCACGGAATGCTGGCCTTTATTAGCCGTGGCATGGAATAAAATAGCAGGGAGGGTTGTCCTGTTCCTGGGACTAGGGACAGGGTCACTGGCAAGGCTTATGGAAGCTAAACAAAGCCAGGCCTAGTTAGTACCTGGAGGGGCGACCGTCAGGGCTTAAGACCAGATGCAGAAGGTCACGAAAAGAGCACCGAGGAGGGGCGGTGGTGAGATGGTCACGGAAGAAGCCCCGGGAGGGGCGGCTGGTGAGCAGGCCCGGGCGTTGGGCTGAAGATTGTCGGACAGGAGGAATGGTGGAAATGGAATGGCAGCGCGCACAGACGCAGCGGCTTTGCTTCTCCCAGGACGGTGCTATTAATGTTAATGTTATTTGCACTGGACTCATGGGAGCTTGCAAGATCACATTTCGTTGTTCATGTACTTGTGCATTGTACAATGACAATAAAGATTAATTATTATAAAACATTAGTTAGGCCTCAGCTAGAGTACAGCGTGCAGTTCTGGTCACCACATTACAGGACAGATGTGATTGCACTAGAGAGGGCATGGAAGAGATTTACAATGATGTTGCCGTGAATAGAGAACCTTAGAACTGGATCGGCTGGGTTTATTTTCCGTTAAACAGAGGAGGTTGAGTGGAGACCTTATTGAGTTGTATAAACTCATTAGTGGCCTAGATAAAGTGGATGGAAAGGACTTATATCCCTCAGCATAGCGGTCAAAAACCTGGGGGCACTGATTTAAAGGAATTGGTGGAAGGGTCAGAGAGATTTTGAGAGGTAATGTCTTCACCCAGACGGTTGTGGGGGTCTGGAACTCACTGCCTGATAGGTTGGTAGAGGCCGGAATTTTAACTATTATGTCCGTGTATAATTGTGACACGGAATGCAGGAGTTGATTATAACAAGTCTTTACTGAATGGAGACAACCTGGAAACTGAAACTACAGAAGCCTGCTAGGGCCTTTTATACAGGGGTGGTCACTGCCGGTACTGCAGTCTGAGACCAGTTATTCCCTTAAAGGTACATACACAACAATTCCTCCCCTTTTAGATAAACAGTACAAAACATTCATTTAACAACTAAATAATAACTAATTATAATTACAATTACGGTTGCTAGATACATTGGTTGAAGTTAAGCAATTAAAAGTTCAGTCTTTGAGGAGGCTTCCTGATTCTGTAAGGATAACGCCTGTTTGGGCTATCAGGTTCTTCTGGCAAGGTTGAGTCGGGATCAATGTCGTAGTTTGGTTCGTCTGCTTACAATATCACCGATTCTGCGGTAGATGCAATTGGTACTTCGGTTTCATCGCCAGGTGTATCAGATCGTGGTGTTGAGTTGACATTTTCCAGTGACTCTAGAATCTGGTCAGCATGGCGTCTTACAATGCTCTCTCCAATGTCCACGGTATACATTAGAGGTCCTTGCCATGTACAGCTCGTTCCTGGCTGCCATTTCTCTGTGCGGTAGTCCCGGGTAAAAAATGGTTGACCTATCTTAAAACTCCTGATCGGCCTTTCATTCATATTCTGAAACTGCCTGTTCTCCACATCTCTTCTGACGTTTGGCTTAACCAAATCCAAGCGGCATCGTAGTCTTCGATTGTATAACTTCATGGCTGGAGTTTGGTTGGTAACCGCATGTGTCAACAAGAAGTTATCCATCTTGTGTTGTAGGGGTATATCTACATTACACATTGCCTTGATAGCCTTCTTGAATATTTGAACAAACCTCTCGGCCAATCCATTAGTGGCTGGATGATATGGGGCGGATGTGTAATGCTTAACAGCATTGTTCTTTAAGAACCTCTGGAACTCTTCAGACACAAACTGTGGTCCATTGTCAGGGCAAATCTGTTCAGGCAGCCCATTCCTGGCGAATATGGTTCGTAAGACTGTGATAGTTTTTTCTGTGGTGGATGAGGACATTTTTATTACCTCTGGCCACTTTGAATGTGCATCCACCGCAATTAAAAACATCGAGTCCATAAAGGGACCAGCAAAATCAATGTGCACCCTTTGCCATGGAGATGAGGGCCACTCCCATGTATGTAGAGGTGCTTGTGGTGGGGCGTTTTGGACCTTCTGGCATCCTGTACAACTCTTGGTCATCTCTTCGATTTCTCTATTGATTCCCGGCCACCACACAAACGCTCTGGCTAAGTTTTTCATTTTTACCCCTCCCAGATGACCCTCATGAAGCTCATTGAGCACTCTGTCCTTCAATTTGGGTGGAATTACTACTCTGGATCCACACATCAAGGTTCCTCTGCACACTGACAGCTATTCTCTTCTCGGTGAGAATGCTGGCAGCAGTGGTTCGCCATGTGCTGGCCATCCCTTCACCGTTAAATCATAGACCCAGGAGGGTGTTGGTTCATTTCGTGTTTCCTTTTCTATGTTTGCATTCGTCACAGGGAGACATTCGACTATAGTCGAGTCGAATAACTCGACTGGATCCACGGCCAGTTCTTCTTCCACCGTCAGCAACGATAGGCGTGACAATCCATCAGCATTCCCATGCTGTTTAGTTCCTTTCTACACGATGTCATATTGCTGTGCCCATAGGAAAAGGGACCACCTCTGTATCCGTTGTGCCGTCATTATCGGTACGCACTTCTGAGCGTTGAAAATGGAGATGAGAGGTTGATGATCAGTAAATTTCCGACCGTGCAGGTAGTGATTGAACTTCTTCACCCCCCACACCAGGCTGAGGGCCTCTCTGTCAATCTGGGTGTAGTTACGCTCAGCTGATGTTAACGAGCGTGACGCAAAAGCTATCGGCCTCTCTGAACCATCAAGGAATGTATGTGACAGTACCGCCCCAATGCCGTAGGGAGACGCATCAAACGCCAGCCTTATCGTTAGTGATGGGTTGTAGTGAGCCATTACTTCTCTTGATGTGATTAGGTCCTTACTCTTCTGAAAGGCCCGCTTACAATCATCGCTCCATTTCCATGCTACTCCCGTTCGTAGTAGGGCGTTCAGTGGATGCAGAATTGTGGACAAATTCGGCAAAAACTTATGGTAGTATTCCACCAATCCGAGGAATGACCTCAGTTGCGACACATTTTCAGGCACTGCAGACTTAACTACCGCTTCAATTTTGTCAGGGGGCTTATGCAACCCCGCTTCATCAATCACGTGGTCACAATACGATTTCTGTTTCTCAAAAAACTCGCACTTGGGGCGAATGGCTCGTAGCCCATGTTCACGTAGTCTAGTGAGAACCTGCTCTAGGTTGACAAGGTGTTCACTGTCATCTTCACCTGTCACTAGGATGTCGTCTAAGTAACACTGAGTCCCCGGAATCCCTTGCAGGACTTGTTCCATCGCTCTTTGCCATATCGCTGGAGCTGATGCTACTCCGAATACCAGTCGATTATACTGGTAAAGATCTTTGTGAGTCTTTATTGTGAGATACTTCCTAGAGGATTCTTCAGCATCCATCCGCAAATATGCTTGTGCTAGGTCAATTTTTGTAAAAAGCTTCCCTCCAGATAGTGAGGCAAAGATATATTCTATCCTTGGAAGAGGATATTGTACTGTGTGAAGGATATGGTTCACCATCACCTTGAAGTCCCCACAGATGCGAACCTTCCTTAGCTCCTCAGGCTTATTGTTTAATGTTTTCTTCATGACAGGAACGATGGGTGTCGCCCACTCGCTCCAGTCTACCTTAGATAACGCGACTGCATTCTCCAGATTCTCCAGCTCTGCCTCGACGGCTGGGCGAATTGCATATGGTACCGGTCTTGCTTTGAAAAACTTGGGAATTGCATTCTCCTCTATTTTTATCGAGGCGGTTAAGCCTTTAAGAGTGCCCAGTTCTTGTTGATATACCTCTTTGGCGTCAGCTTTGATTGTTGACAATCTTCCAGGCGTGACGTCGTCATCCTTTATACCAGCCACCGTTAGTGCCTGAATGGAGTGCAAGTCTAAACTTATCTTTCTGATCCATTCACATCCCAATAACAGTGGTCCACCATCTTGCAGAATGTAGAGATACAATTTCCGTATATTCTTCCCGTTGTATTCGACAGGCACCCTTATTTTTCCTCTGGGGCATACTTTTTGCCCCGTATACGTCCTCAAGACAATGGATGTATCTCTCAAGTGTATGTGTGAGAATTGCCCCTAGTAGTCTCGTCGATTCATGACGCTCAGGGCTGATCCTGTAACCAATTCCATTTTGACTTGGGACCCTGCTATCGTGAGGGTGACCCAAATGGTTCAGTGATCCTCTTTTGCGATTACGTTGTGAAGTTCGAGACAGCTTAGTCTCTTGTTCCCGGATTCACGATCGCTCATCTGGTCTTCGTAACTACTGTTCATCACCTTTTGTACTTTCCTGTACGGTTCCTTAGTAGCCTTTTTGTTGTCGTTGGTCTTCTTCCCAGAGCTGCAAACTCGTGCAATATGTCCCATCTTTCCACATTGCCTGCATATTTTGTCCTTGGACCAGCAGTCCTTCTGGTCATGGTTTGTACTGCCGCAGCGATAACATTTTGCAAATCCCCGTGGCATTTCATGGGAGCCGTACTCCTGTGGCTTTTGTTGTATTTCCGCAGCTCCCCTTGCTGCTGCTTCATACAATACTGCCACGCTGAAAGCCTTATCTAGCGTCAGCTCTTTCTCTAAGAGTAACCTCTTCTGGGTTCCTTCACTCAGGAGTCCAAGGACAAATTTGTTCAGTAAGGTATCTGCCAGTCCTGCTCCGAACTGGCAGTGCTTTGATAGCTTGCATAGTTCCGTAAGGTAATCAGCAATACTTTCATTCTTATGCTGATTTCTCCTGTGGATTTTAAATCTTTCTGCTATCAGCAGCGGTGTAGGATTTAAGTGTTCCTGTAGCATAGCAACAATTTCGTTAAAACTCTTCGCCTTCGGTTTGGCTTGAGTAATCGGGTCCCGCCATAAGCCATACGTTCTTGCGCCCATTAAATTTAGCAATACCGATGCCTTTTCCTCATCGGCTATTTTGTTTGCCTCGCAATATACCTCGACTCTTTCCACATACGTGGTCCAGTCTTCTATTGCATTCTTGAAGGCAGTGATATCGCCAGTCTTTGGCATCTTGAAAATCAAGATGGCGCCTCCCACGCTTTGCCTTCATCCCTGATGGATCAAAATGGCACATCTCGCGCTTTTCCTTCTTCCCCGCCGAGTTAAAATGGCACCTCCCGTGCTTTCCCACCGCTGCCGCTGCTGCCAACGCTGTTGCTGGCGATTATATTTATTTTACTATCCTGTAATGGCGACGCCCTATGCTCTTCGCGCCTCCCCGATCGCTACTGCCAACGCCACACTCCGTGGAATTTTTTTTTTGTATCGCGCTTCAATATTTGCTCCATTAAATGATGAACCGTTCCTGTCATGGAGCGGACCCTCTGGGACACTTCCCTCCCTCTTCTTAGGTCCGAACGCTGCCCGGCTTTGAAGCACCGTCCGCGCCCTTTGTGCTCCACCCTCTCTCTCTCTCTCTTTGCTTCCTGACTCGCTGCCCGGCCCCGTTGCAGAGCCACCAGATCGAGCTCTAGCCCGCCGCAGCCCAGGAAGGACCAATGCACTACCTGCCACCAGCCCGATTAGCTGGGAAACCGCAGATTGGAGAACCAAGCCTGGCTCTCGACAGTCTCTCCTGCACTTTTCAATTCGATGATTTGGAGGGCGGTTGCCCACGGTCGACGCCCGTTTCTCGAGTTTCTTTGGATTATTATTATTTATTTTTTTCTTTCTTCTGGCTTCGACCTTCAATAACGTCATCTGAGGTGCTGCCAAGTTGC
This sequence comes from Somniosus microcephalus, assembly GCF_052327205.1. Taxonomy (NCBI): domain Eukaryota; kingdom Metazoa; phylum Chordata; class Chondrichthyes; order Squaliformes; family Somniosidae; genus Somniosus; species Somniosus microcephalus. The sequence continues at coordinate 50,871,284 of NW_028225184.1, forward strand.
AGGTAAGTTCGTTTCTTACTCATCGCCAGTATTATGTCCGTGTATAATTGAGACACGGACTGCAGGAGTTGATTATAACAAGTCTTTACTGCATGGAGACAACCTGGAAACTGAAACTACAGAAGACTGCTAGGGCCTTTTATACACGGGTGGTCACTGCCGGTACTGCAGTCTGAGACCAGTTATTCCCTTAAAGGTACATACACAACACATAGGGTACCGGTCTGGTCTTAAAAAATTTGGGTTTGCGTTATCTTCAATTTTTATCTTTGCCATTACGCCTTTTAGAGTCCCAAGTCCTTGCTGGAACACATCTTTCACGTCAGTTAGAATTTTTGACAGTCGTCCAGGTGTGACGTCGTCATCCTTTTTTTCAGCCACAGTTAGCGCCTGAATTGAATGCCAATCCAATTGTATTTTTCGGATCCATTCACGTCCCAATAATGGTGGTCCTCCATCTTGTAGTATATCTAGATACAGTTTCTGAGTTTCCTTGCCGTTGTACTTAACGGGCACCCTTATTTTTCCTCTGGGGTAGACTTTTTGCCCCGTATATGTCTTCAAGACAATGGACGTGTCCTTCAACTGTATGTTTGAGAATAGCCGCTCATAGTCTCGTCGATTCATGACTGTTAGGGCTGATCCTGTGTCCAATTCCATCTTTACTTGTGACCCTGCTATCATGAGGGTGACCCAAATGGTTCGGTGATCCGCCTTTGCGATCACGTTGTGTAACTTTAGCCAACTTAGTCTCCTGCTCCCGGAGTCATTATCACTCTGCTGATCTCCTGAACTACTGTCCGTCATCTTTTGTACTTTCTTGTACTTTTCCTTAGTAGTTCTTTTAGTGTTGGTTGACTTTCCCGACCTGCAGACTCGTGCAATGTGTCCCACTTTTCCACATTGCCTGCATACTTTGTCCTTAAACCAGCAATCCTTCTGGTCATGGGTTGTTCTGCCGCAGCGATAGCACTTTTCTGCTCCATATGCCACTTCATTGGTGCCATATTCTTGCGGTTTCTGTTGTATTTCCACAGCTCCCCGTGCTGCTGCTTCGTAGGATACTGCAACGCTGAAAGCCTTTTCTAGCGTAAGGTCCTTTTCTGAAAGTAGTCGTTTCTGGCTTCCTTCACTCTGGAGCCCGCAGACCTGCTCCGAACTGGCAGTGTTTCGATAACTTGCGTAGTTCCATAAGATTGTCAGCATTACTCTCGTCTTTGTGCAGGTTTCTTTTATCGAACTTGAATCTTTCTGCTATCAGCAGCGGTGTAGTGTTTAGATGTTCCTGCAAGATATTGACAATCTCTTCAAAGCTTTTCCCCATTAGTTTAGCTGGGGAAATTAAATTCCACAATAGGCCGTACGTTCTTGCGCCCATCAAATTCAATAATACTGACGCCTTCTTTTCATTGGCCACCTCATTTTCCTTGCAGTACACTTCAATTCTTTCCACATACGTGGTCCAGTCTTCTATTTCGTTGTCGAAAGCAGTGATGCTGCCACTCTTCGGCATCTTGGATGGTTTAAAATGGCACCTCCCGCGCTTTTCCTTCTTCCCCAATGGATTAAAATGGCGCCTCCCTCGCTTTTCCTTCTTCCCCCTGCTGCCAATGCTGCTCCAGCGTTCTAACTAGTAATGGTGGCGCCCCGCGGCTTTCTGCGCGTCTCTCTTTTGTTAATTAACTTTCTTAGTTTTATTCTTCTTCGACGCTGTCCACTGCGCATCTCTTTTCATTCCCCTTTCTATTTTCTTTAACGCTGCCCGACACTTGAGCACCGGCCGCGCCCTCTGCGCTCCACCCTCTCTCTCTCTTTTTCTGCCTGACGATGCTGCTCGGCCCCCTTGCAGAGCCGCTAGATTGAGCTCTAGCCCGCCGCAGTCCAGGAAGGGTCAGCGCACTACCTGCTACCAGCCCGATTTGCTGGGACACCTTGACTGGAGAACCAAGCCCAGCTCTCCACAGCTTCCCCTGCGATTCTCTGAACTCTGATGGATCACTGGGCGGTTGCACACAGTCGACGCCCGTTGCTCTGGCTTCGACCTCCAAGAAGCTTATTTTCAGGGATGGATCCCCGTGATGTGATGCAGTACTGCAGGTGAGTTTGAAACTGCTTGTCGCCACTGTAGTGTCCATGTATCAATAACACACGGACTGCAGGAGAATGGTAATAACAGGTGTTTACTGAACAGAGGGTATGCTGGTACTGAAAGTGCAAAAGCCTGCTACGGCTTTATATACAGGTGTGGTCACTGCCGGTACTACAGTATAAAAGCAGATGTCTCTCAAAGGTACATACACAACATGAGTAGCTTTTAATTTTTGCAAACTTATCTATTGTTTAAAAATGGAGTCTTTGATTCCGTGAAATGAAAAGTGGTGAGCATAATGCTGCTGCCTTCCTGCTTCCAATGGGAACAATCGCTTCATCGATCAGTCTTCTGCCAGGCAGCCTGGATATTCTACTTCCCTTACACCAATATACCAAGTGCAGCGTTCTGGCATTAAAATCCAGCAGGAAACTCGGCCACAGTGGATAATCCATTCTGAAAGCCCTTTTCTACACTTTCCTCAGTTTTACACATACATGGATTAGAATGGAAAGCTTGAAACTATAACAATTGCCAGGGAGCTTCAGCTTCTTTGCATAGCTCCGCACCCTGATCACGTGACTACAACCAACCAATCACATAGAGCGGCGCGAGAACGCCCCCATTGAATGTGTCCAATCAGGGCCTGAGGATTGAACTGCTCCATCACAAGCAGCTCCAGTACGTTGGAGGACTCGGCTGTGAGCGGATGACTTGTTGCTGTCGCTGGCGCCACGGCCGAAAAGCGAGCAGCCGCTGCAATCTCTTGTTTTCAGCCAAATGCTAGAGGTATGAGTTTCTAATCACAATATCTTTGACGCTAACTGATTTGGTTGCTGTATTTGAATGTGGTTTAGTGCCTCACATGGGCCTTGTGATTTTCTTTTTGTGTACGGTTTGCAGTGTGTGATCGCTTAACATTTTGAGACGGAACTTAAATGCAATATCTGATTCAAATTGTTGCTTCATATGGCGTTCGGTCAAATTGAGGAAATTCGACACACTGAACGGGATTCAAATCGCCTTTTCACTTGTCTGCTGCTTTTGTCCCTTTGTACAGCCACGTGCTTCAGGGAATGTGGTTGGAGAATAAATCTTTGGCTGCATTGTTTTTCCTGCTGGTTTTCCATCCAGCTAAATATAGTTTTCTGTGATGAAATGAATTCAGCAGACTCTACGAAGGAAAAACATATAAATTATTTCAGGGCTTGACTGGGCCGATGCTGAGAGGTTGTTTACCCTGGCTGTGGAGCCCGAACTAGGGGTCAAAGTTTCAGAATAAGGTGCCGGCCATTTAAGATTGAGATGAGGAGAAATTGCTTCATTGTAAGGGTTGTGTATCTTTGGAGTTTTCTAACGCAGAGGGCTGTGGCTGTTCAGTCATTGAGTACATTTCTAACGGAGATGGATTTGTACATTATGGAAATCAAGGTATATGGGGCTTGGTAGGTAATTTTCAGTTGAGGTAGAGGATCAGCCATGATCTTATTGAATCGAGGGCGGCATGGCCAAATCCTGCTCCTATTTCTTATGATCTAATGTACCGATCTTGGCCGGCGGGGTTGAGAACTGTGGCTCATCTGGCTTAATTCATTAAATAAGCATTGCAGTAGGAAGCAGCATCAACTGGAAGTTGGCTGCGTGGAAGACGTGCATTTTCTTCAATGGGTTGCAAAATAAAATACTTTCGACGGTTAAAATTGCTTTCACGGTATCAAGAGCGTTAAATAACGTAGTGTTCTCCTCTGGCCTCGGCCTCTCGCAATGTCGTGATGTAATAATGGGGTGAAGTGCTTGTTATACTTTCTGCTTGAATCGTTGTTTGATTGTAGCTTTGAATCTGAGCACAGGAACCGAAAGGCAGCTGTTCAAATTAAGTAAAAAACGGATCATTTGCGACGACGTCCTCGGTGCCGTCGTCGGCAGGATTCGCAATTGCGCAGGGAAATCCCAATGGATTTCTAGTCCATCGCCTTAACCACTCGGCCCCGACTACCACGATAGTGGATTGGACCCACGCAGCTCCTCATTTGCTGCGAAACCGGTGCCTCTGCTGTGAAGGCGATGGCACATAATCACATGGGTTCGTTTGGAAAATTCCAATTGCACAAAGTTTCCTGTATGTCTCTGTGGTGCAATGGGCCAGCGTGTTCGGCTGTTAACTGAAAGGTTGGTGGTTCGAGCCCACCCAGGGACGTGCGTAGCTTTTAATTTTAGCAAACTTATCTATTGTTCATAGATGGAGTCTTTGATTCCGTGAAATGAACAGTGGTGAGCATACTGCTGCTGCCTTCCTGCTTCCAATGGGAACAATCGCTTCATCGACCAGTCTTCTGCCAGGCAGCATGGGTATTATACTTCCCTTATACCAATATACCAAGTGCAGCGTTCTTGCATGAAAATCCAGCAGGAAAATCGGCCACAGTAGATAATCTATTCTGAAAATCCTTTTCTACACTTTCCTTAGTTTTACACATACATGGATAAGAATGGAATGCTTGAAACTATAGCAATTGCCAGAGAACATCAGCTTCCTTGCAGAGCTCCGCACCCTGATCACGTGACAACAACCAACCAATTACATAGAGCGGCGTGAGAACGCCCCCATTGAATGTGTCCAATCAGGGCCTTAGGATTGAACTGCTCCATCACAAGCAGCTCCAGTACGTTGGAGGACTCAGCTGTGAGCGGATGACTTGTTCATGTCGCTGGCGCCACGGCCGAGAAGCGAGCAGCCCCTGCAATCTCTTGTTTTCAGCCAAATGCGAGAGGTATGAATTTCTAATCACAAAATCTTTGACGCTAACTGAATTGGTTTCTGTATTTGAGTGCGGTTTAGTGCCTCGAACGGGCCTTGTGATTTTCTTTTTGCATACGGTTTGCAGTGTGTGATCGCTTAACATTTTGAGACTGAAATTAAATGCAATATCTGATTCAAATTGTTGCTTCATATGGCGTTCGGTCAAATTGAGGAAATTCGACACTCCGAACGGGATTCAAATCGCCTTTTCTCTCGTGTGCTGCTTTTGTCCCTTTGTATGGCCGCATGCGTCAGTGAATGTGGTTGGAAAATAAATCTTTGGCTGCATTGTTTTTCCTGCTGGTTGTCTATCCAGCTAAATATAGTTTTCTGTGGTGAAATGGATTCAGCAGACTCTACGAAGGAAGAACATATAAATTATTTCAGGTCTTGTCTTGGCGGATGCTGAGAGGTTGTTTACCCTGGCTGTGGAGCCCGAAAATTCTGTCAGGCCTGGACAGACTAGATGCAGGAAGGATGTTTATGATGGCTGGGGAGTCCAGAACCAGGGGTCATAGGCTAAGGATAAGGGGTAAGCCATTTAGGACTGAAATGAGGAGGAATTTCATCATCCAGATAGTGGTGAACCTGTGGAATTCTCTGCCACAGATGGCGGTGGAGGCCAGTTCATTAAATATATTCAAGAAAGAGTTGGATATATTTCTTGAGTCTAAAGGGATCAAGGGATATGGAGAGAAGGCATGGACAGGGTACTGAATTTGGATGATCAGCCATGATCTCATTGAATGGCGGAGCAGTCTCGAAAGGCCGAATCGCCTACTCCTGCTCCTATCTTCTATGTTTCTATGTTAGGGGTCAAAGTTTCAGAATAAGGGGCTGGCCATTTAAGATTGAGATGAGGAGAAATTGCTTCATTGTAAGGGATGTGTATCTTTGGAGTTTTCTGACGCAGAGGGCTGTGGCTGTTCAGTCGTTGAGTATATTCCTAATTGAGATGGATTTGTACATTACGGAAATGAAGGTATATGGGGCTTGGTCGGTAATTTTCAGTTGAGGTAGAGGATCAGCCATGGTCTTATTGAATGGCGGAGCAGGATCGAGGGCCGCATGGCCAAATCCAGCTCCTATTTCTTATGATGTAATGTACCGATCTTGGCCGGCGGTGTTGAGAACTGTGGCTCGTCTGGCTTAGTTCATTAAAGAATCATCGCAGTAGGAAGCAGCATCAACTGGAAGATGGCTGCACGGAAGACGTGCATTTTCTTCAATGGGTTCTGTGATAGTAGATTGGCGTTTAGGATCACATCGGCCATGAACTTGTTGAATGGTGGAGCAGGCTCGAGGGGCCGCTTGGCCTACTCCTGCTCCTATTTCTTATGTTCTGATGTACTTATGTAAAATTAAAAAAAATTCGATGGTTAAAATTGCTTTCACGGTTTCAAGAGCGTTATAAAATGTAGTGTTCTCCTGTGGCCTAGGCCTCTCGTAATGTCGTGATGTTATAATGGGGTGAAGTGCTTGTTATACTTTCTGCTTGAATCGTTGTTTGATTGTCGCTTTGAGTCTCGGCTACGGAACCGAAAGGCAGCAGTTCAACTTAAGTAAAAACGGATCATTTGGAACCATGTCCTCGTTGCCATGATTCGAATCTGCATGGGGAAACCCCAATGGTTTTCTAGTCCATCGCCTTAACCACTTGGCCACGACTACCCCGATGGTGGTTTGGATCCACGCAGCTTCTCATTTGCTGCGAAATCGGTGCCTCTATTGTAAACGCTCTGGCACATATTCACATGGGCTCATGCGGAATAATTCCAATTGCAAAGCGTTTTTCATCTGTCTCTGTTGCGCAATAGGCCAGCGCGTTCGGCCATTAACTGAAAGGTTGGTTGCTCGAGCCCACCCAGAGACATGACCAGGTTTTACTTTTTACAAACACATCTATTGTATAAAAATGGGGTCTTTGATTCCGTGAAATGAACAGTGGTGAGCATACTTCTGCTGCCTTCCTGCTTCCAATGGGAACAATCCCTTCATTGTTCAGTCTTCTGCCACGAAGCCTGGATATTCTACTTCCCTTATACCAATATTCCAAGTGCAGAGTTCTTGCCATGAAAATCCAGCAGGAATATCGGCCACAGTATATAATCCATTCTGAAAACCCTTTTCTATACTTTCCCCAGTTTTACACTTACATGGATTAGAACGGAAAGCTTGAAACAATAACAATTGCCAGACAACTTCAGCTTCCTTGAATCGCTCTGCACCCTGATCACGTGACAACAACCAACCAATCACATACAGCGGCGCGAGAACGCCCTTTTGAATGTGTCCAATCGGAGCCTGAAGATTGAGCAGCTCCGTCAAAATCAGCTCCAGTACATTGGAGGACTCGATTGTGAGCGGATGACTTGTTCCTGTTGCTGGCGCTGCAGCCGAGAAGCGAGCAGCCCCTGCAATCTCTTGTTTTCAGCCAAATGCTAGAGGTATGAATTTCTAATCACAAAATCTTTGACCCGAGCTGATTTGGTTGATACGTTTGAATGCGGTTTAGTGACTCTCACGGGCCCTGTGCTTTTCTTTTTGCGTGCGGTTTTCACTGTGTGATCTTTTAACGTTTTGAGACTGAAACGAAGTGCAGTGTCGGATTCAAATTGATGCTTCATATGGCGTTCGGCAACATTGAGGCAATTCGACACTACGAACGGGATTCAAATCGCCTTTTCTCTCGTGTGCTGCTTTTGTCCCTTTATACGGCCACGTACGTGTCAGAGAATGTGGTTGGAGGAGAAATCTGTGGCTGCATTGTATTTCCTGCTGATCGTCCATCCACTTAAACCTTGTTTTCTGTGGTGAAATGAAATCAGCAGACTGTACGACGGAAGAACATATAAATTATTTCAGTGCTTGACAGGGCGGGTGCTGAGAGGCTGTTTACCCTGGCTGTGGAGTCCTGAGCTAGGGGTCAAAGTGTCAGAATAAGGGGTCAGACATTTAGGATTGAGATGAGGAGAAATTGCTTAATTGTAAGGATTGTGTATCTTTGGAATTCTCTACAGCAGAGGGCTGTGGCTGTTCATTCGTAGAGTACATTCCTAACCTAGATGGATTTTTACATTACGGAAATCAATGTGTATGGGGCTAGGTCGGTAATTTTCAGTTGAGGTAGAGGATCAGCCATGAGCTTATTGAATGGCGGTGCATGATCGAGTACCACATGGCCAAATCCTGCTCTTATTTCTTATGAACTAATGTACCGACCTTGGCCGGCGGGGTTGAGAACTGTGGCTCATCCGGCTTAGTTAATTAAATAAGCCTCGCAGTAGGAATCAGCTTCAACTGGAAGATGGCTGCGCAGACGACGTGCATTTTCTTCAATGGGTTGCAAAATAAATATTGTCGACGGTTAAAATAGCTTTCACGGTTTCAAGAGCATTAAACAACGTAGTATTCTCTTTGGCCGAGGCCTCTCTTGATGCCGTGATGTAATAATGGGGTGAAGTGCTTGTCATACTTTCTGCTTGAATCGTTGGTTGATTGCAGCTTTGAACCTCGGCACAGGATTAAGTAAAAACGGATCATGTGGGACGACATCCTCGGTGCCGTAGTCGGCATGATTTGAACCTGCGCGGGGTAAACCCCAATGGATTTCTGGTCCATCGCCTTAACCACTCGGCCACGACTACGCCGACAACTTCAGCTTCCTTGCATCAACAACCATTCAATCACACACAGCGGCGAGAGAACACCCCGATTTCAATGTGTCCAATCAGGGCCTGAGGATTGAGCTGCTCCATCACAATCAGCTCCAGTGCATTGGAGGGCTTGGTTGCGAGTGGATGACTTCTTCCTGCCGATTACGAGGCTGATCAGATGTTCGACTCAACGCCATTTTCCCGCCCGCTCCCCATAGCCCTTGACTCCACTGTAGCTCAAATATATATCTATCTCCACCTTGAATACAATCAATGACTCCACCTCGGCAACTCTCTGGTGTAGAGAATTCCAAAGATAAACAGCCCTCTGAGGTAAGAAATTCTTCCTAATCTCCGTTTTAAATGGGCTCCCCCTTATCCTGAAACTTTGTTCTCTAGTTCAAGATTCCCCCAGGAGGGGCAACATCTACCCTGGTCAAGCCCTCTCAGAATCAAATACACGGACATAGAGAGCGAGAGCCTCAGCTTGACGTCTTACAGTGTGGTCCGAGGGATAAGGGACTGCAGTTATGTGGAGAAGCTGGGATTGTTTTCCTCAGAAGGTTAAGAGGAAATTTAATTGAGTCTTTCAAGATTACAAGGGGTTTTGATAGAGGAAATAAGGAGAAACGCTTTCCAGTGGCAGGAGGGACTGTAACCAGAGGACACCGATTGAAGATAACCGGTAAAAGTACCAGTAGGTGGAGAATTGTCTTACGCAGCAAGGGCTCAGGCCTAATGAATATCTTACGGCTCAGGATAAGTTATGGTGGCCCAGGCACTCTCTCATTCCATTCTGGCACACGTTGCTAATGTTTCAAATGCGGCATTTTTCAAACTGGCAATTAGTTGATTGATAGCCATGCTGTGATAAGCTAAGTTTGTTAGGGAGATGCATTCGGCAAGAAAATACATGGACGATGGATAATAACCGTTAACTTGTCTAGTTTCAAATGACATTTCCTACTGACTTTGCAACAGCAGGCATTTTACAGAAGGCAGCAGTGTTGACATATTGATCAGGAGCAAGCATTGCTTTGCGCGGTGCTTTGATTCCTGCCCTTTCAAACAGCCCCAAAACACACTGATTCCCTGACCGTGAATGTGTACCGAGGCTCCGGCGGTACAAGCGCCGAATCCTAACCACTAGACCACCAGGGAAGCTGCAGGATGCTGCCTGCCAGCAAGCAGAGCAACGCAGACTTTCCATTTGTCATCTATTTCCTTCTGTGCTTTTCTCACAGACAGAGGCACACAGTCAGAGAGAAGCCGTCAGGGAATTGAATACTGAACATTAAAATATCCGGGACATTGTAGAGGAAATGGTTATGCAGTGCTTGAGACAAAGCATCAAACACACACAAAATACCCGTTAGTGCTCTCTTTTTGTGGTATGTCTCAGATATCCATCTCAGTGTCATGGATTCATGGAGGCTGGCAGCACAGTGGGAGGCCATTCGGCCAATCGTGCCTGTGCTGTCTCTTTGAAAGAGCAGTCTTGCTTTCAGCCGCTGTTATCTCATTTTCTCTCTCCCTCCTCAGTGCCCCACACAAAAGGCAAACAGAAGGAGAACACTCTACTAACGAGCAACTGGTGCAGGGACTTGTTATACAGTTCTTCATATGCCAGTGCATATTTTAAAATTATTTTAGTTCACTTGGTTCTGTTCAACTTTTCCCGGGGTCATTTTAAGGAGCTGCCCAAAGATTTTAAAAAAGGGAAGTTAAAAATCCTCTCCGTCAGGGAATTGAACCCCAGTCCCCCGCGTGACAGGTGAAGATATACACCACTATAGTAACGAGGAACTGAAAGATGCCGAATCTGTCAGAGCAAAAATCGACCTGTGAACAGAGGAACAAAGAGGCAGAAGGGACAGAAACAAGAATAAGAACAAATAAAATAGGAGCAAGAGTGGGGCATTCGGCCCCTCGAGCCTGCCCCGCCATTCAATAAGGTCATGGCTGATCAGATCTTCGACTCAACGCCACTTTCCTGCCCGTTCCCCATAACCGTGTCTCCCCTGTAGCTCAAATATATGTCTATCTCCGCCTTGAATATATTCAATGACTCCACCTCCACAGCTCTCTGGGATAGAGGATTCCAGAGATTCACGACATTCGGAGAGAAGAAATTCCTCCTCGTCTCCGTTTTAAATGGGCGACCGGATATCATGAAGCTTTGCACCCTATTTGTAGATTCCCCCAGGAGGGGAAACATCCTCACTGCATCTATCCTGTCAAGCACCCTTAGAATCCTATACAGAGAGAGACAGGGACAAAGAGGGAGACAAAGATAGAAATACAGAGCGAGACCCTCAGTTTGACGTCATGCAGAGTGGTCCGAGGGATAAGGAACTTCAGTTATGGTGAGTGTCTGGGATTGTTTTCCTCAGAAGGTTAAGAAGAAATTTAGTAAGAGGCTTTGAAAATTACAAGGGGATTTGATTGAGGTGATAAGGAGAAACGCTTGCCAGTGGCAGGTGTGACGGTAACCAGAGGAGACCAATTGACGATAACAGAATCTGTATGGGGTGAATTGTATTACGCATCAAGGGCTCAGGACTAATGAATATCTTACTGCTTAGAAATGTTACCACGGCCCAGGCTCTCTCTCATTCCAGTCTTGCACACGTTGCTAACTTTCAAATGTTGCATTTTTCACACTGGCATTGAGTTGATGGTAGACGTGCTGTGACAAGCTAAGTTTGTTAGGGGGATGCAGCCTGCAAGAAAATACATGGAAGACTGATAATAACCGTGACTGTTCTGACACTGTGAGCTGTAGTTAAATGTGGACATGAACACATTTAATTGTTTCGTTCCAAATGTAATTTCCTGCTGACATTGAAACAGCAGGCATATTACAGAAGGCAAGGAAGTGCATTGTGCACCTGTTGAGGCGGCAGCAGTGTTGAAACTTTAAAGGTTGATCAGGAGCAGGCATTGCTTCGCGCGGGTGCATTGATTGGAGGCATTTCAAACAGCGCCAAAACGGAGTGCTATTTGACTGGGAATCAAACCTGGGACGTGAAGATGAAAGCGCCGAATCCTAACCACATAGATCACCAAGGAAGCTGCAGAAAGCTGCCTGCCAGCAAGCAGAGCAACGCAGACTTTCCTCCTTGCTGCTTTGAAATTCAGATCACTTTCACGCCAGGCAAACTTTTCGTACAAGATGACATCTTTTAGACGAGAACACAAAGGACATGTTCACTAAGCCACAGCACCAAGTGCGGGAAGGCGTCCATTTGGCATATATTTCCTTCTATGCTTTTCTCAGAGACAGAGGCACACAGTCAGGGAGAAGCCATCGGGGAATTGAATGCTGAACATTATAATATCCAGGACATTGTAGAGGAAATGTTTATGCAGTGCCAGAGACAAAGCATCAAACACACACAAAATACCCGTATGTGCTCTCTTTGTGTGGGTATGTCTCAGATATCCATCTCAGTGTCATGTATTCATGGAGGCTGGCAGCACAGTGGGAGGCCATTCGGCCAATTGTGCCTCTGCTGTCTCTTTGAAAGAGCAGTCGTGCTTCCTCCCGCTGTTATCTCATTTTCTCTCTCCCTCCTCAGTGCCCCACACAAAAGGCAAACAGAAGGAGAACACTCTACTAACGAGCAACTGGTGCAGGGTCTTGTTATACTGTTCTTCATATGCCAGTACATATTTTAAAATTACTTTAGTTCACTTGGTTCTGTTCAACTTTTCCCGGGATCATTTTAAGGAGCTGCCCAAAGATTTTAAAAAAGGGAAGTTAAAAATCCTCTCCATGAGGGAATTGAACCCCGGTCCCTCGCGTGACAGGCGAAGATATACACCACTATAGTAACGAGGAACCGAAAGATGCCGAATCTGTCAGAGCAAAAATCGACCTGTGAACAGAGGGACAAAGAGGCAGAAGGGACAGAAACAAGAATAAGAACAAATAAAATAGGAGCAAGACTGGGGCATTCGGCCCCTCGAGCCTGCCCCGCCATTCAATAACATCATGGCTGATCAGATCTTTGACTCAACGCCACTTTCCTGCCCGCTCCCCATAACCATGTCTCCCCTGTTGCTCAAATATATGTCTATCTCCGCCTTGAATATATTCAATGACTCCACCTCCACAGCTCTCTGGGATAGAGGATTCCAAAGATTCACGACATTCTGAGAGATGAAATTCCTCCTCGTCTCCGTTTTAAATGGGCGACCGGATATCCTGAAGCTTTGCACCCTATTTGTAGAATCCCCCGGGAGGGGAAACATCCTCCCTGCATCTATCCTGTCAAGCACCCTTAGAATCCTATACAGAGAGAGACAGGGACAAAGAGGGAGACAAAGATAGAAATACAGAGCGAGACCCTCAGTTTGACGTCATGCAGAGAGGTCCGAGTGATAAGGAACTTCAGTTATGGTGAGTGTCTGTGATTGTTTTCCTCAGAAAGTTAAGAAGAAATTTAGTAAGAGGCTTTCAAAATTACAAGGGGATTTGATTGAGGTAATAAGGAGAGACGCTTGCCAGTGGCAGGTGTGACGGTAACCAGAGGAGACCCATTGAAGATAACAGAATCAGTATGGGGGAATTGTATTATGCATCAAGGGCTCAGGACTAATGAATATCTTACTGCTTAGAAATGTTACCACGGCCCAGGCTCTCTCTCATTCCAGTCTTGCACACGTTGCTAACTTTCAAATGTTGCATTTTTCACACTGGCATTGAGTTGATGGTAGACGTGCTGTGACAAGCTAAATTTTGTTAGGGGGATGCAGCCTGCAAGAAAATACATGGACGACTGATAATAACCGTGACTGTTCTGACACTGTGAGCTGTAGTTAAATGTGGGCATGTACACATTCAAATTGTGTCGTTCCAAATGTAATTTCCTGCTGACATTGAAACAGCAGGGATATTACAGAAGGCAAGGAAGTGCATTGTGCACCTGTTGAGGCAGCAGCAGTGTTGAAACTTTAAAGGTTGATCAGGAGCAGGCATTGCTTCGCGCGGGTGCATTGATTGGAGGCATTTCAAACAGCGCCAAAACGCAGTGCTATTTGACTGGGAATCAAACCTGGGCCGTGACGATGAAAGCGCCGAATACTAACCACATAGATCACCAAGGAAGCTGCAGTAAGCTGCCTGCCAGCAAGCAGAGCAACGCAGACTTTCCTCCTTGCTGCTTTGAAATTCAGATCACTTTCACGCCAGGCAAACTTTTCGTACAAGATGACATCTTTTAGACGAGAACACAAAGGACATGTTCACTAAGCCACAGCACCAAGTGCGGGAAGGCGTCCATTTGGCAAATATTTCCTTCTATGCTTTTCTCAGAGACAGAGGCACACAGTCAGGGAGAAGCCATCGGGGAATTGAATGCTGAACATTATAATATCCAGGACATTGTAGAGGAAATGTTTATGCAGTGCCAGAGACAAAGCATCAAACACACACAAAATACCCGTATGTGCTCTCTTTGTGTGGGTATGTCTCAGATATCCATCTCAGTGTCATGTATTCATGGAGGCTGGCAGCACAGTGGGAGGCCATTCGGCCAATCGTGCCTCTGCTGTCTCTTTGAAAGAGCAGTCGTGCTTCCTCCCGCTGTTATCTCATTTTCTCTCTCCCTCCTCAGTGCCCCACACAAAAGGCAAACAGAAGGCGAACATTCTACGAACGAGGAACTGGTGCAGGGAGTTGTTATACATTTCTTCATATGCCAGTACACATTTTAAAATTATTTTAGTTCATTTTGTTCTATTCAACTTTTCCCAGGTTCATTTTAAGGAGCTGCACAAAGGTTTAACATTGGGGATGTTATAAATCATCCCCATCAGGGAATATGAACCCTGGTCGCCCGCGTACCAGGTGGGGATACTCACCACTATACTAACTTTGTCAGAGCAAAAATCGATCTGTGAACAGAGGGACAAAGAGGCAGAAGGAACAGAAATAAGAATAAGAACAGAAGAAATAGGAGCAGGAGTGGGCCGTTCGGCCCCTCGAGCCTGCCCCGCCATTCAATAACATCATGGCTGATCAGATTGTAGACTCAATGCCACTTTCCTGCCCGCTCCCCATAACCCTTGACTCCACTGTATCTCAAATATATGTCTATCTCCACCTTGAATATATTCAATAATTCCGCCTCCACAGCTCTCTGGGATAGAGGATTCCAAAGATTCACGACATTCTGAGAGAAGAAATTCCTCCTCATCTCCGTTTTCACCGGATATCCTGAAGCTTTGCCCCCTAGTTGTAGATTCCCCGAGGAGGAGAAGCCTCCCCCCTGCATCTATCCTGTCAAGCACCCTCAGAATCCTATACAGAGAGAGACAGGGACAAAGAGGGAGGCAAAGATAGACATACAGAGCGAGACCCTCAGTTTGACGTCTTGCAGAGTGTCCAAGGGATAAGGAACTTCCGTTATGTTGAGAATCTGGGATTGTTTTCCTCAGAAGGTTAAGAGGAAATTTAATAAGTAACTTTCAAAATGACAAGGGGATTTGATTGAGGTAATTAGGAGAAACGCTTGCCAGTGGCAGGTGTGATGGTAACCAGAGGATACCGATTGAAGATAACCCGCAAAAGAATCAGTATGGGGAGAATTGTCTTACGCAGCAACGGCTCAGGCCTAATCAATAGCTTACTGCTCAGGATAAGTGATCAAGGCCCAGGCACTCTCTCATTCCAGTCTTGCAAACGTTGCCAACTTTCAAATGTTGCATTCTTCACACTGGCGTTGAGTTGATTGATAGCCGTGCTGTGATAAGCTAAGTTTGTTAGGGGGGAGCAGCCTGCAAGAAAATACATGGAAGGCTGATAATAACCGTGACTGTTCTGACACTGTGAGCTGCAGTTAAATGTGGGCATGTACACGTTTAAATTTTCTCGTTCCAAATATCATTTCTGCTGATTTTGAAACAGCAGGCATTCACAGAATGTACGGAAGTGTATTTTGTACCTGTTGAGGCAGCAGCAGCGTTGTAAGTTGAAAGGTTGATCAGGAGTAAGCTTTGCTTCGCACGAGTGCTTTGATTGGTGGCATTTCCAACAACCCCAAAACACTATCCTCCTTGACTGGGAATCGAACCCAGGCCGCTACAGATGAAAGCTTCGAAAATTAACCCCCACACCATAAAGAAAGCTGCAGGAAGGTGCCTGCCAGCAAGCACAGCAATGCATACTTTCCTCCTTGCTGCTTTGAAATTCAGAACACTTTCACGCCAGGCAGGCTTTTCGTACAAAATGACATGTTTTAGGCGAGAACACAAAGGACGTGTTCACAAAACCACAGCACCAAGTGCGGGTAGGCGTTCATTTCACATCTATTTCCATCTGTACTTTTCTCAGAGACAGAGACACACAGTCAGAGAGAAGCTGTCGTGGAATTGAATACTCACGATTATAATATCCAGAATATTGTAGAGGAAATGGTTATGCAGTGCTTGAAACAAAACATCAAACACACACAAAATACCCGTGTGTGCTCTCTTTGTCTAGGTATGTCTCAGATATCCATCTCAGTGTCATGGATTCATGGAGGCTGGCAGCACATTGGGCGGCCATTCGGCAAATCGAGCCTGTGCTGTCTCTTCGAAAGAGCAGTCGTGCTTTCTCCCACTGTTATCTCATTTTCTCTCTCCCTCCTCAGGGCCCCACGCATAAGGCAAACAGAAGGAGAACACTCTACTAACGAGGAACGTTTGCAGGGAGTTGTTATACAGTTCTTCATATGCCAGTATATATTTTAAAATTATTTTAGTTCATTTTGTTCTGTTCAACTTTTCCCAGGTGCATTTTAAGGAGCTCTCCAAAGGTTTAAAATTCGGGAAGTTAAAAATCCTCTCCATTGGGGGATTAAACCCCGGTCTTCCACGTGACAGGTGGGGAGACTCACCTCTATACTAACGAGGAACTGAAAGACACAGAATCTGACAGAGCAAAAATTGACCTGTGGAAAGAGGGACAAAGAGGCAGAAGGGACAGAAATAAGAATAAGAACATAAAAAATAGGCGCAGGAGTGGGCCATTCGGCCCCTTGAGCTTGCTCCGTCAATCAATAAGATCATGGCTGATCAGATCTTCGACTCAACGCCACTTTCCTGCCCGCTCCTCATAACCCTTGACTCCCCTGTAGCTCAGATATATGTCTATCTCCACCTTGAATATATTCAATGACTCCGCCTCCACAGCTCTCTGGGGCAGAGGATTCCAAAGATTCACGACACTCTGAGGGAAGAAATTCCTCCTCATCTCCGTTTTAAATGGGCGACAACTTATCCTGAAGCTATACCCATTAGTTCTCCATTCCCCCAGGAAGGGAACAACCTCCCTGCATCTATCCTGTCAAGCAGCCTCAGAATCCTATACAGAGAGAGACAGGGTCAAAGAAGGAGACAAAGATAGACATACAGAGCGACAGCCTCAGTTTGACATCTTGCAGTGTGTCCGAGGGATAAGGGACTTCAGTTATATTGAGAGTCTGGGATTGTAGTCCTCAGAAGGTTAAGAGGAAAATTAATAAGAGGCTTTCAATATTACAAAGGGATTTGATTGAGGTAATAAGGAGAAACGCTTGCCAGTGCCAGGTGTGACGGTAACCAGAGGAGACCAATTGAAGATAACAGAATCTGTATGGAGAGAATTGTATTACGCAGCAAGGGCTCAGGCCTAATGAATATCTTACTGCTCAGGATAAGTTGTCACGGCCCAGGCACTCCCTCATTCCAGTCTTGCACACGTTGCTAACATTCAAATGTTGCATTTTTCACACTGGCTTTGAGTTGATTGATAGCCGTGCTGTGATAAGCTAAGTTTGTTAGGTAGATGCCTTCGGCAAGAAAATAGATGGAAGACTGATAATAACCGTGACTGTTCTGACACTTTGAGCTGCAGTTAAATGTGGGCATGTAAACATTTGAATTGCCTCGTTCCAAATGTCATTACCTCTTGACTTTGAAACAGCAGACATTCTACAGAAGCCAAGGAAGTGCATTTTGTACCTGTTGAGGCAACAGCGGTGTTGCAAGTTGAATGGTTGATCAGGAGCAAGCTTTGTTTTGCGCGGGTGCTTTGCTTGGTGGCATTTCAAACAGCCTCATAATGCACTGTTTCCTTGACCGATAATTGAACCCGGGCTGAGGCGATGAAAGCGCCAAATTCTAACCACTGGTGCATCAGGCAAGCTGCAGAGAGCTGCTTGCCAGGAAGCAGCCTGTCCTCCTTGCTGCTTTGAAATTCAGCACACTTTCACACCAGGCAAGCTTTTCGTACAAGATGGCAAGTTTTAGGCGAGAACACAAAGGACATATTCGCGAAAACAGAGCACCAGGTGCGGGAAGGCGTCCATTTGGCATCTATTTACTTCTGTGCTTTTCTCAGCGACAGAGACACACAGTTAGAGAGAAGCCATCGGGGAATTGAATATTCACCATTAAAATATCCAGAATATTGTCGAGGAAATGGTTATGCAGTGCTTGAGACAGAGCATCAAATACACAGAAAATACCCGTGTGTGCTCTCTTTGTGTGGGTATGTCTCAGATACCCGTCTCAGTGTCATGGATTCATGGAGTCAGGCAACACAGTGGGAGGCCATCTGGCCAATCTTGACTGCTGAATCTTTGAAAGAGCAGTCGTGATTACTCCCGCTGTTATCTCATTTTCTCTCTCCCTCCTCAGTGCCCCACACAGAAGGAGAACACTCTACTAACGAGGAAATGATGCAGGGAGTTTAATACAGTTCTTCACATGCCAGTACATATTTTAAAATTATTTTAGTTCATTTTGAACTGTTCAACATTTCCATGGGGCATTTTCAGAAGCTGCCCAAAAGTTTAAAAATTGGGGATGCCATAAATCCTCTCCGTCAGGAAATTGAACACCGATCTCCCGCCTGACAGGTGGGGACACTCAGCAGCATAATAAAGAGGAACTGAATGATGCCGAATCTCTCAGAGCAAAAATCGACGTGTGAACAGAGGGACAAAGAGGCAGAAGGGACAGAAATAAAAATTAGAGCCTGATCAGATCTTTGACTCAACGCCATTTTCACGCCCGCTCCTCAAAACCCTTGACTCCACTGTAGCTCAAATATATGTCTAACTCCGCCTTGAATATGTTCAATGACTCCGCCTCCACAGCTCTCTGGGGTAGTGGATTCCAAAGATTCACGACACTCTGAGAGAAGGAATTACTACTCAACTCCGTTTTAAATGGTCGACCCCTTATCCTGAAGTTTTCCCCTAGTTCTCAATTCCTCCAGGAGGGAAACATCCTCCCTGCATCTATCCTGTCAAGCAGCCTCAGACTCCTGTACAGAGAGAGACAGGGACAAAGATGGAGACAAAGATAGACATACAGAGCGAAACACTCTGTTTGATGTCTTGCAAAGTGGTCCAAGAGATAAGGAACTTCAGTTATGTTGAGACTGTGGGATTGTTTGCCTCAGACGGTTAAGAGGCAATTTAATGAGATGCTTTCAAAATTATAAGGGGATTTGATAGAGGTAATAAGGAGAAACGCTGGCCAGTGGCAGATGTGATGGTAACCATAGGAGACAAATTGAAGATAACAGAATCAGTATGGGGAGAATTGTCTTACACAGCAATGGCTCAGGCCCAATGTATAACTTACTGCTTTGGATAAGTTATCACGTCCCAGGCACTCTCTAATTCCAGTCTTGCACACGTTGCTAACTATCAAACGTTGCATTTTTCACACTGGTGTTGAGTTGATTGATAGCCGTGCTAAGTTTTTTAGGGAGATGCAGTCGGCAAGAAAATACATGGAAGATGAAAATAACCGTGACTGTTCTGACACGCTGAGCAGCAGTTAAATGTGGGCGTGTAAACACTTAAATTGTCTGCATCCAAATGTAATTTCCTGCTGACTTTGAAGCAGCAGACATTATACAGAAGGCAAGGAAGTGCATGTTGTACCTGTTGAAGCAGCAGCCGTGTTGAAATCTTGATCAGGAGCAAGAATTGCTTCAAATCAAATCAAATCAAATCAACATTTATTGTCATTGTTAGTGCACAAGTGCAGTACAACGAAATGTAGGCTTCCGGCTCCTGAGAGTGTACATTTAGATTAAGACATTTAAACATTCAACATACATTAATATATTAACATAAACATAACCATAATAAAGTGCATTGGCAGATGTGCAGGCTTTAGAGTTTAATTGTGGAGCTCAGTAGGCTGACAGCCATGGGAAATAAGCTGTTCCTAAATCTGGTCGTATGGGTGCGAATGCATCTGTGGAGTCTCCCAGATGGCAGGAGGGCGAACAGACTGTGGCTGGGGTGCTTTGATTGGTGGCATTTCAAACAGCCCTATCGAACACGAGCCACGGCGGTGAAAGCGCCGAACCCAAACCACTAGACCATCAGGGAAGCTGCAGGAAGCTGCCTGCCAGCAAGCAGAGCAACGCAGAATTTCCTCCTTGCTGCTTTGAAATTCAGATCACTTTCACGCCAGGCAAAGGTTTCATACAAGAGGACATCTTTTAGGCGAGAACACAAAGGATATGTTCGCGAAACCACAGCACCAAGTGCGGGTAGGCTTGCATTTGACATCTATTTCCTTCTGTGCTTTTCTCAGAGAGAGAGACACACAGTCAGAGAGAAGCCGTCGGGGAATTGAACACTCACCATTATTATATCCAGGACATTGTAGAGGAAATGTTTATGCAGTGCTTGAGACAAAGCATCAAACACACACAAAATACCCGTGTGTGCACTCTTTGTGTGGTTATGTCTCAGATATGAATCTCAGTGTCATGGATTCATGGAGGCTGGCAGCACATTGGGATGCCATTCGGCCAATCGTGCCTGTGCTGTCTCTTTGAAAGAGCAGTCGTGCTTTCTCCCGCTGTTATCTCATTTTCTCTCTCCCTCCTCAGTGCCCCACTCAAAAGGCAAAGAGAAGGAAAACAGTTTAATAACGAGGAAATGGTGCAGGGAGTTGTAATACAGTTCTTCATATGCCAGTAAATATTCTAAACTTATTTTAGTTCATTTTGTTCTGTTCAACTTTTCCCAGGGGCATTTTAAGGAGCTGCTGAAAGGTTTAAAATTGTGGATGTTAAAAATCTTCCACTTTGGGGAATTGAACCATGGTCTTGCGTGTGTCAGGTAGAGGTAGTCACCACTTTACAAACGATGAACTGAAGCATGCAGTATCTGTCAGAGCAATAATCGACCTGTGATCAGAGGGAAAAAGAGGCAGAAGGGACAGAAATAAGAAGAAGAACAGAAGAAATAGGTAAGAAGTCACACAACACCAGGTTATAGTCCAACAGTTTTATTTGAACTCACAAGCTTTCAGTGCGCTGCTCCTTCGTCAGGTGAAGTGGAGAGATGCATAAAGACACAGCTTATATAGTCAGAGAATAATGCCAGATGATTACAGGTAATCTTTCTAACTGCCATTTATCACACCTCGGCAGAGAGATAATCACAGTGATCAAAGGTGTGAATGGTGACCAAACAGGTTGGTCAGGAAAATATTACATCAAAGAACAATGAGGTGTGGTCACAAAGGGTCAAATGTTGCAGATGCTGGGGTCTGTATGAAAAACAAAATACAGACAAATAAACATTTTTTGTTTTTTTTGCTGGAAATCACAGCAGGTCCGGCGGCATCTGTGCAGAGAGAACAAGCCAACGACGACTCGAGTCTGGATGACTCTACATCAGGTGGGGTTACATGTAGCGTGACATGGACCCAAGATCACGGTTGAGGCCGTCCTCATGAGTGCGGAACTTGGCTATCAGTTTCTGCTCGAAGATTTTGCATTGTCGCATGTCTCGAAGGCTGCCTTGGAGAATGCTCACCCGAAGATCGGAGGCTGAATATCCTTGACTGCTGAAGTGTTCCCCAACTGGGAGGGAACACTCCTGCCTGCGATTGTTGTGCGGTGTCCGTTCATCCTTTGTCGCAGTGTCTCGCTGATGTACCACGCTCCGGGGCAACCTTTCCTGCAATGTATGAGGTAGACAAAGTTGGCCGAGTCCCATGTGTATGTACCATGTACCTGGTGGGTGGTGTCCTCACGTGTGATGATGGTATCTGTGTTGATGATCTGGCATGTCTTGCAGAGGTTGCCGTGGCAGGGTTGTGTGGTGTCGTGGTCGCTGTTCTCCTGAATGCTGGGTAATTTGCTGTGAACAATGGTCTGTTTGAGGTTATGCGGCTGTTTGAAGGCGAGTAGTGGAGGCGTGGGGATGCCCTTAGCGAGGAGTTCATCATCATCGATGACATGTCAAAGGCTGTGAAGAACATGGCGTAGTTTCTCCGCTCCGGGGAAGTACTGGACGACGAAGGGTACTCTATTGGTTGTGTCCCGTGTTTGTCTTCTGAGGAGGTCTATGCGATTTTTTGCTGTGGCCCGTCGGAACTGTCGATCGACGAGTCGAGCATCATATCCCGTTCTTACGATGGCGTCTTTCAGCTCTGTAGGTGTCCATCGAAATAGGAGCAGCAGTGGGCCATTCGGCCCCTCGAGCCTGCGCGACCATTCCATAAGATCATGGATGGACAGATCATCGACTCAACACCACCCTATTGAATACGATCATGGATGATCAGATCTTCGAATCAACGCCAGTTACCCGCCCGCTCCCCTTAAACCTTGACTCCACTGTAGCTCAAATATATGTCTATCTCCGCCTTGAGCGTTCCAAAGATTCACGACCTTCTGAGAGAAGAAATTCCTCCTCATCTCCGTTTTAAATGGGCGACCGGATATCCTGAAGCTTTGCCCCCTAGTTGTAGATTCCTCCAGGAGGGGAATCATCCGCCCTGCATCTATACTGTCAAGCAGCCTCAGAATCCTACACAGAGAGAGACAGGGACAAAGAGGAAGACAAAGGTAGACATACTCAGTTTGACGTCTTGCAGCGTGGTCTGAGCATTAAGGACTTCAGTTATGTTGAGAGTGTGGGATTGTTTTCCTCAGACGATTAAGAGGAAATTTAATAAGAGGCTTTCATACTTACAAAGGGATTCTGTAGTATGATGGTTAACATGTTTGGATCACATGGGACAGGTCCCCGATTCAAAACTACCGAGAAGGTACTGAAATGCCCTCCATTAATAATGAGTGTATATGTGGTTGAATGTGCATAAAATAACTCACTGCCCCGTTATATTTGCTCTTTCTCTGCAGAGTTCTGCAGGCACTGCAACTCGATAGAGATACCGACAATGTCTCTCCCTTACTCCCGTTTCCTGCCCTGACGGTGCAGAAAGCCACACTTTCCGACGGATTTCAGTGGATTTGGGAGAAATCATTAAAGGATCCTGCAGCGCTGCCTCCATTAGTAGCAACAGTTAGAAGCCACATTTCAGCTGCGGCAACAAACCCGTCAGTTTCTCGCTGTTCCTCAGCTCGTGGAGTGAGTGAGGTGTTGAAAAGCAACAACATTCAGGCCGCCTGTCCCACGCGCTCTCACCAATCAACCGCATCCACCTCAGACACTTGGATTTCTGTGATCAGTTATTCTCTATATTATAAAAAAGGATACATAGGCACTGGATAAGGTGCAGGAGAGATTTATTATATTCTAGAAGTGAGAGTTTATACCGATCAAGAAAAGCTCATCAGGCTCTTTTCTCCAGCAAAGGGAATACTGAGGGGTGACCGCATAGGGCTCTTTAAGATAATGAACGTGTTTGATAGGGATCAA
This sequence comes from Somniosus microcephalus, assembly GCF_052327205.1. Taxonomy (NCBI): domain Eukaryota; kingdom Metazoa; phylum Chordata; class Chondrichthyes; order Squaliformes; family Somniosidae; genus Somniosus; species Somniosus microcephalus. The sequence goes on from NW_028225184.1 coordinate 50,894,510, forward strand.
CAGTAGGGCCACCAATATAAAATAGTCGCTCATTAATCCAAAATGGAATGCAGGAGGGACGTCTTTCCCAGAGAGTGGTTAGAATGTGGAAGTGGATAACACAGGGGTTTGTTGAGGCGAATAGCATGGATGCATTTAACGGGATACTAGATCAGCACATGAATAAGAATGAATGCAAGTATATATTGATGGCATTAGAGGAAGAGGGGTGGGAGGAGGCTCGTGTAGAGCATAAACACCGGCACGGACCATTTGGGTTGTACAGTCGGTTAGTCTGCCGTAAAAACTTTCGACTGCTTCGTAGTATTCTGACCACACACCACACAAAAATGGCAGATACACCATACGTCACACAATCATAGATAACCCAACGCACATCACAGAAACATAACCGACCTGAAGTCAATCAAATATGGCCGATTAATTTCAGAAAATCATGGCTGCCGTATCGCACAGCACACAAACATGGCTGACACACAGTACGTCAGACAATCATGGACGACGTGACATCACACAAGCGTAGCCAAACTGCCGTCACACATATATGGCCGGCCTGAGGTCACACAAATATAGCGGACCGTGTTTGCCCTTTGCCCTGCGGCGGGTGATGCCACAGTACTTTACCACGTCACAGTGACCGCAACTGCTGATTTCTCAATATGGATTCGGCTCCATCCCTGCGCTCAGTTTATATATAGATACATAGATACATTGAAGATAGGAGCAGGAGTAGGCCATTCGGCCCCTCGAGCCTGCTCCACCATTCAATGAGGTCATGGCTGATCATACAAATTCAGTACCCTGTCCATGCCTTCTCCCCATATCCCTTGATACCCTTAGCCTTAAGAAATTTATCTAGCTCCTTCTTGAATATATTTAATGAATTGGCCACAACTGCATTCTCTGGTGGAGAATTCCACAGGTTCACCACTCTCTGGGTGAAGAAATTCCTCCTCATCTCTGTCCTAAATTGCTTACCCCTTATCCTTCGACTGTGACCCCTGGTTCTGGACTCGCCGGCCTTCGGGAACATCCTTCCTGCATCTCGTCTGTCTAGTCCTGTTAGAATTTTATAAATTTCAATGAGATCCCCTCTCATTCTTCTACACTCCAGCGAGTATAAGCCCAATCGACCCAATCTCCCCTCATACGTCATTCCTGCCATCCCAGGTATCAGTCTGGTGAATCTTCGCTGCACGCCCTCCACGGCAGGAACATCCTTTCCCAGATAAGGTGATGAAAATTGCACACAATGTTGGTAGAATTTTGGAACTCTCATCCACAACACAGCAATTGTAATTTTAAATCCGAGATGGATAGATTTTTGTTAACCAATGTTTTTTAACGGATATGGGGCAAAGGCGGCTATATGGCGTTAGGTCACAGAGCAGCCATGACCTCATTGAATGGTGGAATAGGCTCGTGCGGCTAAATGGACGCCTCCTGTTCCTAAAAGGCACTGGAGTTTAACCTGTTAAAACTGCACAGCTGGAAATTACAGAGCACTGGTAAACATCAGCCTCTTCCCTGACACAGACCGCATGACCCATCAGGGTTTGGCTCACAGGGTACTCAGTCCGGTGGGAATAGCAAGCTCCCAGTGACAAGTTACTCAGTATGCACCGCCTGTGATCCCGAACCCCTGAAAAGTGCTAACAAAATAACAATCAGTTCTTTATGTTAGTATAAACAATTAATTTCGAAAATTACGTTATTGGAGAAACAGTAATGACGATACCAATCGACTGCAACAGGAAATATAAAGGCGAGCAGAATGGGAAGACAAGTGGCAGATGGAATGTTAGTTGATGCATTTTGGCAGAAAGAACAGGGAGAGGCAATATGCACTGATATTGGATAGCAAAATACTGCGGATGCTGGAAATCTGAAATAACAACAGAAAACGCTGGAAAAACTCAGCAGGCCAGGCAACATCTGTGGAGAGCGAAATAGTGTCAATGTTTCGGGTCGAAACCCTTCAACAGAACTAAGAGAGATGGCAGGAAATGAAACAAAAGGCAATGTGGGGGTTGAGAAATAAGGGAGAAGATGAAGGAAGAAACATTAACAGATATTCAATGTGAGACGAGATAGAATAGGACAGGTAAAGAAACAAACAATGAAGTGTGAAATGCGCTGGCAGAGTGAAAGACAGCTGCCATGTGGGAGAGAGAGAGGAAAAGGATAATCACAATCCAAAAGTGTGGATAAAAAATAAAAATATAATAGGGGCCGAGGATATGATCTGAAGTTGTTGAACTTGATATCGAGTCCGGAAGGCTGCAGAGTGCCTAATCAAATGATGAGGTGCTGTTCCTCGAGTTTACGGTGTGTTCCGTGGAACAATACAAGAGGCCACAGATGGTGAGGCCTGAGAGGGAATGGAACGCTGAGTTGAAATGACAGGCGACTGGAAGATCGGGATGATCCTTGTGGACTGAACGGAGGTGTTCTGCAAAGCAATCAGCCAATCTGCGTTTGGTCTCCCCAATGTAGAGGAGACCACATCGTGAGCAGCGAATACAGTATACTGGATTGCAAGGAGCACAAGTAAATCAATGTTTCACCTGGAAGGAGTGTTTATGGCCCTGGACAGTAAGAAGGGGTGCTGGTGCACGGGAAGGTGCTGGGCGAAGTGGAGGGGTGCTGTGGGTGATAGAGGAATGGACTAGGGTGTCTTGGAAGGAGCAGTCCCTATGGAATGCTGAAAGGGGAGGGAAGGGGAAGATGCGTTTGATGGTGGGATCACGTTGGAGGGGGCGGAAATGGCAGAGGATGATTGGTTGAATGTGGAGGCTGGTTGGTTGAAAGGTGAGGACAAGGGGAACCCTATCGTGGTTCCGGGAGGGAGGGGCAGTGGTGAGAGCAGAATTGCGGGAGATAGAACTGATACGGTCGAGAGCCATGTCAACCATGGTAGAGAGGAATCCTCGGCTGAGGAAAAAGGAAGACATGTCAGAAGCTCTGGTGTGGAAGGTGGCATCGTTGGAGCAGATGCAGCGGAGACAGAGAAACTGGGAGAATGGAATAGAGTCCTTACAGGAGGCGGCTTGGAAAGAAGTGTAGTCCAGGTAGCTGTGGGAGTCAGTGGGCTTCTGATGAATGTTAGTCAATAACCTATCAACAGAGATGTAGACGGAGAAGTCGAGGAAGGGACGAGAAGAGTCAGAGATGAACCATGTGTAGGAGAGGGAAGGGTGGAAATTGGAGGCAAAGTGAATGAAATTGTGCAGTTCGGGGCGAGAGCAGGAAACGGCACCGATACAGTCATCAATGTACCAGAAAAAGAGTTGAGGGAGGGGATCTGAGTAGGCCTGGAACAAAGAGTGTTCCACATATCCCACGAAAAGGCAGGCATGGCTAGGACCTATGCGGGTACACATAGCAACACCATAATTTGGAGGAAATGAGTGGGGTCAGAGGAGAAGTTTTTCAATGTGAGAACAAGTTTAGCCAGGCAGAGGAGGGAGGTGGTGGATGGCGACTGTTTGGGCCTCTGTTCAAGGGAGGAGCGGAGTGCCCTCAGGCCATCATGGTGAGGGATGGAGTTGTAGAGGGATTGCACGTCCATGGTGAAAAGGAGGCGGTTGGGGCCAGGAAACTGGAAACGTTAAAGTGGCAGAGGGGGTCAGAAGAGCCCCGGATGTAGGTGGGAAGAAACTGGACAAGGGGAGCAAATATAGTGTCGAGATAGGAAGAGCTAATTTCTGTGGGGCAAGAGCAGGCTGAACGATGGGTCTACCAGGGCTATCCTGTTTGTGAATCTTAGGAAGGAGGTAGAAGCGGGCTGTGCGGGGTTGGAGAACTATGAGTTGGGTTGCCGTGGGGGTAAGATCTCCAGAGGAGATGAGGTCACTTAATTGCACAGTTTCAAAGAGTGTGCACGGACAGAGGGTTCTGGGAGTTAATGAGCATAGGGCCATGAAGGTGGCAGGAAATATTTAGAGATTGGTTAACAAAGCATACGGGATCTTGGGCTTCATAAATAGAGGTATTGATTTCAAAAGTAGCGAAGTTATGCTGAACGACTATAAAGCTCTGGTTTGGCCACAACTGGAGTATTGCATCCATTTCTGATCACCACATCTTAGGGAGCATGGGAAGGCCCCTGAGAGGGTGCAGAGGAGATTTAAAAGAACGTGTCCGGCGATGGGTTTGTATAGGCTAGACGGGGAAAGGCATTTCCCACTAGTTGATAGTACAATGAAAAGGGTATGCAGAATTAAGGCTTTGGGCAACAGATACAGGGAGGAATGTGAGAAAAAGCTTTGTTAGGTACCGAGAGGTGAGGACCTGGAATTGGCTGCTGACAGAAGTGCTGGAAGCAGAAACACTCAAAGTTTTCAAGGGGAGACTGGATAGGCACATGAGGGAAATAAACTTGCAGGGCTACGGGGGTAGAGCAGGGGACTAGGGCTGACTGGATTCCTCTACAGAGAGCCGGCAGGGACTCGATGGTCCCAATGGCCTCCGTCAGTGCCGTTAGGACTCTATGACTTTAAGTTATGTTAAAATTTTATAAAACCTTGGTGAGACCAAACTTGGAGCACTGTTCAGAGTTCTGGTCTCAATAGTATGAAAAGGATATTCAGGCACTGGGGAAGGAGAATGGCAATGATGCAATGGATGGGAAGTGAGATAGGCACGCAAGGGAGAAAGGAATAAAAAGATATGTCGATGGGGTGAGATGAAGAGGAAGAGGAGGAGTCTCATGTGGGGCATAAACACCGGCACAGACCTGTTGGGCCTAATGACCTATTTCTGTGCTGTATCTACTTGGTCAGTTACGTTAAAATTCTAGAGGTCATGTCACACTTAGAGCACTGTGCATAGTTCTGGACTCCATACTATCCACAGGACTTGGAAACACTGGCAAAGTGCAGAAAATATGTCTGACAGCAGCAACAACATGCATTTATACAGCGCCTTTAAAGTAATAAAGTGTCTCAAGGAATTTCAGAGGATCGTAATCAAACAACATTTTAGACCGAGTCACGTAAGAAAAATTAGGACAGTTGACCAAAATCCTGGTCAGAGGTAGATTTTAGGGTGCGTCTTAAATGAGGAGGGAGAGATACAGAGACGGATAGATTTAGGCAGGCAATTGAATGGCTTAGGGTCTAGGTCAGCAATAACGGTCAGATGGGTCAACGGTACTTGGTGCACGTTAGGATAAGGGCAGCAGGGTTTCTTTATGGTGGAATATGGGAGGCCGGCCAGGAGAGCATCGTGATAGTCAAGTCTAGAAGTAACAAAGCCACGGATGAGGGTTTCAGCAGCAGAGGAGCTGAGGAGGGGTGGAGTAGGGCGATATTATGGAGGGGGATATAGGCCATGTTGGTGATGGAGCAGATATATGGTTGGAAGCCCATCCTCGGGGTCCAATACGACAACAAGGTTGTGAACGGTCTGGTTCAGCCTCAGACAGTTGCCAGGGAGTGGGATGGAGTTGTACTCTGGGGACCAGACAAAGTAATTGGCCATCCCAATATTTAATTGGATGTTATCAGAACTAAGAGTTTAATGCTTTCGCGGGCTTTTTTGCAGAGGCCGGTGTCAGGAGCGGCACAGAGCGGTGGTACAGTGAGTACTTAAATTCACTTTTGCTGGTTTTTTTGGCAGGGGCTTATAAATCTCGCATTCCAGAGCCACATCACGTTTCAAAAAGTGACGTGGGCAAGAGGAAGAAGATGATTCTGTGAGTATGGTCGGGTGGGTATTTATACTACTCCATAGTTTCACAGTTAAGGTTAATAATTTATAAAGATTAGAAGGTCTTAATTTTGCGGTTATACTTTGCAAGGTCGCCGTTGTGTAGCGGGGACTGCTAGTAAAAAAGGGCCCTTGAGAATATCATTTAATTGTAGTTTAATTAGTGGTATTGTTTTGATTTAATTTAATGTAAATTAAGTAAAGTGTAAGTCATGGCAACACAGCTCGGCCACGTGGCATGCTCCTACTGCGCTATGTGGGAAATCAGGGACATGTCCTCTGTCCCTGACGAACATGTGTGCAGAAATTTATCCAGCTGCATCTACTGGCAGACTGGATTGCGGCGATGCAGCTGAGAATGGATACATACTGGAGCATTCACGATGCTGAGGCCGTCGTGGATATCACGTTTAATGAGCTAGTCACACCGCAGGTAAAGGCTGCACAGGTATAGGCGGGAAGGGAATGGTCGCTTGCCAGGCAGAGTAGTATGCGCAGGCAGGTAGTGCAGGGGTCCCCTGTGTCCACCACACTCTCAAACAGATATACCACATTGGCTAATGTTGGGGGAGATGGATTATCGCGGGAAGGCAGCAGTAGCCAACTTCCTGGCAACATGGGTGGTTCTGCTGCACAGGACGGGAAGGAAAATAGCAGGAGAGCAATAGTGATAGGGTATTCTATTGTAAGGGGAATAGCTGGGCATTTCTGCGGCTGCAAACGAGACTCCAGTATGAAATGATGTCTCCCTGGTGCAAGGATAACGGATGTCTCGGAGCAGCTGCAGGGCATTCTGGAGGGCGGTGGTGAACAGCCAGTTGTCGTGGCGCATATAGGTACCAACGATATAGGTAAAAGCCGGGATGAGGTCCTCAAAGCTGAATATAGGGAGTTTGGAGGTAAATAAAAAAATTGGACCTCAAAGACAGTAATCTCAGAAATCTCAGAATTGCTACCAGCGCCACGTGCTAGTCAGAGTGGAAATAGAAGGATATTTCAGATGAATACATGACTAGAGGAATGTGCAAGGGGGAGCGATTAAAATTCCTGGGACAATGGAAGCCATTCTGGGGGAGGTGGAACCACTGCAATCTGGGCTGCTTGCTCCTGAGCAGGGCCGGGACCAATGTCCGAGGGGGAGTGTGTTCTAGTGCTGTTGGGGAGGGTTTAAACTAAAATGTCAGGGGTTTGTGAATCTGTGCAGGGAGACAGAGGAAATGGAAGCAAGGATAGAAGCAAAAGAAAGGAAGGAGAAAATCAAAAGTGGAAGTCAGAGCAATCAAGGGTGTAAATCAAACATGGCCACAGTAAACAATAATTCTGAAAGCTTTACCAGTGTTAAAAAAACAAGGCTGAAGGCTTTGTGTCTTAATGCAAGTAGCATTACTAATATGCTGGATGAATTAGCTGTGCAAATAGATGAAAACGGATATGATATATTTGGGATTACAGAGGCATGGCTCCTGGGTGACCAAGGCTGGGAATTCAACATCCAGAGGTATTCATTAATCAGGAAGGAAAGAAGAGAAGTAAAAGAAGGTGGGTTAGCATTGCTGGTTAAAGTGGCGCTTAAAACAATAGTAAGGAAGGATATTAGCTTTGATGATGTGGAATCTGTATGGGTAGAGCTGCGGAATACCAAGGGGCTGAAAACTTTAGTGGAAGTTGTCATACAGTCTCCCAAACAGTAATGCTGAGGTTGGGGATTGCACTATACGGGAGACTAGAGATGCGTGCAATAAGGGCACAGCAGTTATCATGGGTGAATTTAATTTACATATAGATTTGGCTAACCAAACTAGTAACAATACTGTGGAGGAGGAATTCCTGGAGTGTATACAGAATGTTCTCCTGGACCAATATATAGAGCAACCAACTTGAGATCAGGGCATCTTAGACTGGGTATTATGTAATGAGAACGGATTTATTAGCAATCTTCTTGTGCGAGGCCCCTTGGGGAAGAGCGATCACAATATGATAGAATTCTTCATTAAGATGGAGACTGAAGTAGTTGACTGAGAGACTAGGGTGCTGAATTTAAATAAAGGAAATTACGATGGTATGAGGCGCGAGTTGGCTAGGATGTATTGGGGAGCACTACATAAAGGGTTGATGGTGGACAGGCAATGGCAAACATTTAAAGATAGCATGGATGCACTACAGAATTTGTTCATCCCTGTTGGCATAAAAATGAAACAAAAGGTTGACACAAACTTGGCTAACAAGGAAAATTAGGGATAGCATAAGATCCAAGGAGAGGACATATAAATTGGCCCCAAAAAGCAGGGAACCAGAGGATTGTGAGCAGTTTGGAATTCAGCAAAGGAGTACAAATGGATTAAGTAAGAGGGGGTAAATAGAGTATGAGAGTAAGCTTGCAGAGAACATAAAAACTGACTGTAAAATCTTCTATAAGTATGTGAAAATAAAAAGATTGGTGAAGTGAAGCGTAGGTCTCTTGCCATCAGAATCAGGGGAAATTATAAAGGGGTACAAATAAATGGCACACCAATTAAATACATGCCTTGGTTTTGACTTCACAAAGGATGACACAAATAATCTCCCAGAGATGTTGGGGAGCATAGGTTCTAATGAGCGGGAGCAACTGAATGAAATTTGTATTTGTAGGGATAGGTGTTAGGGCAATAGAAGGGCTCTAAAGTCGATAAATCCCCAGGGCCTGATAATCTACATCCTAGGGTACTTATGGAAGCGGCCCTAGAAAAAGTAGATGCATTGCTGGTCATCTTCCAAAATTCAGTAGACTCTGGAACAGTTCCCATGGATTGCAGGGTACCTAATTTAACCCCACTATTTTAAAAGAGGTAGTAGCGAGAATACGGGGAATCATAGACCGGTATGCCTGACATTGGTGGTGGGGAAAATGCTAGAGTCCATTAAAAAAGATGTAATAGCAGAGCACTAGTAATACAGTGACAGGATTGGACAAAGTCAACATGGTAAATCATGCTTGGCTAATTCCATGGTATTTTTTGAGGATGTTATTGTTAGAATAGATAATGGAGAACCAGTGGATGTGGTTTATTTGGACTTTCAGAAGTCTTTCGATAAGGACCCGCATAAGAGATTAGCATGCAAAGTTAACGCACATGGGATTGGAGGTAAGGTATTGACTTGGATAGAGAACCGGTTGGCAGACAGGAAGCAAAGAGTTCGAATAAACGGGTCATTTTCCAAGTGGCACGCAGTGACTAGTGGGGTACCGCAGGGATCGGTGCTAGGACCTCAGTTATTCACGATATATATTAATGATCTAGACGAGCAAACAAGATGTAATATGTCCAAGTTTGCAGACGACAAACAGATGAGTGTGCGTGTGTGCTTTGAGGAGGATGCAGAGAAAAAGCAGTATGATTTGAACAGTTTGTGTGAATGGGCAGATGCATGGCAGATGCATTATAATGTGGAAAATGCTAGGTTATCCACTTTGATGGCAAAAACAGGCAGACAGATTATTATCTGAATGGCATTAGATTGGAAAAAGTGGAAGTGGAAAGAGACCTGGGTGTCCTGGTGTGCCTCTCGCTGAAGGTAAGCATGCAGGTGCAGCAGGCAGTTAACAAGGCAAATGGTATGCTGGCCTACAGAGCGAGAGGATTCGAGTACAGGAGCAAGAATTTCTTGCTGCAGTTGTGCTGGGCCTTGGTGAGACCACACCTTGAGTATTGTGTGCAGTTTTGGTCGCCTTATCTGAGGAAAGATGTTCTTGCCATGGAGTGAGTGCAGCGATGATTTACCAGACTGATACCTGGGATGGCAGGAATGACGTATGAAGAGAGATTGCGTCGATTAGGCATATATTCGCTAGAGTTTAAAAGAATGAGAGGAGATCTCTTTGAAACTTATAAAATTCTAACAGGTCTAGACAGACTAGATGCAGGAAGGATGTTCCCGATGGCGGGGGAGTCCAGAACCAGGGGTCATAGTCTAAGGCTATGGGGAAAGCCACTTAGGACTGAGATGAGGAGGAACTTCTTCACCCAGAGAACGGTGAACCTGTGGAATTCTCTACCACAGAAGGCAGTTGAGGCCAATTAATTAAATATATTTTAGAAGGATTTAGATATATTTCTTAAGGCTAAAGGGATCAAGGGATATCTGGAGAAAGCAGGGACAGGCTAATGAATTGAATGATCAGCCATGATCTCATTAAGTAGTGGAACAGGCTCGAGGGGCCGAATGGCCTACTCCTGGTCCTATCATCTATGTTTCTATGTTTCTATGTAAGGCTGAGGTGAAAGATTAAAATGTTTGGGAATTTTCTTTAGAAAAGATGAGACATGAAGATGAGAACTAATAGAGATCTTTAAACTTATGCTTGAGTTGGACACAGTAGATCTGGAGAGAATGTTTCCTCTTCAGGGAGATTCCAAAAGCTAGGACAAAAGTTGAAGAAAGTTACTAATAAATAGTATACGGGAATAAGATGGCGTCCAACACCGCCTTCAGTGTGCCAGTGCAGCCTTCGGTCGCCTGAGGCAGCGAGTGTTTGAAGACCAGGACCTCAAACTTAGCACCGAGCTCATGGTCTACAGAGCAGTAGTGATTCCCGGCCTGCTGTATACTTCAGAGACATGGACCATGTACAGCAGGATCATCAAAGCATTGGGGAGGAAACACCAGCACTGCTTCAGCCAGATCCTGCAAATCCATTGGCAGGATAGGTGCATCAACGTCAGTGTCCTCGGTCAGGCCAACATCCCCAGAATGGAAGCTTTTACAACGCTCAATCAGCTCCGGTGGACGGGTCACATTGTCCGCATGCCCGGTACAAGTCTCCCTTAACAAGTGCTGTACTCAGAGCTGCGACACGGCAAGACAGCCTCATGTGGGCAGAGGAAACGCTTCACGGACACCCTCAAAGCCTCGTTGAAAAAGTGCAACATCCCCACCGACTCATGGGGACCCCTGGCCCAAGACCGCATGAAGTGGAGGAAAAGCATTCGGGGAGGCGCCGAACAACTCCAGCCTTTTCGCTGGGAACAAGCAGAAGCCAAGCGCAAGCAGTGGAAGGAGCGCACGCCAACCGAAGCACCCCACCCGCCCGCCTCTTCAACCAGCGTCTGCCCCACCTTTGACAGAGACTGTAGGCCCCGCATTGGACTCATCAGTCACCTGAGCACTCAACTTTAGTGCGGAAGCAAGTCTTCTTCAATTCCCAGGGACTGCCTAAGAAAGAGAGAAGGGAATGAAACATTTCTTTACTCTGCTAGTAGTTATAATGTAGAACTCATTGCTCTCAAAATGAAACTATACAAGTACATGAGGGGAAACGGAGTAAGATAAAAGATGTGTTAGATTGAATTGGAGGAGACTCGTGTGGAGCATAAACACTGGAACAGATTATTTGGGCCGGACGACCTGTTTCTGTGTTTTATATTCTGTGCAATGTAATTCTCTATACTACAGACCAGCTCCATCTGCCTCCCTATTGAGGAGGCTATTACTCTGGATGCTGCAGATGAGTTGCTGCACTAAGTCGCTGAACTGACTCTTTACAGAAGAGCTAAAACAAACTAAAGGTCCTGTCCCGAAAGATAATGTTGGACATGTCAATCAAAATTGTGTCGTGCCCTAAACACAGTGCTTTCCCCGCCGCTTGGTATATTTTCAGATCACCAGCGAATCGGGGTGTAATTTTATTAAAGGAAGTCTGGGACAAAATATTACATTCCTGGATTGGGAACACGGGGTCCCGCCTCTGGGCTGTGTTCAGTTGTTCTGATTGTTGATATATTCAATAATTGAGGTAACTGGATATTTCACCGCGCTCTTGAACTGCTCTCTGAACTTGGACTGAGTCACCCCGTAAATAAATTTGTTTCTGCTGCAATTGAAAATGTGCAGTAGAGATCCGACTTGCTGGAAGATGTATAAAGAATCCTTGTAACCTGAGGAATTTGATCCTGTAATGCTTTAATAAAATAAATCTATAAGATATATCAACCATAGAATTATGAAGCTGCCGGATATGGTGAAGAGTAATATCACATACTTCCTCCTGCTCTCCTTCTCTGGGTCACTGCGATTCTTTCACTTGCTCTCACCCCTCAGTCCCTTGCGGACTCGACTGGCCACTAAAATGTGTCTGACAGTCAGGGCGTTAAGTAACAAAATTAAAGCGAATGGGAGCAATGGGGTTAAAATAGTATTAAGCCAGTCAAATCCCAGCCATCCTAGCTCTGTATAATAGCTGGCATTAGTATAACAGAGACACGGTACGTTGTCTATTATTTTTCCAGTTTGCATGGTAAAAGAGCAGGGAACGTTTTTTAAACAAAGCAGGATGCACTTTGTTGATAGAACCACAACCGCCGTTTTCCCGGTGCAATATTTTGTTTTCAACTTCTGGCAACAAATGGCCACAAATCGATCAAAGTGGAAAGGGATGGCAAACCAGACAGAACAATCTGCGGCTTCATAAACCAGGACAAAGTTCGCCCAACACACAGGGGTAAAGTCCAAGATGGTTCCCAGTAAATAGTAGTAACTGATCCTCAACAGTATGGAGTTACTCCGAGAGTGAGGGCAGCGGACCTGAGAGGGAGTGAGAGCGGATCCTGAGGATATTAAAAGCACGGCAGAGTGAGGCCCGAGAGCAGAGGCAGCAGACATGAGAGGGAGCGAGAGCGGAGGCTGAGGATATTAAAAGCACGGCAGAGTGAGGCCCGAAAGCAGAGGCAGCGGACATGAGAGGGAGCGAGAGCGGAACATGAGGATATTAAAAGCGCAGCAGAGCGAGGCCCGAGAGCGGAGGCAGTGGACCAGAAAACAGAAATAAGGAGTGACATCACAGGAAAGCAGTGAAGTAATTGGTTGCTCAGTATTTCCCATTTTACCTTGGGCATTGGTTTAAATTAAGAGCTGGGATTATAAGCTAAACGTTCGAAAACAGGGAGCTAATTGGTGAGTATCTGGTAAGTGTTTTTACCTGATTTTCTTCAAGTTTTTAAGTTTATTCCAGTTAGGATAGTAAATAGTCTGTTAATTAGAGGTATGGCAGGCATAGCACACACGTGGAATGCATCCTGTGCCATGTGGAAGTCCTGGACGCCTCCCGTGGTCTGGGCGACTACATGTGCGGGAAGTGTCGCCAGCTACAGCAGCTCGAGCACCGGATTACGGAGCTTGAGCAGTGGCTGCAGTCACTGCTGTGCATCTGCGAGGCTGAGAGCAACTTGGATAGCACGTTTCGGGAGGTGGTCACCCCGCAGATTAAGATTGTGCAGAGAGGGAATGGGTGACCGTCAGAGAGAAGAGGAGTGTCAGGCAGATAGTGAAGTAGTCCCCTGAACCCATCTTGCACACCAACCAGTGCTCGGTGCTGAGTACTGGTGAGGTCGATGGGTCCTCTTGGGAGTGCAGCCAGTGCCAAGTCCACAGCACCATGGAAGGCTCAGCTGCACAGGCAGGGGGAAGAGGAGAGGGAGAGCAATAATAACACGGGATTCAATAGTTAGGGGAGCAGACAGGCGTTTCTGCGGCTGCAGACGTGACTCCAGGATGCTATGTTGCCTCCCTGGTTCCAGTGTCAAGGATGCCTCTGAGCGGCTGCAGGACATTCTGAGGGGGGAGTGCCAACAGTCAGAGGTCATGGTCCATATCGGTACCAATGACATGGGTAGGAAGAGGGATGAGGTCCTGCAGGCAGCGATAAGGGTACTTGGAAAGAGGTTAAAATGCAAGACGCCAGGGTAGTAATATCCGGATTACTACCAGTGCCGCGTGCTAGTGAGTACAGAAATAGGAAGATAAAGCAAATGAATGTTGTTACGTCCGTGTATAATCAGGCACAGACTGCGGAGAATGGTACAAACGGTGCTTACTCAACGTGGGTCAGACTGCAACTAATCTGTGCAGATTACTACTCAACTTTATATACAGGTGTGGCCACTGCCGGTACTACAGTATGCATGAGCTGTAAAAAGTAGTTCCCCCCTTAAAGGTACATACATTACAATTCCTCCCCTTTTAGATTAACAGTACCATAACACTCATTTGACAATTAAATATCAAACTAATTACAATTAACACTTTTAACATGCAACATTAGCTGAGAATAGTCTATTTATAAATTCAGTCTTTGGGGAGTCTTCCTGATCCTTTCTGGATAGCGCCTTTCCCGAGTGTCTTACTCTTGGTGCGGAGGAGATTCTGGCCCCCTGTCATCGGTTGGTTCATCAACTTCCGATGATACTGTTTCTGGTGTAGTTGCGACCATACGTCGGGTTCATCACCAAGTACATTTGGGCGAGGCATGGGGTTGACTTGTTCCTGTGACTCTAGGATCTGCTCAGCATGGTGTCTCACAATGCTCTCCCCAACGTCCACTGTGTACATTAGTGGGCCCTGCCATGTACGTATCGTTCCTGGTTGCCATTTTTCTGTTCGGTAGACGCGGGCCAAGACTGGTTGCCCTATATTGAAGCTCCTTGTTGGATTCTCATGGATGTGCTGGAATTGCTTACTCTCAACATCTCTTCGTACGTATGGTCTGAGCAAATCCAGGCGAGATCTTAACCTTCGGTTAAAGAACATCATGGCTGGGGCCTGGTTGGTGACTGGATGTGTCGCATTCCAGTAGGCGAACAGGAAATTGTCCACCTTGTGCTGCAGTGGAATGTTGTCATTGTACATAGCATTTATTGCCTTCTTAAAGGTTTGTACAAAACTCTCAGCCAATCCATTATTGGCTGCATGATACGGGGCTGATGTGTAATGCCATACCCCATTCATTTTCAAGAACCTCTGGAACTCTTTGGACAAAAACTGTGGTCCGTTGTCAGAGCAAATCTGTTCTGGCAAGCCATTCCTGGCAAAAATGGTCCGCAGAACTGCAATAGTTTTCTCCGTGGTTGTGGAGGACATTTTGATGACCTCAGGCCATTTCGAGTGCGCATCCACGGCTATTAAAAACATTGAGTCCTTGAATGGACCAGCCAAATCAATATGCACCCGTTGCCATGGAGATGAACGCCACTCCCATGGGTGTAGAGTGTCCTGTGTTGGTGCGTTTTGGACTCTCTGGCATCCTGAGCAGCTCTTGGTCAGGCCCTCGACTTGTTTATCGATTCCCGGCCACCACACATAAGCCCTGGCTAGGCTTTTCATTTTTACCCCCCCAGATGACCCTCATGAAGCTCATTGAACACTCTATCCCTTAACATGGGTGTAATTACCACTCGGGATCCACACATCAAGGTCCCCCGGCACAATGACAGCTGTTCTCTCCTTGTCGAGAATGCTGGCAACAGTGAGTCGCCATGTGCTGGCCATCCCTTCACCGTCAAATTATCTACCCGAGACAGTGTCGGGTCATTTCGGGTTTCCTTTTCGATACAAGCGTTAGTTACCGGTAGGTATTCAACTATAGTCGAATGGAATATTTCGACAGGATCCACTGCTGGTGCTTCCTCCGCAGTAGGCAGTGGCAGGTGTGATAGCCCGTCAGCATTTGTATGCTGTTTCGTGCCCTTATAATGAATCTCATAGTGGTGAGCCCCTAGAAAAAGTCATCATCTTTGTAGTCGTTGCGCAGTCATCACCAGAACGCACTTCTTTGAATTAAAAATGGAGACAAGATGCTGGTGATCAGCCGGCAAGGTGAATTTCTGCCCGTGCAGATAGTGATTGATCTTTTTCACTCCCCACATTAGGCTGAGGGCCTCCCTGTCAATCTCGGCGTAGCTACGCTCGGCTGAGGTTAGTGATCGTGACGCAAAGGCTATTGGCCTGTCGGAGCCATCCAAGAATGTGTGCGACAGCACCGCTCCAATGACGTAGGGTGACGCATCACATGCCAACCGAATTGTTAATGCTGGGTTGTAATGGGCCAATACCTCTTTCGATGTGATTAGTGTTTTGCTCTTCTGGAAAGCTCGTCTACATTCGTCACTCCACTTCCATGGCACCCCAGTTTGCAGTAAGGTGTTCAGTGGGTGTAGTATCGTAGACAAATGTGGCAATAACTTATGGTAGTAGTTTACCAGCCCGAGGAACGACCTCAGTTGTGACACATTTTCCTGTGCTGGAGCCTTGACTACTGCCTCAATCTTCTCTGGGGAATTATGTAACCCCTCTTTATCGATAACGTGGCCACAATACGAGATCTGTTTTCTAAAAAAACTCGCACTTGGGGCGGTTAGCTCGGAGCCCATATTCCTGCAATCTAGTGAGCATCCACTCCAGTTTGACAAGGTGATCACTGTCTTTTTCGCCCGTGACCAGGATGTTGTCCAAATAACACTGGGTCACTGGGATCCCTTGCAGGACTTGTTCCATTGCCCTCTGCCAAAGAGCCGGAGCAGATGCTACCCCGAATACCAGCCGGTTGTATTGGTAGAGACCTTTATGGGTGTTGATTGAGAGGTATTTTTTCATGCTTCTTCTACCTCCATTTGCAGATACGCCTGGGCCAGATCAATCTTAGTGAAGCGTTTCCCTCCAAATAGCGAGGCGAAAATACCTTCAATCCGCGGAAGTGGATATTGTACGGTGTGAAGGAACGGGTTCACTGTTACCTTAAAGTCCCCACAGATGCGAACCTTCCTTGGTTCCCCAGGCGTGCTGCTCAAAGACTTTTTCATCACAGGGACGATGGGTGTAGCCCACTCGCTCCAGTCTACCTTGGACAGTACTCCTTAACGTTCCAGACTCTCCAGCTCTGCTGCGACGGCTGGGCGGATCGCATAAGGAACCGGTCTGGCCTTAAAAAATTTTGGATTTGCGTTTTCTTCAATATTAATCGTCACAGTCAAGCCTTTTAGTGTTCCGAGTCCTTGCTGGAACACTTCTTTCGCATCAGTTAGGATCTTTGACAGTCGCCCAGGTGTGACGTTGTCATCCTTTTTGTCAGCCACAGTCAGTGCCTGTATGGAATGCCAATCCAGTTGTATTTTCCAAATCCATTCACGTCCCAGCAATGGTGGTCCTCCATCTTGCAATACATACAGGTCTCGTTTTGGTGTATCCTTACCGTTATATGTAACGGTCACCCTTATTTTTCCTTTGGGGTAGACTTTTTGCCCCATGTACATCTTCAAAATAATGCTTGTGTCTCTCTAGGGTATGTGTGAGAATAGCCGCTCGTAGTTCCGTCGGTTTATGACTGTTAGGGATGATCGTGTGTCCATTTCCATCTTTACCTGGACTCCTGCTATCTTGAGAGTGACCCAAATGGTTCAGTGATCCTCTGTTGTGATCACATTATGTAGTTTCAGACAACTCAGTTCCCTGCTTTCGGAGTTGTTATCACTCTTTTGTTCGTCTGAACTATTCTACGTTAGCATATGTACCTTCTTGTACTTTCCTTTGGTCGGTTTCTTATTGCTGGTTTTCTTTCCCGACCTGCAGACTCGTGCTATGTGTCCTACTTTTCCACACTGTCTGCACATTTTGTCTTTGAACCAGCAATCATTCTGGTCGTGTGTTGTTCTGCCGCAGCGATAGCACTTCTCTGTTCCATATGACATTTCGTTTGTGCCATATTCTTGTGGTCTCTGTTGTATCTCTGCAGCGCCCCGTGCTGTTGCTTCATATGATACCGCAAAGCTGAAAACCTTTTCCAGCATAAGGTCCTTTTCAGATAAAAGCCGTTTCTGGGTTCCTTCCCTTTGAAGCCCACACAGAAATGTGTCCCTTAAGGTATCTGCCAGTCCCGCTCCAAACTGGCAGTGTTTTGATAGTTTGCGCAGTTCTGTTAAATAATCAGCATTGCTTTCATCCTTATGCTGGTTCCATTTGTGAAACTTGAATCTTTCTGTTATCAGCAGCGGTGTGAGATTTAAATGTTCCTTCAGTATCGTTACTATGTCTTCAAAACTCTTTTCCATTGGCTTCGTTGGGGTTACTAGATTTCGCAATAACCCATACGTCTTTGCACCCATTAAATTCAACAATACCGATGCTTTCTTTTCATCTGCCACCCCATTTGCCTTGCAGTACACTTCTATTTGTTCAACATATGTAGTCCAGTCTTCGACTTCATTGTCAACTGCGGTGATACTGCCACTCTTCGGCATTTTGGGTGTGGTTTAAAATGGCGTCTCCCAATGGCTTAAAATGGCGTCTCCCGCGCTTTCCTTCCTCCCCCGCTGCTGCCAGTTCTCGTGGCAATGGCGGCGCCCTGTAGGTTTCACGCGCTTCTCTCTCCCTCTCTCCGACGCTGCTCGGCCCCTGAACACCGACTGTGCCCTGTGCGCTCTGCCCTCTCTCTCTCTCCCCCGTCGATGCTGCTCGGCCCTTTGCTGTGCCGCTCGGTCGGGCTCTAGCCCACCGCTGTCCGGTAAGGGTCTGCGCACTATCTGTTGCCAGCCCGTTTTGCTGGACCACCTCGACTGGAAAGCGAAGCCTGGCTCTCGACAGCCTCCCCCGCAATTCTCGAGTCTCTGCTGGATGACTGGGCGGTTGCGCGTGGTCGATGCTCGAGTCTCTGGCCTTGACCTCCAATCCACTGAATTCCAGGAACAAATCCCCGGGAGGTGATGCAGAGTTGCAGGTAGATTCGAACCTGACTCGTCGCCAAAATTATGTCCGTGTATAATCAGATGCAGACTGCGGAGAATGGTACAAACGGTGTTTACTCAACCTGGCTCAGAATGCAACTGATCTGTACAGATTACTACTCAACGTTATATACAGGTGTAGTCACTGCCGGTACTACAGTATACATGAGCTGTAAAAAGTAGTTCACCCCTTAAAGGTACATACATTACAAATGTGAGTCTGGGGAGATGGTGTAGGAGGGAGTGCTTTAGATTCCTGAGGAATTTGAACCGTTTCTGGGGGAGGTGGGACCTCTTCAAGCCAGACGCGTTGCAACTCAATGGAAACGGGACCAATAACCTCGCGGGAGGGTTTGCTGGTGCTGTTGGGCAGGGTTTAAACTAGCCCTGCACGGGGATGGACACCTATATATAGAGTCAATAGGGAGGGAACAAATACTGGAATTTTAAAACAAAAACGTAGAAACTAAATTGGAGGGACAGAGGAATCAAGGGCTAGATCGCAGTCAACAAGGAGGTTTGTCTGTACTAAATGGTATATACTTGAATGCAAAGGGTATAGCGAACAAGGCAGATGGGCTGAGCACAGGTAGGTACTTGGGACTGTGATATTAGAGCTGTTACAGAGACGTGGTTGAAAGAGGGGCTGGTATGGCCGCTCAACATTATTGTTATAGGATTTTCAGCCGGGATAGAGATGGAGGTAAAAAGGGAGGGGTAGTTGCTGTATCGATTAAAGAAACTATTACAACTGTGAGGAGGGATGATATGATGGAGGGATCATCAAACGAGGCCATAAGAGTCGAATTGAAAAACAAAAAGGGGCGATCACACTGCTGTCAGTGTACTACAGATCCGCAAACAGTGAGTGGAAGAGAGAAGAACAAATACTTAGATACATTTTTGAGAAGGGCTAAAACTATAGAGAGCAAATAGTATGGGATTTCAACTACTCCACAATTAAATGGTATACATTTAGTGGGAAGGGTTTAGAGTGTGAAGAATTCCTAAAATGCATCCAGGACAACTTTTTTAGCCACTATGTAGCAAGCCCAACAAGGGTGGAGAACAATTCTGGACTTTGTTTTAGGGAATGAAGCTGTAAAGGTGGAAGGCATATCAGTGGGGGATCATTTTAGTTATACTTAGCATAATTCTGTTAGAATTAAGGTAGTTATGGAAAAGGAGAAGAATAGACCAGGAATAAAAATTATAATTTGTGGAAAAGCAAATGTTGCTAAGCTCAGAAGGGAATTAGCCATAGTGGACTGGAAGCTGCTACTTGAGGTTAATCAGTGTCAGAGCCGTGGGAGGCTTTCAAGGCGGAGCTCCGGAGGGCCAGACCAAATATGTGCCATTAAAGAAAACAGGTTGGACTAACAAATCTAGATCCCCCTGGATGTCTAGGGACATGCAGGATAAGATAAAGAAAAAAAGGGAGGCGTATGACAGATACCGAAGGCTAAATACACCAGAATATTTAGAATAGTACAGAAAGTGCACGGGCACAATTGAAAAGGATATTAGGAAAGCAAAGAGAGCGAGAGCATGAAAAATTCTTGGCAAGTAAAATCAAGGAAAACCCAGAGATGTTTTATAAATATATTAAGAGGATAACTAAAGAAGTTGTAGGGCCTGTTAGAGATCATGCGTGTAATCTGTGTGAGGAGGCAGGAGGCGTCGGTAGGGTTCTTAAAGAATACATTGTTTTCAGAAGGAGAGATGCGAAGCAGGCATTGCCATCAGGGGGGAGGAGTGAGGGATATTCGATTAAATAAAGATAGTGAGAGAGGATGTATTAAGTGGTTTAGCAGATTCAAATGTGGATAATTCCCAAGGCCCGGATGAAATGCATCCCACGCTGTTAAGCGAAGCGAAAGAGTAAATAGCAGAGGCAATGACCATCATTTTTCAATACTCTCTATCTTCAGGTGTGGTGCCGGATAACTGGAGCACTGTTAATGTGGTGCCCTTCTTTAAAAAGGGAGAACTGGATAGACCGAGTAATTACAGGCCAGTAAGCCAAACCTCGGTGGTGGGAATACTATTGGAACGAATTCTAAAGGACAGGATAAATCTTCATTTAGAAAGCCACGGATTAATCAACGATAGTCAGCACGGATTATTTAAGGGAAGGTCGTGTCTTACAAACTTGATTGAATTTTTTGAGGAGTTAAACAAGGAGGGTAGATGAGGGTAGTGCATTTGATATAGTGAATAAGGACTTTAGCAAGGCTGTTGATAATGTTCCACATGGCAGACTGATCACGAAGTTGAAAGTCAATGCGATCCAGGAATAAGTGACAAGTTTGATTCAAAACTGGCTCAGAGACAGTAAGCAGAGTGTAATGGTTGATGGGTATTTTTGTGGCTGGAAGGCTGTTTTCAGTGGGGTTCCGCAGGGCTCAGTACTCGGTCCCTTGCTTTTCGTGGTATATATCAATGATCTAGACTTGAATATAGGGGGCATGATTAAGAACTTTTCAGTTGATACTAAAATCGGCTGTGTGGCTGATACTGAAGAAGGAAGTTGTAGACTGCAGGAACATATCAATAAATTGGTCAGGTGGGCAGAACAGTGGCAATTGGAGTTCAATCTGGAGAAGGGTGAGGTAATGCATTTGGGGAGGGATAAAAAGGAAAGGAAATACACGTTAAATGTTACGACACTGAGTAGTGCAGAGGATCAAAGGGACCTTGGAGTGCATTTCTACAGATCCCTGAAGGTCGCAGGCCAGTTAGATAAGGTTGTTAAGAAGGCATACGGATTGCTTCCCTTCATTAGCCGTGGCATGGAATATAAGAGCAGGGAAATTATGCTTCAACTGTATAAAACTCTATTTAGGCCTCAGCTAAAGTACTGCGTGCTGTTCTGGTCACCATATTACAGGAAAGATGTGATTGCACTAGAGAGGCTACAGAGGAGTTTTACAAAGATGTTGCCGGGATTAGAGAATCTTCTCTATGAGGAAATACTGGATAGCCTGGGATTGTTTTCCTTGGCACAGAGGAGGCTGAGGGGAGACCTTGTTGAGGTGTATAAAATTATGAGGGGCCTCGATAAACTGGAGAGAAAGGACCTATTTCGCTTCGCAGAGTGGTCGGAAACCCGGGGGCAAAGATATAAAGAAATTGTTGGAATGTTTAGAGGGTTTCGAGGGGACATGTCTTCACCCAGATGGTTGTGGGGGTCTGGAACCTATTGCCTGAAATGGCGGTAGAGGCAGAAACCCTAACCAAAATTCAAAAGTACTTGGACCAAGAGCTGGGAAGTGGAATTAGGCTGGATAGCTCTTTGTTGGCCAGCGCAGACACGATAGGCCGAAATGGCCTCCTTCCATGCTGTAACTTTCTATGATTCTAGGATTCTATATGATGCGGGGGAGATGCCCGAGGAATGGAAATTACCAAATGTGACACAATTTTTCAAGAAATGGTGTAAGAACATTCCTAGTAACTACAGGCCCGTCAGTTCAACATCAGTGATGGGTAAAGTTTTAGAAACAATAATCAAGGAAGAAATTAACGGGCACTTGGTGAGATTTAAGCTAATTAAGGAAAGCCAACATGGATTTGTAAACGGCAGATCGTGTTTGACTAATCCAATTGAATTTTTTGAGGAAGTATCAGGGAAGATCGATGAAGGGAATTGCAATGGATGTTGTCTACATGGGGTTTAGGAAGGCGCTTGACAAAGTACCACACTGAAGTCTGGTTAACAAAATTGAGGTTCATGGAATAGGTGCATCAGTGGCATCTTGGATATGGAATTGGCTTAATGACAGAAAACAGCGAGTTGTATGAAATGGCTTCGTTTCCGAATGGAGGATGGTAGACAGTGGTGTTCCCCAATGGTCAGTGCTGGGGCCACTGCTTTTTTTGATATATTTAAATGACCTGGATATTTGAATACAAAGTAAAATTCCTAAATTTGTCGAAACACCAAATTTGTGGCAAACAATGAGGATGATACCAATCGAAAGGCTAGCAGAATGGGCATACAAGTGGCAGATGGAATTTAATACAGAGAAGTGTGAGGTGCTGCGTTTTGGCAGACGGAACAGGAAGTGGAAATATGCAGTTAACGGCACAGTTTGAAGGAGTGTGCAGGGACGGAAGTACCTGGGAGCTAATGTGCATTGACCCCTGAAGGTGGCAGGACATAACGAGACTGTTGTTAACAAAGCATTTTGGATCTTGAGCTTCATATATAGATTATTGTGTACAAAATTAGAGACGTTATGCTGAACGTTTATAAAGCGCTGGTTAGGCCATCACTGGAGTATTGCATCCAGTAGTCGTCACCACACTTTAGGAAGGATGTAAAGGCCATTGAGAGGGTGCAGAGGAGATTTACCACATTGGTTCCGGGGCTGGGGATCTGAGCTACAAGTACAGGTTGGAGCAGCTGATGTTATTTTCTTTATATCAAAGGACGTTGTAGGTTGATTTCATAGAGGTGTTCTAGATTATGACGGGTTTGGATAGGCTAGATGGGGAAAGGCTGTTCCCACTAGTTGATGGTATAAGGGCTAGATTACACAGATTTAGGACCCTGTGCATGAGATACAGGGGGGAATGTGTGGAAAAACATATTTACACAGCGAGTGGTGAGGACCTGGAACTCTCTGCCCACAGAAATGGTGGAAGCGGAGAAACTCACTCTTTTCAAGGGGAGATTGGATTGGCACCTGAGGGAAAAAACTTGCGGGGCTACGGGGATAGAGCGGGGGAATGGGACTGACTGGATATCTTTACAGAGAGCCGACAGGGACTCGATGGGCCGAACGGCCTCCTTCTGTGCCGTTATGACTCTATGAACCAATGGCACTCACAAGGGGTGGCGCCTCATCATTCATCTGGCTCCAATGTAGAGAATAGTGCAGGAGTGACGCGACCTTCTGGAAGTCCATTTCAACACTGACAGCAGAAAGTGTTGTTTCTTATTTGATCAACTTAACAATTAGAGTAAATGGATATTTTACTGCCTTAAGCAACTCCTTTCTGAATTTAGTCTGAGCCAGCGCATAAATACATGTGTTTGTACAGGAGCTGAGCAGTTGAAACATGTCTCCAGTGTATTCAGCGATAAGGAAATGGTCTCTGTAATCACTTGGGTTGTAATGGTTCAATGTGATCCGGGAAACCAGGAAAAACGTAACATAAGGCATCCACAACATGATGAAAGTACCAGAAATGGCGAAGAGTAAAATGATGGATTTTCTTCGGCTCTGGGTCTCTAGATCACTGTCATTAACACTCGAGCACTGCCCCCGAAGGGCCCGACGGATTGCATTGGCCATCAAGACATGCCTGATGGTCAGAGCATTTAAGAATAAAATCAGAATATACGGCAGCAATGGGCATAGGATTGTGTCGAGCCAGTCAAACGCCAGCCAGCCAGGTTGCTCGTAGTAGCTGGGTTTGATGTCGGCTCCCCACTCTGTGTCATCAATTATAGAGACTGGCTGAAAGGCAAAGTACAAGGGGAGGTTTTTTAAACAGAACATAACGCACAAGGTGCATATAACCACCGCCGCCGCTTTCTCAGTGCAATAATTAGGTTTCAGCTTCTGCCAACAAATGGCCACAAATCGATCAAAGGTGAAAGCGACCGTGAACCAGACGGAGCAGTCAATGGACACATAGTTGATAACTTCATTCAAGCGACGCACGGCAGTGTAGTTCAGGAATGAAAATGGGAAATAGTATAAAAGAATATAACCGACCATTACATTAGAAACGATAACCAGCAGATCCGCTGTGGTCATGCCCAATAGGTAGAGAGTGACACCTTTAGAAAGACCGCAGTTTGCTCGGGAAAGAATGAAGATCGTCAGTAAATTCGCTGTCAAGGAAAGAGAAAAATGGGAAAAATCAGGAGCAAGGTTACACTTTAATGGGATAGATAACAAAATGCCGCAATTAATTGAGAACTCAATTAGTAACAGGACATGGGCAGCGTGCTTGAAGGAGAGATACTTGATCTGTGAAGCAATAACTAATGATTGCAAATGGGGATCAGTTTAAGATGTTGATATTTGTGCATCACGTGGTACAGGATGTGAAAGAATGGACAGCGTGGGCAGAGTGGAACAGGTTGTGGCATGATGGGGAGATAGGGAAATAGCGGTGTGAATGGAACAGGATTGAAAGAATGGGATAGGATGGGGAGAAAGGGGCAGGATCGTGAGATTGGACAAGGTGAGGAGAATGGGACAGGATGAGGAGAATGAGACAAAGCGGGGAGAATGGGGCAGGATGGGGAGAATGGGATATGCTGAAGAGAATGGGGCAGAATGGGAGGAATGGAACAGGATGGGGAGAATGGGACAGGATGGCGAGATTCGGACAGGTTGGGGAGAATGGGGCAGGATTGGGAGAATGGGATAGGATGAAGAGAATGGGGCAGAATGGGGGGAATGGAACAGGATGGAGAGAATGGGGCAGGGTGGCGTGATTGGAAAAGTTTGTGGAGAATGAGACAGGTTGGGGAGAATGGGATAGGATGGGGAGAATGGGACAGGTTGGGGAGAATGGGACAGGTTGGGGAGAATGGGATAGGATGATGAGAATGAACAGGATGGGGAGAATAGGGCAGGATGGGGAGAATGGGAATGGATGGGGAGAATGGTTCAGTATGGGACAGAGTGAGCACGATGAAATATTGACACATGCTGAGAAATATTCAATGGCACATCTGAGCCTTTATTTCGATATAGCATTAACAGTAAGAAATTAGATTAATATTTATGAATGGTTCTGAGAATTTCAATAATACGTGCTTGTTGCTAACAGTTTGCCAATCATGTAATTAGGACTCAGTTAATACAAGATTGAAGGTGCAGTCAGTAGGTTCATTTCACACACGGGGCCATTAGAACATGGAATGTGTAAGGGTAAGCATGTATCGATTATTAAATAGAAATAGCTAATAGACATTATGCAGAATGATATAATATAGAAGCTTTAAAACACACTAGTGAGAGACACAGAGCGATGCCAGGCAGGATATTTATCACAGCAGGGTGTGTGTGAAGACTCCAGTGTAGATAAGAGGGTGCACTTCCTTCCAGGCTGTCTGTGATTCCTCTCTCTCTGTAAAGAGATGATTGGACAAGAACTCATGGGTTTCAAAACAATAAATAAGTGAATCTAAAGTTCATATTTGAACTGACAGCATAATTTAACAAAGCTTAGATAAATTTCCTCCAATCATACACATATAAAAGTCTGGAGCAATGTGCTGCCTTTATCAACTTGAAGCACTTTTGGAAGTTCACTTATTGAAAGCTCACAACAGCCTGCTTCCCTGGTCAAACTGGTACTAACCTTCAAACCAAAGAGGCATTTAACTCTTGGCACGTTGTCTGATCTCACTGAGTGCAGCCTGTCTCTTGGTGGCCAACAACACTCTGTGTGAGAGGAAGTCTCAGCCCAGCAAAGACTGAGGTACCGCTCTCGGAGGGGGCGACTAAATGCTCCGTCAGTCAGGAGTGGAGGCTGATCGGAAATATTTCACTATTCAAGAGGGGACGGGACCTAAAAAGGCAGAGGGAAGAAGCCGAGGATGGGAGTCAGAAATGGCGAATCATGTGGATGGATCCAGTGAGGAGGAGAGGCCTATCATGGATCATTTTTCTGATAGAATCTTGGGTTTCAACAGCAACAAACATGATTTGGACCATTTAAGAGGCAGTCACTCTGTGAAGTGAGCTACCATTCATTGTTTCAGTTAACTGATCTGTGCGTCAAACAAAGCCATGGCAACTCATTAGGAGGGAATTTTAAGGAACATAGGGGAAGGAGCATGCCCCGCGGCCCCTCGAGCCTGTTCCGCCATTCAATTGGATCATGGCGGATTTATACCTCATTGCCAGTCCTGGATCAGATGGTGAAGCTGGGAGGCTTTGTATCAGCACAACAATCCTGCTGAAGTGTCTGTGGGAAGCCACATTCTATTAATTGACGTCCAGATTTCTCCTTTCTTCTGTTGAAGGAGTTAACTCCAACTGCACCATTCACTGTCCGGTACCTCGCCCAAGTGACTGCCAGCAACTCAACCAGGAATGCATGGCAGATTATTCTTTCCCTTAGATCAGATCGACACATGGGGCACATTCCACATGAGGTACGCGTGAGCATTGAGGACCCTATAGCTTCAGTATATTTTCTACTTTCAAAACTTTAATGCCGTGTTATAGTGCCTGAGCTTAGCGACCATTGAACAGAGCAGT
Source organism: Somniosus microcephalus (assembly GCF_052327205.1). Lineage (NCBI taxonomy): Eukaryota > Metazoa > Chordata > Chondrichthyes > Squaliformes > Somniosidae > Somniosus > Somniosus microcephalus. Next base: position 50,920,983 of record NW_028225184.1, read on the forward strand.
AATCGGAGCTACCACCTTGAATTGTGCGGGGTCCTGAATCAGGAGGAATATATTCAGAATAAAACGATTTCCTCGGAGCTCAGAGCATAATATAGATTCAATAAGGACATAAAAAACCGTATATATTATAAATGGAGCCACTCTCCTTATTAGAATAATAAAAGGAATCATGAACTGCACCAGAGGAGAAAAGAACCCACATTACAATATCAGGCAGACAAAAAGAACAACACGGCAGTCAAACAATAAAAAGCACATCTGATTTGACATCTCACCAGGAAGTCCAAAGAACGCAAGGATGTGATAGTAGCTGAAGACTATCTGCAGGATGGCTGGTATTTCCATTTTCTGGGAGCAGGGAGCAATGGCAAGTGGGCATTCCCGTTTGTGGTAGTGACACGGACAATATTCACCCAGAGCCGCCGTTATTTGTACCAAAAGGGAAAGCTCCAGGGAGGCAGCTAATGTGCTGTGGGAGTGGAATATGTTACAGTCCTTTGAACAAACAGATTAAGGTCAAGCGTGTCTAATCATGTTATGGTTTATGCAACTTATTTCAGTAAACTAAACCGCTGGAATTGTCAAATATTACAATGTCGTTGTAGCACCAATACCTGCACGTTTATCTCCAACGCACCAACCATCCAGACCTGGATGTTTATATGGTCGTCCCGACATCGTCACTGATGCACCATCCTCGAACTCCTGAACTTGCGGGATCGTGTGAGCACCATCAGCACAGGAACTGCAATGGTTCAAGGCCAAGGCTCAACAGCCCATTCTCAGGAAATTAGGGATCGGCGTCAGCCACGTCAACATTACTTACATTAACAAGCTGACTGGATTATCTATCTCTTTAGATAGTAAACGTTGCTCATTATTACAGGGAATCTCTAAAAGACATTGCGCTTCCTCAATGTATTTCCCTGTTAATCAAGTGATCTCGAGTAGCAAGGAGTTGATCTATTTATTAGATTCTTTATTGAGGTAAATAATATTGAAGTAGCACAGATTACAAATGAAGAAACTCACAGCTCATTTAAGATGCATTAATATCATTTTTAGGTAAAACACAAGATATGAATACATTTTTGGATGGACGAAAGGGAAAAGGGTAATGGTGTTAGCTGCAGACCGTAACTTGGCACTAGAACTGTGGAAAGACATAGATTTACAAAGTAATGATTTGTCTATATATAGTAGGTTTATTATCAGGATAATTAAAGTAGAGTTGTCCTTCAGGCATAGACATGAGGGGCAAAAATAACACATTCTGTGTGGTATCATTCTATGGTTCTGTGATATATAATAAATGTATAATTTTGAGACATGTGAGAGAGCATAGGAAAGGCCACAAATTGGCATTGCTGGGTTCTGCTATGGATACGTTCTTTTCATGGGCGGATTAAATGGGGGTTATAACATTTAAGATGCAACAGCAGAGGAATGAGCAAATCAAACAACATAAATGGCACTGACAAACCATTCTATGATTTATATAAACAGTAGAAAATTAGCCACAATGGGAGTAGGGCTGCTAAGAGATGAAGGAGCAATGGTCGTGGAGATTGCGGGTATGGAGAAGATAGTGATGTGGCTGAGTTTTCCGAAGAAGATGGATATTGGGATTGTAGAACCACCACACTATACAATGCACCTCCAACAATTGCTTATCCTCCAGCACTCACATGATCTTCTCTGGAATTTCATGATGATATACCCTCAGTCCCTGCCCTTTCGAATCTGTGCACTGCCACTCGGTGACATGATGTGTGGACACGGGGAACTTCCAGTGGATTGTCTATGACACCGTTTAGCTCCGTTAAATGCCCTATATAAATGTAGGTTGTTGTTATTGTTTAGCCTGCCCCACCCCCACTGCGCCACGGCTGTGCTCCCAGACTGCGAATAAAGTTAAATCACAGATGAGCCAGAATTTCCTCCCATTGACAAATGCATAGACCCATCCCATCCCATCATTTTCTGGGCCTGGAGGAACTCTGCATAATCAGCCCCAGACTCACTGCTTTCCCTTGGCTGCTGGCTCAGTTTTAATCTGACTGTACACAACCTCAGCATGCTGTTCAACCCAAATCTGTGCCTCAGGCATCACATCCCCTCTGCCGACTTCACCACCACTAGACTGTATTTCCTCAGTGTCCTATTTCCTGGAACTTAATTTATGTAACTAAAAGAGTTCTGTTTTTAAATTATTTAATACAGAAAAATGCGGAAGTGATAATGTTCTAAATATTGTTAAAGATCATGAGCAAATTAAATTAGTTTGAGCTGTACACGTGTAGGTAAGCAAGGACAGTCAGCATGATTTTGTAAAGGAACGGTTGTGTCTGAGTTACTTGATTGAATTATTTCATGAGGTGAAAAGGAAGGCCGATGAGGGCAGTGCCTTTGATGTAATCTACATGGATGGAAGCAAGGCTTTTGTCAAGGACCCACATTGCAGGCTAGTCAAAAAAGTCAAAGCCCAAGGGAACCAAGACAGAGTGGCAAATTGGATCCATAATTGGCTCAGTGGCAGGAAGCAAAGGGTAATAGAAACATAGAAAGATAGAAGGTAGGAGCAGGAGTAGGCCATTCGGCCCCTCGAGTCTGTTCTGCCATTTAATGAGATAATGACTGATCATCCAAATTCAGTACACTGTCCCTGCTTTCTCCCCATACCCCTTGATCCCTTTAGCATTAAGAAATATATCCAACTCCTTGAATATATTTAATGAATTGGCCTCCACCGTCTTCCGTGGCAGAGAATTCCATAGGTTCACAACTCTCTTGGTGAAGAAATTCCTCCTCATCTCAGCCGTAAACTGTTTTCCCCTTATCCTTAGACTGTGATCACTGGTCCTTGACTGCCCCGCCATCGGGAACATCCTTCCTGCATTTATCCACATTATACTGCATCTGCCATGCATCTGCCCAATCACCCAACCTGTCCAAATCATACTGGAGTTTCTCTGCATCCTCCTCACAAAACACACCCCCACCCAGCTTTGTCTGGTCTGCAAACCTGTAGATATTACATCTAGTTCCCTCGTCTAGATCATTAATATATATTGTGAATACCTGGAGTCCTAGCACCGATCCCTGCGGTACCCCACTAGCCACTGCCTGCCACTGGGAAAAAGACACGTTATTCCAGCTCTTTGCTCCCTGTCTGCCAACCAGTTCTCTCTCCAAGTCAGTATTTACCCCCAATCCCATGTCCTTTAACATTACATGCCACTCTCTTATGCGGGACCTTATCGAATGCCTTTTGTAAGTCCAAATACACCACATACACACGTTCTCCCATATCTATTCTGCCAGTTAAATCCTCAAAAAATTCCAGTAGATTAGTCAAGCATGATTTACCTTTTGTAAATCCATGTTGACTTTGTCCGATCCTGTCACTGTTTGCCAAGTGCTCTGCTAGTACATCTTTTAAAATAGACTCTAGCATTTTACCCACAACCGATGTCAGGCTTACCAGTCTATAGTACTCCGTTTTCTCTCTGCCACTTTTTTTTAAATAGTGGTGTTACATTAGCTAACATCCAATCCATGGGAACTATTCAGAGTTTATAGAATTTTGGAAGATGACCAGCAATGCACCTAATATTTCTAGGGCCACTTTCTTAAGTTCCCCAGGATGTAGATTATCAGGCCCTAGGGATTTAGCGGCGTTCAATCCTGTCAATTTCCCTAACAACATTTCCCTACAAATACTTATTTCATTCAATTCCTCCCTCTCATTTGACACAATGTTCCCCGAAATCTCTGGAAGGTTATTTGTGTCCTCCGTTGTGAAGACAGAACCAAAGTATGTATTTAATTGCTTTGCCATTTCTATGTTCCCCTTTATAAATTCCCCTGATTCTGATTGCAAGGGACCTACGCTTGACTTCACCAGTCTTTTTCTCTTCACATATCTACAGAAACTTTTATGTCCCGCGCAAGGTTACTCTCATACTCTATTTCCCTCTCTTAATTAGTCCCTTTTTCCTCCTTTGATAAATCCTAAACTGCTCCCAATCCTCGGTTCTCCTGCTTTTTCTGGCCAATTTATCTACGTCCTCTACTTGGATCTTATGCTATCCTTAATTTTCCTTGTTAGCCACGGTTGAGTCAACTTTTTTGTTTTATTTTTATGCCAAACAGGGATGAACAAATTGTGTAGTTCATCCATGCGATCTTTAAGTGTTTGCCATTGCCTATCCGCCGTCAACCATTTAAGTAACATTCCCCAATTCATCCTAGCCAACTCGCGACTCATACCTTCATAGTTTCCTTTATTTAAATTCAGGACCCTAGTCTCTGACTCAACTACTTCACTCTCCATCTTAATGAAGAATTCTAGCATATTGTGATCGCCCTCACCAAGGGGCCTCGTGCAACAACAATGCTAATTAATCCTTTCTGATTCCATAATACCCAGTCTAAGATGGCGTGATCCCTAATTGGTTTCTCGAAATATTGGTCCAGGGAACTTTCCTGTATACACTCTAGAAATTCCTCATCCAAAGTTTTGTTACTAATTTGGTTAGCCCAATCTGTATGTCGATAAAAGTCACCCATGATAACTGCTGTGTCCTTCTGCACCTGTCTCTAATTTCCTGTTTAATGCTATCCCGAACCTCAGCATTACTGTTTGGGCGTCTGTGTACAACTCCCACTAACGTTTTCCACCTTGGTATTTCTCAGCTCCACCCATACAGCCTCCACATCATCCTAGCTAATATCCTTGCTTACTATTGTGTTATTCTGCTCTTTAACCAGCAGTGCTACACCATCTCCTCTTCCTCTTTGCCCGTCCTTCCTGAATATTGAATACCGCTGGATGTTGAATTCCCAGCCTTGGTCACCCTGGAGCCATGTCTCCTTAATTCCTATTACATCATATCCGTTTACATCTATTTGCGCAGCTAATTCATCCACCTTATTACGAATGCTCCTCGCATTAATAGACAAAGCCTTCAGGCATGTTTTCTTAGCACTCTTAATCCTTTTAGAATTATGATTGACTGTAGCACTGTATCATTTACACCCTTGATTTATCTGACTTCCACTTTTGCTTTTCTCCTTCCTGTCTTTTGTTTCTACCCTTGCTTCCCTTTCCTCTTTCTCCATGCAGCGGTTTCCAACCCCTGCCATTTTAGTTTAAACTCTCCACAACAACACTAGCAAACAGTCCCCCTAGGACATTGGTCCCAGTCCCGCCCAGTTCGTACTGGTCCCACCTCCCCCAGAACAGGTTCCAATATCACAGTAATTTGAATCCCTTCCCCTTGCACCATTCCTCCAGCCTCATATTCATCTGAAATACCATTCTATTTCTACTCTGACTAGCACGTGGCACTGGTAGCAATCCTGGGATTACTAACTTTGAGGTCCGATTTTTTAATTTACCTCCTAACTGCCTATATTCAGCTTCTAGTACCTCATCCCGCTTTTTACCTATATCGTTGGTACCTATATGCACTACGACAACTGGTTGTTCACCCTCCCCCTCCAGAATGCCCTGCAGCAGCAAGAGACATCCTTCATCCTTGCACCAGGGAGGCAACATACCATCCTGGAGTCTCGTTTGAGGCCGCAGAAACGCTTATCTATTCCCCTTGCAATAGAATCCCCTATCACTATAGCTCTCCCAGTCCTTTTCCTCCCGTCCTGGAAGTTGGCTGCTGCTGCCTTCCCCCGATAAGCCATTTCCCTCAACAATATCCAAAATGGTATATCTGTTTGAGAGGGTGATGGCCACAGGGGACCCCTGCACTACATGCCTGTGCCTACTGCTCTGCCTGGTGGTCACCCATTCCCTTCCTGCCTGTGCAACCTTTACCTGCGGTGTGCCCAAATCCCTAATCGTGCTATCCACGATGTCCTCAGCATCAGAAATGCTCCAGTATGTATCCATTCACAGCTCCAGCGCTGCAATGCGGTCTTTCAGTAGTTGCAGCTGGATAGACTTCCCTTCCCGCACACATGTTCATCAGTGACACAGGAAATGCAGCAAGGAAGTAATTGCCCTGGAGAGGATGCAGAGGAGATTTACGAGGATGGTGCCAGGAATGGAAAACCTTAGCTATGAGGAAGGATTGGATAGGCTGGGGTTGCTTTCCTAGGAACAAAGAAGGCTTAGGTGAAAATTAATTGTGCTGTGTAAAATTTTGAGGGGGCTAGTGAGCGTAGATAAGAAGGACCTATTTCCCTTAGCAGAGTGTTCAAGGTCCAAGAGGTATAGATTTAAAGTAGTTGGTAGAAAATTAGAGGGGAGATGAGGAAACAAATATCACTCAGAGCCTGGTGGGGGTCAGGAATTCACCGCCCGAAAGGGTGGTAGAGGCAGAAAGTCTCACCACATTTCTAATGTATGTGGATGTTCACTTGAAGAGCCATAACCTACAGGGCTACGAAGCTAGTGCTGGAAGGTGGGATTAGGCTGGGGAGCTCTTTTCTAACTGGCACGGACATGATGGGCCGAATGGCCTCCTTCTGTGTCGTAATTTTTCTATGAATCTATGATCCTGTTAAATAGAATCAGGACATTCGGTCTAACTGCTTCCTGACGATGTTTATGCTCGACACAAAACTCCTCCCACCCCTCTTTGAATATATTTAATGAATTGGCCTCAGCTACCTTCTGCGGTAGAGAATTCCACAGGTTCATCACTCGCTGGGTGAAGTAATTTTTCCTCATCTCTGTCCTAAATGGCTTACCCCTTTTCATTAGACTGTTACCCCTGGTTCTACACTCCCCCGCCATTGGGAATACCCTTCCTGCATCGAGTCTGTCTAGTCTTGTTAGAATTTATACGTTTCAGTGAGATCCCCTCTCATTCTTCTAAACTCTAGCGAATATAAGCCGAATCGACCAAATCTCTCCCAATCAGGAATGCCAGTCAAAAATCACAGCCACTCTATGACTGAAAGTCATTGTGTCAACCTCAAAAGAGTGCAACCTTTGCTACACATTAAATATCAGATGGAACAGGCAAATGGTACCTGATTGAAAGGTACAGATTTGATCTCAATAATTTAACCCAGGTTAAAGACTGAGCTATACCTTACATACCTGTCTACATATCTGATAGAGATGCCAGCTGCAAGCTACATTATGAATTCAATTAGTGCAGCCTAAAGTATACATTCACAATCAATACCAGAGACTGAGAGACACAGAATGAATCCCGCACTCACACACAGTACCAACGATTGACAGATACAGAATGAATCCCACACACACACACCAGAGTAGCAGATACTTAGAGATACAGAACGAATCCCAATCAGACACAGAATGCCAGATCCTGTTAGATAAAGAATCAATCTCACGCACAAACACCGTACCAGAGACTGACAGATAAAGTACGAATCCCACACTTACACTGGGTAACAGGGACTGGCATATAAAATATTAATCCAAAACACACACAGTACCAGAAACTGACAGAGACAGAGACAGAATGAATACCACACTCACACCCAGTACCAGTGAATAACAGATAACGAATGAATCCCAAACACACACAGACTCAGATGCTGACAGAAACAGAACGAATTTCAGTCACATAAAGTACGAGATTCTGGCAGACACAAAATGAACCTGAGAACCTGAGATTAACATAGAATCATTGACATTTACAACAGAGAAGGAGGCGATTCGGACTGTCTTGTCTGTGCTCGCCCATAAAGAGCTATCCAGTCTAATCCCACTTTCCAGCTCTTGGTCCGTAGTCTTGTAGGTTACAGCACGTCAAGTGCACATCCAAGTATCTTTGAAACGTCATGAGGGTCTCTCCCTCTAGCACCCTTTCAGGCAGTGAGTTCCAGAACCCCTCCTCTCTGTGGGTGAAAAGATTCCTTCTCAAATCCCCTCTAAACCTCCGACCAATTAATTTAAATATATGCACCTTGTTTATTGACCCTTCATCTAAGGGAAATATCCATTCTATCTAGGCCCTTGATAATTTCATACACCTCAAAAAGGTCTCCCCTCAGCCTCCTCCGTTCGAAAGAAAACAACCCCAACAATTCCAAACTTTCCTCATAGTTAAAATTCCCCAGCCCAGTTAACATCCTCATAAATCTCCTCTGCAACCTCTCTAGTGTAATCACATCGTTCCTGTAATCTGGTGCTCAGAGTTGCATGCAGTACTGTAGCTGTGGCCTAACTAGATTTTATACAGGACAAGCATAACATCGCTGCTCTTATATTCTATGCCTTGGCTAATAAAGTCAACTATCGCGTATGCCTTCTTAACCACATTAGCTTCCTGTCCTGCTACATTCAAGGATCTGTGGACATGCATTATCATATACAGAATGAATTAAACACTCATGCAAAGTTCCGGAGTGTTACAAAATGAATCCCACACTCACTTACTGTGTAAGGGCCTGAAGAAAACGAATCGCACACTGACACACAGTACCACAGGTTGACAGAACCAGAACTAATCTTGCACTCATATACAATCCCAGAGACTCTCATTTCATTCACATACATTACCAAATACTGACCGACAAAAAATTAATCCCACACTCTCATTCCGATACAGAAGGATATCCACACTCACATAGATTATCCGAGGCAGATATAAGGAAGTAATCTCACACACAGTGACAGAAATTGATATACAGAATTAATCCATACGTTATCATAGACTGAGAGAGACAGAATTAATACAACACTCACGTACTGTACCAGAGACTGATAAATACAAAACGAATTCCACACTCACAAACCGCACCAGGGAATTTTAGAAACAGCATTCATCCCACACACGTTTACAGTGTCAAATACTGACTGACATAGCATTAATCCCAGACCCACTCAAAACCCCACTGACTGGCAGATACAGAATGGGTCTCACATAGCATCAAAGACTGACAGGTACAGAATGAATCCCACCCTCACATACGAAACCAGAGACTGAGAGATACAGAATTAATCCCACACTGCCACACAGTACCACAGATTGACAGAACCAGAACCAATCTTGCACTCATATACAATCCCAGAGACTCTCATTTCATTCACATACATTACCAGATACTGACTGAAACAAAATTAATCCCACACTCACATTCAGATCCTGAGACTGAAGGATACAGAAGGATATCCACACTCACATAAACTACACGAGGCAGAGATAAGGAAATAATCTCACACTCACACACAGTGCCAGAAACTGATATACAGAATTAATCCACACATTATCATAGACTGAGAGAGACAGAATTAATACAACACTCACTTGCTGTACTAGAGACTGACAAATATAAAACGAATTCCACACTCACAAACCATGCCAGAGAATTTTAGATACAGCATTAATCCCACACTCGTTTACAATGTCAAATATTGACTGACGCAGCATTAATGCCAGACACACTCAAAACCCTACTGACTGGCAGATACAGAATGAGTCTCCCATAGCATCAGAGACTGACAGGAACAGAATGAATCCGACCCTCACATACTATACCATATCCTGAGAGGTACAGAACGAATCTCGCACTCACACACAGTACCAGAGACTGACAGGTACAGAATGAATCCCACACTCAGAAATATTGTCATTTACTGACCGATATAGAATGAAGCCCGCACTCACACACAGTACCGGAAACTGACAGGTACAGAAAGAATCCCACACTCAGAAATATTGCCATATACTGACCGATACAGAATGAAGCCCGCACTAACACACTGTACCAGAGACTGAAAGGTACAGAATGAATCCCACACTCAGACATATTACCATCTACTGACCGACACAGGGAGAAACCCACACTCACATACAGAACCAAGAGCTCATAGATACGCAATGATTGACGGAACTCATGCACAGTTCCAAATTCTGAGAATTATAGACTGAATTTCACACTCACTTAAAGTGAAAGGGACTGACAGGTTTAATGAAACACACACTTACACACAGTACCTGAGATTGAGAAAGACAGAATGACTCGCACACATTACCAGAGACTAACAGATACAGAATGAATCCCACACTCACAAGCAGTACCAGAAACTAACTGGAACAGAATGAATCCCACATCAATACTCAGTATCAGAGAATGACAGAAATAAAACGAATCCCACGCTCACATGAATTAGCAATTTATAACTCGTGTTTTGTCTAACAAAATGTAATATTAGCTCATCTCAACTCCTAGTATTTGTAAATCCCATCCGTTTAATATAACGTGTAGAGTTATTGCCTGTTGTGTACCTCTCTGATCTGCAAACTTCACTGTACCGGAGATTGCTGACATCTACTGACCGCAAACGAGAACTGCAGAACGAGACGAGGTGTGTGGATGAGGGTAGTGCAGTGGATGTGGTATACATGGATTTCAGTAAGGCTTTCGATAAAGTCCCGCAAAGGAGACTGGTCCAGAAGGTAAGAGCCCATGGGATCCAGGATGCCTTGGCACATTTGATCCTAAACTGGCTTAGTGGCAGAAGGCAGAGGGTGATGGTCGAAGGTTGTTTTTGTGACTGGATGTGGATACCACTCATCTGCTTCATCCTTGACCACTATGTCTTCACCTTCGACAACCAGTTCTTTACCCAAACACACGGAACAGCCATGGGGAGCAGATTCGCACACAAATACGGCAACATCTTCATGCACGAGTTCGAGCAAGACTTCTTCGCTGCACAGGACCTCCAACCAACGCTATACACCAGATACATCGACGACATTTTCTTCCTATGGACCCTCGGCGATGAACCACTGAAAAGACTACACGATAACATCAACAAGTTCTATCCCACCAACAAACTCACCATGGACAACTCCTCAGAATCGGTTTCATTCTTGGACACACGAATCTCCATCAAAGATGGACACCTCAGCACTTCACTCTACCGCAAGCCCACGGACAACCACAGGATGCTCCACTTCTCCAGCTTCCACCCTAACCACGTTAAAGAAGCCATCCCCTATGGACAAGCCCTGCAAATACACAGGATCTGCTCAGACGAGGAGGAAAGCGATGGACACCTACAGACGCTGAAAGACGCCCTCGTACGAATGGGATATGATGCTCGACTCGTCGAATGACAGTTCCGACGGGCCACAGCAAAAAATCGCTTAGACCTCCTCAGAAGACAAACACAGGACACAACCAACAGAGTACCCTTCATCGTCCAGTACATGCCCAGAGCGGAGAAACTACGCCATGTTCTTCGCAGCCTTCAACATGTCATTGATGATGAGGAACAGCTCGCTAAGGCCATCCCCACGCCTCCACTACTCGCCTTGAAACAGCAGCCTAACCTCAAACAGAGCATCGTTTGCAGCAAATTACCCAGCTTTCAGGAGAATAGCGACCAGGACACCACACAACCCTGCCACGGCAACCTCTGCAAGACATGCCTGATCATCAACACAGATACCATCATCACACGTGAGGACACCACCCACCAGGTGCATAGTACATACTCATGTGACTCGGCCAACGTTGTCTACCTCATACGTTGCAGGAAAGGATGCCCCGGAGCATGGTACATCAGCGAAACCTTGCAGACACTGCGACAATGGATGACCGGACACTGTGCAATAATCGCCAGGCAGTCAGGGAACACTTCAGCAGTCAAGGACATTCAGCCTCCGATCTTCGGGTAAGCATTCACCAAGGCGGCCTTTGAGACACACGACAACGCAAAATCATAGAGTAGAAACTAATAGCCAAGTTCCGCACTCATGAGTTTGGCCTCAACCGGGATCTTGGGTTCATGCCACGTTACATGTAACCCCACCTGATGTAGGGTCACCCAGACTCGTGTCGTCGTTTGCTTTTTCTCTCTACACAGATGCGGCCGGATCTGCTGTGATTTCCAGCAAAATAAATGTTTCTTTGCCTGTTTTTTGTTTTTCATACAGACCCCAGCATCTGCAACATTTGACCCCTTGTGACCCTACCTCATTATTCTTTGATGTAATGTTTTCCTGGCTAACATGTTTGGACACCATTCACATCTTTGATTGCCGTGACTGTCTCTCTGCCGAGGTGTGATAAATGGCAGTTAGAAAGATTACGTGTAATCATCTGGCATTATTCTCTGACTATATAAGTTGTGTCTTTATGCATCTCTCCACTTCACCTGACGAAGGAGCAGCACTCCGAAAGCTTGTGATTTCAAATAAAACTGTTGGACTATAAACTGGTGTTGTGTGACGTCTTACATTTGTGACTGGAAGCCTGTGTCCAGTGGGGTACCGCAAGGATCGGTGCTGCGTCCCTTGCTGTTTGTGGTCTACATTAATTATTTGAATGAGAATGTAAAAGGAATGATCAGTAGGTTCACAGATGACAGGAAAATTGGTCGGGTGGTAAATAGCGAGGAGGGTAGCTTAAGCCTGCAGGACGATATAGATGGGTTGGTCAGATGGGTGGAACAGTGCCAAATGGAATTTAACCCTGAAAAGTGTGATGTGATGCATTTTGGAGGGACCAACAAGGCAAGGGAATACACAATGAATGGTAAGACCATAGGAAAGACAGAGGATTATAGCGAGCTTGGTGTGCATGTACATCGATCCCTGAAGGCAGCAGAACAGGTGAATAAGGTGGTGAAAAATGCATATGGGATACTTGCCTTCATTAGCCGAGGCATAGACTATAAGAGCAGGGAGGTTAGGATGGAGCATTACAAAACGCTGGTTAGGCCACAACTGGAATACTGTGTGGAGTACTGGTCGCCACACTATAGGAAGGATGTGATTGCTTTGGAGAGGGTGCAGAGGAGATTCACCTGGATGTTACCTGGGCTGGAGCGCTTCAGCTATGAAGAAAGACTGGACAGGCTGGGGTTGTTTTCCTTGGAAGAGAGATAAGGCTGAGGGGGGACCTGATTGAGGTCCAGAAAATTATGAGGGGCATGGATAGGGTAGATAGAAAGGAAGATATTCCCTTAGTAGAGGGGTCAATAACAAGGGGGCTTAGATTCAAGGTAAGGGGCAGGAGGTTTAGAGGGGATTTGAGGAAGAACTTTTTCACCCTGAGGGTGGTTGGAATCTGGATCTCACTGCCTGAAAGGGTGGTAGAGGCAGGAACCCTCACAACATTCAAGAAGCATTTGGATGAGCACTTGAAATGCCATAGCATACAAGGCTACGGGCCAAATGCTGGAAAATGGGATTAAATTAGACAGGGCTTGAATGCCGGTACGGATGCAATAGGCCGAAGGGCCTCTTTCTGTGCTGTATAACTCTATGACTCTATGTCTCTATGACTAAGAGCGAAACAAATGGATTTTAATCTGTCAGGTTTACAGAAACAGGACATAGGCAATGTGAGGAATGGTTTCAGTCTGCAAATTCTGCTCTCGCGTTGTTGCACACTTTTCATAGTGTAAAAACAACAAAATCGTGGCATAATAAAGGCTTTTCCTTAATCATTTGATTGCTGTAAATTTGCCCCGCTGTCTTTTACTATATATCATTGTCTGTTGTGCCCCTCTCTGATCTGGAAACGTCACTGTACCGCAGATTGGTGACATTTACTGGCCAGAAGTGAGAACTGCAGTAGAGCGGAATATCTTTCAGGGTTACAGAAACAGTGCAATGTGAGGAAATAGCTTCTGTCTGTATGTTCTACACTCATATTGTTTTACATTTTATATTGAAATCAAAAAACAAATAATTCGTAATATAATGTTTGCCTTTATTGATTAGATATTTGGGAATTTGCCCTGTACTTTACTCTACATTGAGTAGTATTTCCGTCTGATTTCTCAGGACACTAATAACATTACTTCAAATAAACAAAACATCAATACGGAATGAACTACTGGAACGCTGAAAGTGCAACAGGAAACAGTCAAAGGGGAATGGGATGAAATACAGAAAGAATGAAGCTGAAATTATCTGAAATAATAACAGAAGATTCTGGGAAGACTCAGCAGGTCCGGCAGCATCATTGGAGAACGGAAGCTCGGGTTAACAGTTCAGATCTGTGTTCCATCTATAGACCTACAAGGTTAATCCTACCTTCCTCTCTCCTCAGATGCTGCCGGACCTGCTGAGGCTTTCCAGCATCTTCAGTTATTATTTCAGATTTCCAGCCTGTTCAGTATATCGCTTTTTGAAGAATAAAACTATCCCTGGTAGGGAATCGGTTTTCAAATAAGGAACAGGGTGTAGCGGAGGGAAAAATTTCAGAAAATCAATGAATTTCACTGAATCAGAGTATTTCTATCCCGGTTCCACTGTGCAGTACAGGACATATAATAAATATCAATACAATGGAGCAGAACCTGAGTTAAATCATAGAACCATAGAAAGTTACGGCACAGAATGGAGGCCATTTTCCCCATCGTGTCTGTGCCGGCCAGAAAGGACCTCTCCAGCCCCCATCCCACTTTCCAGCTCGCGGTCCATAGCACATCAAGTGCATATCCAGGTACTTCTTACATGTGATGAGGGTTTCTGCTTCTACCACCCTTCCGACCCGTACCACCCTCTGGGTGAAACAACATCTCCTCCAGTTCCCTCAACTCCTTCTACCAATTACTTTAAACCTATCCCCCTGCTTATTGTTCACTCTGCTAAGGGAAATAGGTCCTAACTCTGGACCACTCATAATTTTATACACCTCAATTAAATCTTCCCTCAGCCTCCTCTCCTCCAAAGCATAATAATCCAGCCTGTCCAATCTTTCTACATCGCAAAAATTTCTCGTGCTGGAGAACTTAACATTATATGGAAAAGAAAGCAATGTTCAAAGGATTTTTATATAAATTATACCAGTTTGTGTTCTGGAAAAAATGAGCAATGTTAATATAAATGTCCAGTATTGGAGATTCTGATATAATGGAATTAAAAAACAACAAACTTCGATGGCTGAGAATCCTACCCGATCATCTGCTTGGAAGGCAGCTATGCTCACCACTATACCACCAGCTTTCAGGACGGAAATAAACCGAGTATTTCTGTGGAGTTGGGGACTGTCCCGCTCCCTTTGTGGTCCTAGGACTGTAATCAGATACAGTATAATCAACCCTGAACATCAACCCCTTTGAACAGATTGTGAGACTCGCATTTATTTCAGCCCAGTAACCGTTTCACACCCCTGACCGCGGGATTAAAGCGATACGTTAAGGGGGTCAGAAGGACGATTCAGAGGAGCAAAAAGGACAGGAAAGCAAATCCTAGGAGGGACTCGACATTTAAACCAGGAACAGGAATCAGCGGGGGAAAAAGCTTCAGCAAATCAATGAATTTCACTGAAGCAGGGATCGATATAAATAATAATTGTCAATAAATAAAAAAGTAACACTTGCATTTATATCGCGCCTTCCATGGCCAACGGACGTCCCGAAGTGCTTTACAGCCAATGAAGGACTTCTGAATTGTAATTACTGTTGTAAGGTAGGAAACACGGCAGCAAATTTGCTCACAGAAAGCTGACACAAACAGCAATTTTATTATGACCAGAAAATCTGTCTTTGTGATGTAAGGGATAAATATTGGCCAGGACACCGGGAATAACTCCACTGTTTTTCATTGTGCTCATGGGATCTTTTACCTTTATTTTTGCACTGGAGTGCGATTACAATCCACAAACCTACTAACTGAGAGGCGAGGGTGCTTCCCACTGAGCCGCAACTGTCACGAAATCACTGCTTGGGATAATCAAATGTGTGTGGTAATCCCCTGAGCAAAAGGATCCTTTCTCAACGACGGATAGGCGACATTTCCCGGTGTATCTTCACAAAGTGAGCGGCTCTTTCAACATAATCTGTGGCTGGAGAGAGTGCTTAAGAAATTGACTTTCTGATTGCAGTGTGAGAGCTTGTGATTGGTGGAAGCCGCTTAATCCAATAGGATATCTAAGGAGAGGACCTTTAAGAAGCACTGTGACATCGCTTCCAGTAACCCAATCACAATCACTGCCTTCCTCCATCCCTGATTAGCATAGGGTTGTGGGGCTGTCTATTTAATCCGCTCTCGGAGCGGTTTCGGGTTATTTCTTGGTCTGAAGTTGAGTTTGAACACAAGAATAGAAGAACAGAAGAAATAGGAGCAGGAGTAGTCCATTTCGCCCTTCGATGCCGCTCCAACATTCAATAAGACCATGGCTGATCTTCTACCTCATCTCCACTTTCATGATCTATCCCCTTTGATCTTGATACCCACAATATTCAAAAATCTATCGAGATCTGTCTTGAAGATACTCAACGACTCAACTTCCACAGCTCTCCAGGGTAGATAATTCCAAAGATTCACCACACTCTGAGTGAAGACATTTCACCTTGTCTCAGTCTTTAATGGCCGACATCTTATTTTGAGAATGTGACTCCTGCCTCTGGACTGCCAGGCAGGCCAATCATCTTCACTGCATCTACCCAGTAAAGCCCTGTAAGAATTTTGCATTTTTCAATGAGATAAGCTCTCCTTCTTCTAAATTCTAGAGAATCTAGGCCTAGTCTACTCAGTCTGTCCTCATAGGAAAATCCCCCCATTCCAGGAAGCAGTCTTCCTTGCACTCCCTCTATGGCAAGATGCAGCAGGGCAAGAAGAAAGCGACCAAGAAGGACGCCGAGAAAACCTTGAATAAAGCACTAACATAGGGCGGCTAGAAGATAAGAAAGTCGAGGAAGGAGAGTTATTCCATTTACATCTACAAAGTGATGAAGGAAGTTCACCCCAACACCGGCATCTCCTCCAAGGCCTTGAGCATCATGAACTCGTTTGTGAACGATATTTTCGAGCGCATCGAGGGTGAGGCTTCCCACCTGGCCCATTACAACAAACGGCACTCCATGAGCTCCCGGGAGATTCAGACCATCGTGCGCCTGCTACTGCCCTGGGAGCTGGCCAAGCACACCTTGTCGGAAAGGACAAATGCAGTGATCAAGTACATCAGCTCCAAGTAAAACTCCACAATGTGCTGACAAGACAAAACACAGCAGATCTTTTAAGAGCCACCCACAGCCTCTCTGAAAAAGCTGCACCAACATCTGCCTGTTGAATCGATTTATTCTATTGATTTTAATATGTGTATTTCTGGAACTTTCTAATTCCCTCTGATTTCTGTTTAATCTGGTAGAAGGATTATCGGGAATGCAGTTTCATTACCTGGCAGAATCTTTGTGTCCTGTTCAATTGATGTCCCATAAACTAAACACTGGCCCTGATCGTTTGTACGCTTTGGTCTCAGACCCGCTCATATTCCGCCCCTTCTCAGAAAGAGGTCAGTAAAACCCGATTTAAGAGTAATGTGCCCGTCTTAATTCACGAGCACTCTTTTACAGTTTGTTTAATTATTGGAGAATATCAGTTCAAGAAACGTAAATCCCTTGACAGAAAACTTAATGTCGCTGTTCAAATTCGTGCACCAGAGTATGGGATTAATAATAGCTGTCTCTAATCCAATATCAGTGAGAGTTGAGACCGTATCTTCTGTCACTCCACTGGGATCTTTCAGGATAAAGCGACACTTCACAGGTCAGTCTGGTGCTGAGATTATCAATGTCTCTCACTGTCCTTCCTCAATCTGTCTGTGACTCTCCCTCCGCCCTGTCGCTCTCTGGCACTTTCCGTTATATGTTGAATTGTATAAGGAGGTAGGATACTGTTATTGAGCGTGATATGGACACATTGATAGGAATTGTAAGACTGACATTGTGTCTTTCTGTCTGTCTCTTTACCCAGCGCTGGACATGAATGTTGACTGCTGTTATTGAGCGAGATATGGACACATTGATAGGAAGTGTAATACCGATACTCTTTCTCTCTCTCTGATGCTGTTGATGAAGGTGTGTAACCAAAGGACACAGAATAAAGGTAATTTGCTAAAGAACCAGAAGGGAGATGAGGAGACATTTTTTACACTGCAAGTTCAATTGCCAATTTCGTTCACTCTCATTTTCATAACAATAAAACCTCTTCCTGTCGGGGAATTAAACACCGGTCGCCCGCGAGAAAGGCGGGGACACTGCCCACTATATTAATGAGAAATTCACTCCACCAACCTCGACTTGACCAGCCTGGCATGGGAAGTAGACTGTTCGCAGTCTCACTGCAGGAATCAAGCACTTAGTATGGCACTGGAAGGCTGGCAGGCTCACTTCATAGAATCATAGAATGGTTACAGCACAGAAGGAGGCAATTTGGCCTGTCGAGCCCGTGCCTGCTCTCTACAATAGCATTTCTGCCAAGCCCACTCTCCTGCCCTTTCCCCAAAAAGCTGCAAGATTTTTTCCCCTCAGATGTGTATCCAATTGTCTTCTGAACTCCACGATTGAGTCTGCCTCCACCACCCTTTCAGGCAGTGCATTGCAGATCCGAACCACTCGCTGCGTAAAATTGTTTCACATCCTGTCACGTGAACAGCCACAAAGCGAGAAATGCCCCGTAAGAAAGCAGTTTAAATGTAGGACAAAATCCAACAGTGTTTGTTCACGGGCTGAGGTTTAGGATTTTTTCTGCCAGAGAACCAATGGAAGCGGATCAGACCCCAATTCCAGGGAAACGGCTGATTTATCTCTTGCACTGGTGCCATAGTAGTGAGCAGAGCAGTTGACCGTTTATTAATGCCCTTACATCAGAAACTCCAAGTATTGGAACCAAATTTGATGCTGTTCAGAGTGAGATTGATTCCAAAATACAAACGGGTATAACTTAATTAAAAATAATTTCAACGTTGCTTTCTTTTCCATATAACGTTAAACATAGAAACAGAGAAATATAGGAGCAGGAGTAGACCATTCGGGCCATCGAGCCTGCTCCACCATTCAATATTTTCATGGCTGATCCTCTATCTCAATACCATACCCCATCACTCTGCCCATACCCCTTGATGCATTTTGTGTCTAGAAATCAATCTATCTGCTTCTTAAATATATTCAGTAACTTGGCCTCCAGAGCCTTCTGTGGTGGAGAATTCCCAAATGTTCACCACCCTCTGAGTGAAGAAATTTCTCCTCATCTCAGTCCTCAATGACCTACCCGGTATCCTGAGACTGTGACCCCTCGTTCTAGACTCCCCAGCCAGGGGACACATCCTCCCTGCATCCAGTCTGTCTAGACCTGTCAGAATTTTATAAGTTCCAATGAGATCCCCTCTCTTTCTTCTTAATTCTAGTGTATAGAGGCCTAGTCGACCGTGTTATGTCCGTGTAAAATCAGACACAGACTGCGGAGAACGGTACAAATGGTGTTTACTCAGCGTGGCTCAGACTGCAACTGAACTGTACAGATTACAACTCAGCGTTATATACAGGTGTGGTCACTACCGGTACTACAGGATACATGAGCTGTAAAAAGTAGTTCTCCCCCTTAAAGGTACATACATTACAATTCCTCCCCTTTTAGACTAACAGTACCATAACACTTATTTAATAATTAAATATCAAACTAATTACAATTAACACTTTTAACATGCAACATTAGCTGAAAATAGTCTATTTATAAATTCAGTGTTTGGGGAGGCTTCCTGATCCTTTCTGGATAGCGCCTTTCTCGAGTGTCTTGCTCTTGGTGCGGAGGCGATTCTGGCCCCCTGTCGTCGGTTGGTTCATCAGCTTCCGATGCTGCTGATTCTGGGGTAGATGCTACCTGTACTTTGGGTTCATCACCAGGTATGTATGGGCGAGGCATGGGGTTGACTTCTTCCTGTGACTCTAGGATCTTGTCAGCATGGCGTCTCACAATGCTCTCCCCAACGTCCACTGTGGGCCCTGCCGTGTGCATATCGTTCCTGGCTGCCATTTTTCTGTTCGGTAGTCGCCGGCCAAGTCTGGTTGCCCTACATTGAAGCTCCTTGTTGGCTTCTCATGGATGTGCTGGAATTGCTTACTCTCAACATCTCTCCGTACGTTTGGTCTGAGCAAATCCAGGCGAGATCTTAACCTTCGGTTAAAGAACATCATGGCCGGGGCCTGGTGGGTGACTGCATGTGTCGCATTCCAGTAGGTGAACAGGAAATTGTCCACCTTGTGCTGCAGTGGAATGCTGTCATTGTACATAGCCTTTATTGCCTTCTTAAAGGTTTGTACGAACCTGTCAGCCCATCAATTTTTGGCTGGATGATATGGGGCAGATGTGTAATGCCTTACCCCTTTCTTTTTCAGGAACCTCCGGAACTTTTTGGTCACAAACTGTGGTCCGTGGTCGGGGCAAATCTGTTCTGGCAAGCCATTCCTGGCAAAAATATGGTCCATAGGACTGCAATCGTTTTCTCCGTGGTGGTAGAGGACATTTTGATGGCCTCAGGCCATTTCGAGTGCACATCCACGGCTATTAAATACATTGAGACCATGAATGGACCAGCAAAATCAATATGCAACCATTGCCATGGAGAGGAGGGCCAATCCCATGGGTGTAGTAGGGCATGTGGTGGTGCATTTTGGACTGTCTGGTATCCTGAGCAGCTCTTGTTCAGGTCCTCGATTTGTTTATCGATTACCGGCCACCACACATAAGCCCTGGCTAGGCTTTTCTTTTTTACCCCTCCCAGATGACCCTCATGAAGCCCATTGAGCACTCTATCCCTTAACTTGGGTGGAATTACCACTCGGGATCCACACATCAAGGTACCCTGGCACACTGACAGCTGTTCTCCCCTTGTCGAGAATGCTGGCAACAGTGAGTCGCCATGTGCTGGCCATCCCTTCACCGTCAAATCATATACCCGAGAAAGTGTCAGGTCATTTCGGGATTCCTTTTTGATACAAGCGTTAGTTACCGGTAGGTATTCAACTATAGTCGAATGGAATATTTCGACAGGATCCACTGCTGGTGCTTGCTCCGCATTAGGCAGTGGCAGGCATGATAGCCCATCAGCATTTCCATGCTGTTTCGAGCCCTTATATTCAAACTCATAGTGGTGCACCCCTAGAAAAAGTGACCATCTTTGTAGTCGTTGCGCAGTCATCACCGGAACGCCCGTCTTTGGATGTAAAATGAAGATAAGAGGCTGGTGATCAGTCAGCAAGGTGATTTTCTGCCCGTGCAGATAATGATTGAACTTTTTCACTCCCCACACTAGGCTGAGGGGCTCCCTGTCAATCTGGGTGGAGTTACGCTCGGCTGAGGTTAGTGATCGTGATGCAAAGGCTATTGTCCTCGCTGAGCCGTCCGAGAATTTGTGCGACAGCACTGCTCCAATGCCGTACGGTGACACACCACATGCCAACTGAATTGGTAATGCCGGGTTGTAATGGGCCAATACCTCTTTCGATGTGATTAGTGTTTTGCTCTTCTGGAAAACTCGTCTGCATTCGTCACTCCACTTCCATGGCACCCCAGTTTGCAGTAGGGTGTTCAGTGGGTGTAGTATTGTGGACAAATTTGGCAAGAACTTATGGTAGTAGTTTACCAGCCCGACGAACCACCGCAGTTGTGACACATTTTCCGGCGCTGGAGCCTTGACGACAGCCTCAATCTTCTCTGGGGACTTATGTAACCCCTCTTTATCGATAACGTGGCCACAATACGAGATCTGTTTTCTAAAAAACTGGCATTTGGGACGGTTAGCTCGGAGCCCATATTCCTGCAATCTGGTGAGCCCCTTCTCCAGGTTTGCAGGGTGATCACTGTCATTTTCGCCCATGACCAGGATGTCGTCCAAATAACACTGTGTCCCTGGGATTCCTTGCAGGACTTGTTCAATTGCCATCTGCCAAATAGCCGGAGCTGATGCTACCCCGAATACCAGCCGGTTGTTATTGTAGAGACCTTTATGGGTGTTGATTTTGAGGTATTTTTTGATGCTTCTTCTACCTCCATTTGCCGATACGCCTGGGCCAGATCAATCTTAGTGAAGCGTTTCCCTCCAGATAGTGAGGTGAAAATATCTTCAATCCGCGGAAGTGGATATTTTACGGTGTGAAGGATCGGGTTCACTGTTACCTTAAAGTCACCGCAGATGCCAACCTTCCTTGGTTCCCCAGGCGTGCTGCTGACCGACTTTTTCATCACAAGGACGATGGGTGCAGCCCAGTCGCTCCAATCTACATTGGACAGTACACCTGAACGTTCCAGACTCTACAGCTCTGCGTCGACGGCTGGGCGGATCGCATAAGGTACCGGACTGGCCTTAAAACATTTTGGACTTCCGTTTTCTTCAATTTTAATCGCCGCTGACATGCCTTTTAGTGTTCTGAGTCCTTGCTGGAACACTTCTTTTGCGTCAGTTATGATCTTTGACAGTCGCCCAGGTGTGACGTCGTCATCCTTTTTGTCAGCCACAGTCAGTGCCTGTATGTAATGCCAATCCAGTTGTATTTTCTGGATCCATTCACGTCCCGGTAATGTTGGTGCTCCATCTTGCAATACATACAGGTCTAGTTTCGGTGTTTCCTTACCGCTATATATAACGGTCACCCTTATTTTTCCTTTGGGGTAGACTTTATGCTCCGTGTACGTCTTCAAAATTTTTTTTGTCTCTCTCAAGAGTATGTGTGAGAATAGCCGCTCGTACTCCCGTCGGTTTATGGCTGTTAGGGCTGATCCTGTGTCCAATTCCATCTGTACCTTGATTCCTGCTATCTTGAGAGTGACCCAAATGGTTCGATGATCCTCTCTTGTGATCACATTATGTCGTTTCAGACAACTCAGTTCCCTGCTTTCAGAGTCATTATCACTCTTTTGTTCGTCTGAACTACTCTCCGTTATCTTATGTACCTTCTTGTACTTTCTTGTGGTCGGTTTCTTTTTGCTGGTTTTCTTTCCCGATCTGCAGCCTCGTGTTATGTGTCCTACTTATCCACACATTCTGCACAGTTTTTCTTTGAACCAGCAATCATTCACGTCGTGTGTTGTTCTGCCGCAGCGATAGCACTTCTCTGTTCCATATGGCATTTTGTTTGCCGTATTCTTGTGGTCTCTGCTGTATCTCTGCAGCGCCCCGTTCTGCTGCTTCAATCGATACAACAATGCTGAAAGCCTTTTCCAGTGTAAGGTCCTTTTCAGATAGAAGCCGTTTCTGGGTTCCTTCACTTTGAAGCCCACACACAAACTTGTCCCTTAAAGTATCTGCTAGTCCCGTTACAAACTGGCAGTGTTTTGATAGCTTGCGCAGTTCCATTAAGTACTCAGCATTACTTTCATTTTTATGCTGGTTCCTTTTGTGAAACTTAAATGTTTCTGCTATCAGCAGTGGTGTGGGGTTTAAGTGGTCCTGTAGGATTGACACTATGTTTTCAAAATCCTTTTCTACTGGCTTCTCTGGGGTTACTAGGTTTCGTAGTAAGCCATACGTTTTTGCACCCATTGAATTCAGCAATATCAGCGCATTCTTGTCATCTGGCACTTCATTCACCTTGCAGTAACTTCTATGCGTTCGACATATTTCGTCCAATCTTCGACTTCATTGTCGAACGCTGTGATACTGCCACTCTTCGGCATTTTTGGGTGTGGTTAGACTGGCTTAAAATGGCGTCTCCCGCGCTTTCCTTTCTTCCCCACTGCGGCTTAAAATGGCATCTCCCGTGCTGCTGCCAACGCCACTCTCGGCGGCCCTCGTGGCAAATGGCGACGCCTTGTGGGTTTCGCGTGCTGCTCCTGCGCTGCTGCCAACGCTGCTCTCTGCCATCCTCATGGCAATGGCAGCACCTCGTGTTTTCCTGCGCGCCTCTCTCCCCCGTTGATGCTGCTTGGCCCTTGACCACTGGATGCGCTCTGCTCTCTCTCGTCTCTCTCCACCATTGATGCCGCTCGGTCCTGAACACCGGCTGTGCCCTGTGCGCACTGCCATCTCTCTCTTCCCCATCGGCGCTGCTCGGCCTTTTTCTGTGCCGCTCAGTCGGGCCCTAGCCCGCCGCTGTCCGGGAAATGTCTGCGCAGTACCTGTTGCCAGCCCGTTTCGCTGAACCACCGTGACTGGAAAGCCAAGCCTGGCTCTCGACAGCCTCCCCTGCAATACTCAAATCTCCACTGGATGACTGGGCGGTTGCCCTTGGTCGACGCCCGTGCTTCAGGACTAGACCTTCTTCCTCTGTTCTCCAGGAGCGAATCCCTGGGAGGTGATACAGAGTAGCAGCTAGGTTCGAATCTGCCTCCTCGCCACTGTTATGTCCGTGTATAATCAGACACAGACTGCAGAGAATGGTACAAACGGTGCTTACTCAACGTGGCTCAGACTGCAACTGAACTGTACAGATTACTACTCAACGTTATATGCAGGTGTGGTCAATGCCGGTACTACAGTATACATGAGCCGTAAAAAGTAGTTCTCCCCCTTAAAGGTACATACGTTACAGACCAAATCTCTCCTCATACGACAGTCCTGCCATCCCGGGAATCAGTCTGGTGAACCTTCGCTGCATTCCCTGCATGGCAAGTATATCCTTTCTTAGGTAATTATTACGAATCGTTTGATTTTTGTTTTCAATATAAAATGTGAAACAATATGAGTGTAGAATTTACAGAGTGAAACTATTTCCTCACATTGCACTGTTTCTGTAACACTGAAAGATATTCCGCGCTATTGAATTTCTCACTTCCGGCCAGGATATGTCACCAATCTCCGGTACAGTGACGTTTACAGAACAGAGAGGGACAAAACAGGCAATAACTCTTCACGGTGTATTGGACGGATGCGATTTCCAAATACTAGGAGAGGACATTTTGTTAGACAAGCACGAGTTACAATGTTGTGCTAATTTACGTGATGGTGGAATTCGTTCTGTATCTGTCATTCTCTGATTCTGAGTATAGGTGTGGGATTCATTCTGTTCCAGTCAGTTTCTGGTACTGTGTGTGAGTGTGAGGTTCATTCTGTATCTGTCAATCTCTGGTACTGTGTGTGAGTGTGGGATTCATTCTGTTCCAGTCAGTTACTGGTACTGTGTGTAATTGTGGACTTGATTCTGTATCTGCCAGTCTCTGGTAATGTGTGCGAGTGTGGGAGTCATTCTGTCTCTCTCAATCTCAGGTACTGTGTGTAAGCGTGGGTTTCGTTAGAACTGTCAGTCCGTTACACTAAAAGTGAGTTTTGGATTCATTCTATAATTCTCAGGCTCTGGAACTGTGCATGAGTCCTGGCAATCATTGCGTATCTATGACCCACTGGTTCTCTATTTGAGTGTGGGTTTCTTTCTGTATCGGTCAGTATATGGAAATATGTCTGAGTGTGGGATTCATTCTGTACCTGTCAGTCTCTGGTACAGTGTGTGAGTGCGCAATTCATTCTGTATTGATCAGTATATGGTAATATCTCTGAGTGTGGGATTAATTCTGTACCTGTCAAATTCTGGTACTGTGCGTGAGTGCGGGATTGATTCTGTATCTGTCAGTCTCTGGTACTGTGTGTGAGTGCGGGATCCATTCTGTAGCTCTGTGGAAATTTGCATGAGTGTTTCATTCATTCTGTATATATTACTGCATGTCCAGAGATCCTTGACCGCAGGACAGGTCGATATAGTGGATAAGAAGGCATACGGGATACTTGCCTTTATTAGCGAAGGCATAGAATATAAGAGCAGGGGGGTTATGCTTGAAATGTAAAAAACACTAGTTAGGCCGCAGCTATAATACTGCATGCAATTCTGATCCCCCCTTTACAGGAAGGATGCGATTGCACTCGGGAGTTTGCAGAGGAGATTTACGAGGATGTTGCCTGGGTTGGGGAACTTTAGTTATGTGGAAAGTTTGGGTAGGCTGGATTTGTTTTCAGTCGAATAGAGAAGGCTGAGGGGGGACTTATTTGAGGTGTTTGAAATTATTAAGGGCCAAGATAGAGTAGATATTTCACTTACCTGAACGGTCAATAACCATGGGGCATGGAATTAAAGTAATAGATCGGAGGTTCAGAGAGGATTTGAGGAGAAATCTTTTCACCCAGAGAGTGGTGGGGACCTGGAACACACTGCCTGAAAGGGTGCTAGAGGCAGGGACCCTCAATACGTTACAAAGGTTCTTGGATGTGCACTTGAAGTGCTGTAACCTATTAGACTACGGACCAAGCAGCGGAAAGTGGGATTAGACTGGATAGCTCTTTACAGGCCAGCAAAAACAAGATCGTCCGAATCGCCTCCTTCTCTCTTGTAAATTTCTATGATTCCATGAAAATCTCAGGTTCTCAGCTTCATTTTGTATCTGTCATTCTCTCGTACTTTGTGTGACAGAAACTAATTCTGTTCTGTCAGCCTCTGAGACTGTGGGCCAGTAATTCCGGACCCAACGCGTGAGTACGAATGGTGTACTCATGCGTGGGCCCATTGGAAGTGCCGGATTTCAGCATGCACAGCGCATGCGCGGGAAACCGGCATTTCCTCTCCATCGAACCAAGGGGTTAAGAGGTCCAACGCGTGTGTGCAGGAGCACGCTTTGAACTTCCTTCTTTTTGACAGGTTTGCGCGTGTGCAAAGGACTGAACTTTTTAGAAATGATAAAAGGAGGCGTAAGGAGTGGATTCTTACAGGTAAGTGGTCTATTATTTAAAATTGTTAAAATAATTCCACAGTTTCATTGTTTTTAAGGACTTTACAGTAAGGTAAGTTTATTTTTAGACCCGATTTCGTAAAAAAATATTTATTTCAAAATTTTTATTAATTGTTTTAAATAGTTTCTTTAAAGTTATTTACAGTTTATTTAATTATTGGGATGTTTTTCAAAATTTTAATTAAAGTTAAACTAGTCTTTTGGGCGCCCGTACTTTTCATGAGTTTGACAGTCTTTAATATCAAACTCATGAATGAGTTTCCCCTCCCCTGATTGGCTGCAGAGTGCTCACCTGATCCCAGCTGGCACATCGCACTAATTACGCCGCTGGATCAGGCAAGCACATCACGCCAACATCTGAACCGGGCCAGTGACCGGAAAGGCAAGCAGGCCCAGGCTTCAGATGTTGGCGTGCAGGGTGAGTGCACATCGGGGGCTTGCACGCACGGAAAGCCTCCAATCCTAATTTCTGGCCCTGTGTGTTTGGGATTTATTCATTGTCTGTTTTTTACTGGATACTGGGTGTGATTGTGGGATTCATTCTGTATCTGTCAGTCTCAGGTAATGTGGGTGTGTGGGGGGATTATTTCTGTACCTGTCTATCTCTGGTATCATGAGAGATTTTGCGAAAGATTATGTATCTGTCAGTCTCTGGCACAGTAAATTAGTGTGGTAGTGATTCTATATCTTTCAGTCTTTGGTATTATACTTGAGTGCGGGATTCCTTCTGTCTCTGTCAGTTTCTGGTACTGCGTGTGTTTGGATTAATACTGTAT
Source organism: Somniosus microcephalus (assembly GCF_052327205.1). Taxonomy (NCBI): domain Eukaryota; kingdom Metazoa; phylum Chordata; class Chondrichthyes; order Squaliformes; family Somniosidae; genus Somniosus; species Somniosus microcephalus. Next base: position 50,948,158 of record NW_028225184.1, read on the forward strand.
CGATCAGTCCCTGTTATTCTGTGTGAGTGTGGTATTCATTTTTTTTCTTTCAGTCTCTTGCACTGTATATGACTGAAATGCATCCTTTATCTGCCAGGCCCTGATATTCTCTGTGGTATGGGATTCATTCTGTATCTGTCAGTCTCTGGTACTGTGTGTGAGTGTGGTATTCAGTCTGTATCTGTCAGTCTCTGGCACTGTAGATGACTGAAATGCATTCTTTATCAGTCAAGCCCAGTTATTCTGTGTGAGTGTGGAATTAATTCTGTATCTATCAGTTTCTGGTATTCTGTGTTTGTTTGAGATGCATTTATTATCAGTCAGTCTCTTGTACTGTTTGGGAGTGTGGGTTTCATTCTGTATCTTTCAGTATCTGGTATTCTGTGTCTGATTGGGATTCCTTCTGTATCTCTCAGTGCCTGCTACTCTGTGTGTGTGTTTGGGATTCATTCTGTATCTGTCAGCCTCTGGTACTATGTGGGAGTGTCAGATTCATCCTGTATCAGTCAGTCTCTGGTACTGTATGGGAGTATCAGATTCTTTCTGTATGTGTCATTCTCTGGTATTGTATGGGATTGCCAGATTATTTCTGTATGTGTCAGACTCTGGTACTCTGTGTGAGTGGGGGGTCCAGTCTGTCTGTGTCCGTTTCCGGCACTGTATTTGAATGTGTAGTTCAGGCTGCACTAATTCAATTCATAAGGTAGCTTGCAGTCCGTTACTGTATGAGATATGTAGGCAGGTATGTAATGTATCGCTCAGTCTGCAATCTGGGGTAAATTATTGAGATCCATTTCAATCATGTACCGTTTGTATGTTCCATCTCATATTTAAGTTGTAGCTAAGGCTGCACTCATTTGAGATTGACACAATGCCTTTGAGTCAAGAGAGTGGCCGTGACTTATGACTGGGATTGCTGTATCTCCCTGTCAGTGCTACTGAGTTGTGGTGACTTGGAACCAATATGTGTCACTCCTGCTATATTTGAATGTTGAAATGAAAATGTGTCTATGGATCTTGGGATCAGTGTGGGTCTGAGTGCTTCTGCTGGCTGGGACTGTGGAGCTGATGAGCTGACTGTGTCTCAGCACTCTGTGAGTGATAATGCACTTACTGCGTGTGAGAAGAAGCTGGCTGCACTGTTCCTTGAGACTCGGGTGCAGAGAAGATCACGTCTATTCCGATTTCTTCATGGATTTACCTGCAGGAACAACAATTATCTCTTGGAACTCCAAAACAGGCATTGTAGAAAGTGCAAAACTGATCAATGTAAACTTGCAATTAATAATCATAGTGAACAACTGCAAGGAAATCCGATGATACAAACAGTGTCAGTTTCTGAATCCACTGCAAGACTCCTGCACACGAGGTGTTTTTGCGCTTTTACAACATATTACTGACATCCAGACACAATCCAATGCTCTGTAAATGGGACTATCCGATGAAGCAGGGGCATTTGCACAGATCATATTTCAATTTACACATCCCATGGGATTAACCATTGAACCAAAAACAAACAGCCACTGTTTGAAACGTTTCCTTCACGCTTCTCCCCTGGTGCCTGCAAGAGATGCTCTTTCTATATCTCTCCACATGATTCTCTCCGGCACTGTCCACTGCTCACTGTCCAATAACAACACGCACGCTGAGACCGGAACTAAACCAGGAACAGTCACTACTGGCCTGGGGAGAGAAAGCAGCAATGATTGTAAATAGCAAATTCTTCCCATACTGTCTCCCTTACCCTGGAAACATGCTGTCCACACACAAGACGAGAATGGGCTCTAACTTCCCGCACTCACTCCAGGTTCTGAGAGCAGTTCTTCCTCCACTCCACCTCGCAAAACAGCCCGCAACTCCCCCTGAACTTTCCCCGGACTCAATGCTGATCTCTGAGCCCGTTTCTGGACTTGGTCCCAAAGCGATGTGCTGCTGTAAGGAGCCTGCTGGTTGCTGCCTTGCTCTGGGGCTGTGATGTCTCCATTCCCGGCTGATTCAAAATGATCTACTTCCACTCACTGAGTGAATGCCGGTCACAGGCAGTGCTGGGTGAGGGCAGCGTGCATGATCTCTTCTGCTCACTGGGAATCGATTCGGTGGCAGGGCTTACCCGCGCATGCGCAGCTCTCTGCAATAATTCAGCACAATAATCAAAGGGAACTTTCGCGATTCGCTTTTATTAGGGTCTGAGCAAAGGAACTGGGAATGAGCGGTGTGGGGCAGGTGGTCGTCAGGGAATGTTTGAAGCTGGGGCTTGGCCTTATAAGATGCTGAATTTGGCTCATTCTCTGCAGGGTATTTGTTCTTCAAGAGCCCGTCTTCACAAAGCAATCCTGCAGAAACATGGGAGGAAAGAGGAAGTCGGTATTTTTGCTGGGACCATGTTGGAGATAATTTCAGACAGAAACAGTCCCAGATTAATTTAATCAGAGTGAAACACACGGTCACTGAGATTAATACCGAATGGCCCTGAGCTGGAATTTGCAGAGAGTACAAAAGGCAAGAGAGGGATTCATATGGGACATTATTTGCCTGACTCAAGACAAGGTCCCGGTTTCTGTGATTAATAATGTGTCTGTCTCTGGTACAACATCAGTGAGAGATGAGACCACCTCTTCTGCTCCTCCATTGGGATAATTCAGGATCAAGTAGGATTTTACAGGCCAGTCTGGAACTGACACTATTTGTGCGTGTTTGGGTACGGGTCTCTGAGTGGGGAGGTGTGTGTGTGTGGGAGGGAGTTGTGTTTGTGGGTATGGGTCTGTGTGTGGGTGTGTGTGGGGGGACGAATGTGTAGGTGTGGTAAGGGGTCTGTGTGTGGGGAGGGATGTGTGTGTATTTGTCGGGGTCTGTGTTCGGGGAGTGGTGTGTTTATGTGGGGTAGGTTGTGTGTGTGTATGTGGCGAGGATTATGTGCATGGGGGAGGGGTCGGTGTGTGTGGGGAGGGATCTGTGTGTGGGGAATGGGTGTGTATGTGTGGGGAGGAGTGTCTACGTGCGGAGGGGTGTTTGTGTGTGGAGAGGGGGTGTGTGTGGTGAGCAGAGTGCGTGTGTGGGGGAGTGGTGTTTGTGAGGGCGAGGGGTGTTAATGTGTGGGGAGTGTGTGTGTTGGGGAGGGGTGCGTGCGCATAGGGGAATATATGTGTGTGTGTGGAGAAATGAGTGTGTGGTGGGGCCTGTCTGTGTGGGGGAGGGCAAAGTGTGTGGGTGAAGGAGGTGTTTGTGTGTGGGTAGCGGCTTGTGTGGGGAGAGTTGTGTGTGTGGGGAGTGGCGTGTCTGTGGGTGGCGGCCTGTGTGTGGGGAGGGGTATGTGTCGGTGGTGACGGATGTGTGTGTATGGGGAAGGCTCTGTGTGTGGGGAGTGCTGTGCGAAACATGGAATCATAGATGATTGGAGCAGGCATAGGCCATTCAGCCCCTCAAGGCAGCTCCGCTATTCAATGAGGTCATGGCTGATCATGCAAACTCAATTGACTGCTCCTACCGTCTCTCCATAGCCCTTGATGCCTTTAGCATTAAGAAATATATCTATCTCCTTTTTGAATACATTTAATGAACTGCCCTCTACTGCCTTCTTTGGTGGAGAGTTCCACAGGATCACCCCCCTCTGGGTGAAGAAATTCCTGCTCAACTCTGTCCTAAATGGCTTACCCCAAATCCTTAGACTGTGACCGCTGTTTCTGGACTCCCCGACCATCGGGAACATCCGTCCTGCATCTAGTCTGTCTAGTCCTGTTAGAATTTTGTAAGTTTCAATGAGATTCCCTCGCATTCTTCTAAACTCCAGTGAGTACAAGCACAATCGACCCAATCTCTCCTCATACGTCATTCCTGCCATCTCAGGTATCGGCCTGGGGAATCTCCACTGCACTCTCTCCATTGCAAGAACATTCTTCATCAGATAAGGCGTCCAAAACTGCACACCATACTCAAGATGTGGTCTCACCATGGCCCTGTACAACTGCAGCAAGACATCCTTGTTCTTGTACTCAAAACCTCTCGCTACGGAGGCCAGCATACCATTTGACTTCTTAACCGCCTGCTGCACCTGTATGCTTATCTTCAGCGACTGGTGCACAAGGACGCCAAGGGCTTGTTGCACTTCTCCTTCACCCAAACTATTGCCATTCAGATAAAAATCTGCCTTCCTTATTTTCGCACCAAAGTGGATTACCTCGCATTTATCCACGTGATATTGCATCTGCCATGTTTCTGCCCAATCACCCAACCTGTCCAATCATACTGGAGTTTCTCGACATCCTCCTCACAGCACATACGCCCACCCAGCTTGTGTCTTCTGCAAACTTGGAGATATTACATGTAGCTCACTCGTCCAGATCATTAATATATATTGTGAATAGCTGGGGTCCAAGGACCGATCGCTGCCGTACTCCACTAGTCACTGCCTGCCACTCGGAAAAAGAGCCATTTATTCCAACTCTTTGCTTGCTGTCTGCCAACCAGTTCTCTATCCAAGTCAATATCTTGCCACCAATCCCATCTGCCTTAACTTTACACGCTAATGTCTTATGTGGGACCTTATCAAAAGCCTTTTGAAAGTCAAAATACATCACATGCAATGGTTCTCCCTTATCTATTTTACCAGTTACCTCCTCAAAGAATTCCAGTAGATTAGTCAAGCACGATTTACCTTTTCTAAATCCATGTTGACTTTTTCAGATCCGGCCACTGTTTTCCAAGTGCTCTGCTATTACATCTTTTACAATGGCATCTAGCATGTTCCCCACTGCCAATGTCAGTCTTGCTGGTCTGTAATTCCCCATTTTCTCTCCACCACCTTTATTGAATAGTGAGTTAACATTAGTTACCCGCCAATACATGGGTGCTATTCCAGAGCCCATTGAATTTTGGAAGATGACCAGCAATTCATCTACTATTTCTAGGGTCACTTCCTTAATTACCCAAGATGTAGTTTGTCAGGACCTGGCGATTTATCGGCCTTCAATCCCATCAATTTCCCTAACACCATTTCCCTACAAATATTGATTTCTATCAGTTCTTCACTTTCATTAGACCCTATGCTCCCTGATATCTCTTGGAGTTTATATATGTGCTCCTTTGTGATACAGAACTAAAGTATGTATTTAATTGGTCTGCCATTTCTTTGTTCCCCATTATAAATACCCCTGATTCTGACTGCAAGGGACCTACGCTTGACTTCACCAATCTTTTTCTCTTCACATATCTATAAAAGCTTTTACAGTCTGTTTTTATGTTCCCTGATTGCTTGCTCTCATACTCTATTTTACTCTTCTTAATTAATCCCTTTTTCCTCCTTTGTTGAATCCTAAACTGCTCCCAATCCTCAGGTTTACTGCTTTTTCTGGCCAATTTTTATGTCCTTTCCTTCGATCTTATGCTATCCCTAATTCCCCTTGTTAACCATGGTGGAGTCACCTTTTTTGTTTTATTTTTTTGCCAAACTCGGATGAACATATTCTGTGGTTCATCCATGTGATCTTTGAATGTTTGACATTGCCTATACTCCGTCAACGCTTTGAGTGACTGTCCCCAATCAATCCTGCCCAAATGATGCCTCAAATTCAGGACGCTAGTCTCTGAATCAACTACTTCACTCTCCATCTTAATGAAGAATTTTATTGTATTATCATCGCTCCAACCCAAAAGTCCTCACACAACAAGATTGCTAATTAATCCTTTCTCATTACATAATACCCAGTCTAAGATGGCCTGATCTCTAGTTGGTACCTCGACATATTGGTCCAGGAAACCATCCCGTATACACTCCAGGAATTCCTCCTCCACAGTATTTTTACTAATTTGGTTAGCCCAAACTATATGTAGACTAAAGTCAACCATGATAAATGCTGTGCCCTTATTGCACGCTTCTCTAACTTTCCTTTTAATGCCATCCCCGAGCTCCGCCTTAATGTTTGGAGGTCTATAAAGCACTTCCACAAAAGATTTCTGTCCCTTGATATTTCTCCGTTCTACCCATACAGATTCCACATCATCAGAGCTAATATCCTTCCTTACAATTGTGATAATCCCCTATTTAACCAGCAATGCTACCCCACCAACTCTTTCTTTTTGACTATCTTTCCTGAATTATGAATACCGCTGGGTGTTGAGTTTCCAGTCTTGGCCATCCTTGAGCCACGTTTCCGTAATCCCAACCAAATAATATTCGTTTGCCTCTATTTGCGCAGCCAATTCATCCACCTTATTACGAATGCTCCTCGCATTGAGACACAAAGCCTTCAGGCTTGTTTTTTAAACACTCTTACTCCTTTTAGAATTACTATTTATTGTGGCCATGATTGATTTAAACCCTTGATTAGACTGGCTGCCACCTTTGTTTTTCATCTTCCATTCTTTTGCTTCTATCCTTGTTTTCCTTTCTTCTGTCTCCCTGCTCAGGTTCCCAACCCCCTGCCATTTTAATTTAAACACTCCCCCAGAGCACAAGCAAACACTCCCCCTGGTACATTGGTCCTGGTCCTGCCCAGGTGCAAACAGTCTGGTTTATACTGGTCCCACCTCCGCCAGAACCGGTTCCAATGTCCAAGGAATTTGAATCCCTCTCACTTGCCCCATTCCTCCAGCCACATATTCATCTGAAATATCCTTCTATTTCTACTCTGACTTGCACTTGGCACTGGTAGCAATCCTGAGATTTCTACCTTTGAGGTCCTACTTTTAATTTACATTCTAACTCCCTATATTCAGCTTTTAGGACCTCATCCCGTTTTTCACCTATATTGTTTGTAACTATACGCACCACGACAACTGGCTGTTCACCCTCCCCTTCCAAAATGTTCTGCAGCCGGTCTGAGACATTCTTGACCCTCGCACCAGGGAGGCAACATACCATCCTGGTGTCTACTTTGCGGACACAAAAACGCCAATCTCTTCCCCTTACAATAGAATCCCCTATTACTATAGATCTCCCATTCTTTTTTCTCCCGTCCTGTGCAGCAGAACCTCCCACGGTGCCAGGATGTGGGCTGCTGCTACCTTCCACTGATAAGCCATCTCCCTCACCAATATCCAAAGCGGTATTAATGTTTCAGAGGTTGATAGCCACAGGGGACCCCTGCACTACCTGCTTGCGCCTACCACTCTGATTGGTGGTCACCCATTCTCTTTATGCCTGTTCAGCCTTCACCTGCGGTGTGACCAACTCCCTAAACGTATTATGCACTACCTCCTCAGCATTGCAAATGCTCCAGTATGCATGCACTCGCAGCTCCAGCGCCACAATGCTGTCTGTCAGTAGCTGCAACTTTATGCACTTCCCACACTCATGGTCGGCAGGGACACAGGAAGTGTCCCTGATTTCACACATAGCGCAGGAGGAGCATTTCACGGGGCCGAGCAGCCCTGTCATGAATTACCCTTTAATTAATTCAAATTAAATTAAATCAAATCAATCGTACCAACTCCAATACAAATAAATGATATACTTAAGGTCCGTGGTTTACCAGCAGGCCCCACTCTACCACAGACAACCTATAAACGATAAACCACAAATTTAAGTTTGAAAAAACTTACATGCTTTCTGGTGATGTCACACTGTCTCTGCCACTGCCTCACTTCACTCAGGTCCGCCGCCGCCGCAGCTGTGTGGCCTACCTGCGCCTCTCCATCTCTTTAAATCACTGCCGCTGACTCGCGCCACTCAGATCCGCCGCTGCCGCCGCTGTGGGGCCTACCTGCGCCTCTCCCCCTCTTTTAATCACCGCCGCTGCCTCGGTCCACTCAGGTCTGCCACCGCCGCTAGGGAGAACTAGTGGCAGAAAGTCAGTGAGAGCGGTGAAAACGAGCCTGAGGGAAGAAAGAAACAACGGTAGAAAGCAAGAAAGATAATCATTTCCATAGGCAAATATTTGAGAATTGTGGTAATAAAATTCTGAGCATAGATGGCACATTGTTATCTTCCATCTAATGCTCTCTGAACTGACCTATTCCTGGACCCATCCACGTACATCTCTAGGCAGGCCACGGCAATGGGTTCGGTTAGGTTGGGTCCCTGACTATCGAGATGTAAGATAGTGGTGCAATCATGGGGGGTCCCTTCGTCGATTAGGAAGGATGCAGGGTTCATTCGAGGGTTTGTTAACACCTCGAGCCGAAACCCCCTACCCAATAAACAAGCCTTCCATTTTGCACGTCTCTGTTCGGAAATAGTATCCAGGCTGCCTGCAAGAACTTTCACGAGGCTGTGGCGGCTATGAAAGATTACCTTCCCGGGACCTGCCATAGACTCTATTGAATCTACCGCCCAGGCTGCACAATCAGTGGGCACCAGGCACGGGGCCTGTCCCATCATGGAGGCTGGTACCGGGCACGAGTAATATCCTGCTGGTCGTATTTGATCATTCCGTGATTGTCCCACTACCGCACTATACGCCCGATTGCCCACCCAATTCCACAGGTGGAATGATTTAGCTGGGACTGGGAGACCTAGGGCAGGTGCGTTGGCCAAAGTGATTTTGACCATCTCAAATGCTTCAATTGCCTCTGGTGTCCAAGTTAACCTTGCCTCTCCCGGGGCCCTCCCTTTAGGAGGTTGTTTACTGGGCTTGCCAATTAGGTGAAGTCGGTTACGTAGGTGCAGCAATATTGAAACAATCCCATCATGCTTCGCAGGCCAGAGACAGTGACGGGTGACGGCATCTGCAAGAGTGCTTGAACCCTCTCGGGGTCAGGTCCTACCCTCTGGGGAGATGATCTGACCCAGGAAGGTAACCCGAGGAAGCCCAATTTGAGCTTTGATCGGATTCAGTTTTACCCCCCTTGAACTAAAGTCTCCAGGACACACGTCATGGCGGCCAGATGAGCTGAGGGCGAGGGACTGCCAATCAGAATGTCATCTACATATTGAAGGCAGGCTGAATCTTGCATTTGGCTATCTGCTAATGCTGGCTGGAGAGCCTTTTCCAGGTCTTGTGAAAAATAGTAGGGGCATTGTGAAATCGCTGAGGCAACTGGGTCCAAGTATACTGGGTGGATCGAACAGTGAAAGCGAAGTGCTGTTGGGATCCGGGATCCAAAGGACATGTCATAAGTCCGTTTTGGATGTCCAGTGCCGTGAATATGGACAGGGCTTTGTGGAGGCCGTTTAAAATAGTGACAGGTTTCGCCACTAAGGCATGGAGCTTGGGAGTGACCCGTTTCAGTGCTGTATAATCAATGGTCATTCTCCAGGATCCATCTGGCTTCTGCACTGGCCATACCGGGAAGTTGGTACGGGAGCATGTCTTTGTCACTATACCAGTTTCTAATAAGTCTACTACTATGTGCTTCTGATTGGAGGGGGTATTGTCGGTGGGTCTCGGGTTAGGGTCCATGGACCCGCACTGGGTCCATCTCCGCTCTACCACAGTCTAATTTGTGGCTGGCCCATGCAAGAGGGTAAACCTCACAAACTCTCCCCCATGGTCCTTCCTCTATCCATGCGCGCTTTACCGGCCAGAGGGCTTGTACTCTGCATTGTCGGGATTTATATTCCTGGAAGGGAAATCTCCCCACTCGGGGCCCCCCTAAGTCCATGGATGATCCCTTAGGAGCATATCTGCCTCTATCTAATGGAGAATATCCATACCTAAGAGCAGGCCCTCACCGTTAGGACCTACCCACAGGGTGATCCACCAGGTATGACTTCCTGGTGACAGCTGCAGGGGAAGTGGAACACTCCGATGGAAGATCACCCTTTCTCCACTAACGCCAGTTATCGGAATGCTTTGATCTAAGGTGGGAAATTCTGTGTCAGTTATCGACACCGAGGCCCCCGTGCCTAAAATGGCACAGTATTGTCGGCCTCCTAACTGTACATTTAGAGACGGGCGTGTGGACCCCTGCTCCCCGACCATGGAGACTGGCTAATCCTAATAGCTGGCGAGGAAGGCTCGGAGCGCCTCCATCTCTTGGTTTGACAAGCCTCTCTTCGTTTGTCGCTGAGGGCCTGAAGCGGGTCGGGTCGGTCCCTGCCCCTGTTTACCTCCACCCTGTTCATAACAGTTGGCATTTTGATGCCCTGTCCGCCCGCAATTGTTACACTTAACTCTCGGCTGGGTGCAATCTGTAGCCACGTGGCCCGGTGTGTTACAATTGTAACAGAGTCGAGCCTCTTGTATGACTGCTACAGGCTCGGTTTTAATGCCCGGGGAAGCTATGGTGGACCATGGCAGATAATTGTGGGTGGGAGCTTGACTGGTGGCATCATTTCCGCCTGGTGGAGCCCAAAAAGTCGACCAGCCCACTTCCAGATTGCAGCTTCCGTGGCCTGGGGGCTGGCCCCCATTCGGAGGGCAGTTTGGTAGGGCTTTTCCAATCCCTGGAGTAGACTATCTACAAACCGTGGGTCGTCGTGATTAGTGGGAATGTCATTTGTCTGGCCCCAATGTTCATACTACTCGATTACTCGATCAATGTACACATTGAGGTTTTCCCCGGGACTCTGTTGCAGGGCGGTGAGCCCCATCCAGATAGCGGTGCATTTGCCCAGTCTGAACTGGATCCAACTTTTCAAACCATCGAATTGGATCTCTTAATCCGCCGCTGTGGCTGGGGCATTTAGGGCATGGTGTCCCAACGCCCCATAAACCATAGAGGGGCATTTCACGTCGATAATAGCTTTGATGTCTTGTTTCGACAAATTAAAGTGCTGAGCAGCACTTTGCATTTTTGCCCATACTTCTACATTAGGATTGTGCCTTTTGAGGTCGGGAATGAGAAAGGTGACGCTGGACCTCTCCTGGGGCATAAAAGACTGTGCCTCGTCCATCGTACCTCATCCACCGATCTCTGGGTTTTGGGCTCCTACCGTCTGATTAACTCAGACGGGGGCCATGGAATTTGATTTTACAGCCCCAGACTGAAGAAGTAACGGCGGGTAGATATGACTGTATTCGGCAGGGCACGTGGGTTGGGTGGCCTCGATTCGTTGAAACTCTACGGTCCCAGATGGGGGCCTGGGATGTAAGGACGACATGTCTCGAGTCTCCTTTTGTAGAGCCTCGACAATTTCACCTCAGCTTTTTATGTCGTCCAAATTCTCAGTCCCTGGTGGCTTGAGGTGCAGGAGACTACTGAATTGGACTTTAGCCTCCCGCACGGGTCTCAAGAATTATTGTAACGGGGCCAGTCTCCCCCCCCTTGTCCATGATTATGGGTCCCATTTGATCCATCCAACTAGCACAAAAAACCGCCCCATAATTAGCTTGTTTGGCGTCCATTGTTCCTCCCACCACTTTATTTGGTCAACTAATGGGCTTGTTTCTTTCCACCCATTTTTAATCATCCCACTTTGAAATTTCAAATTAGCCTCTCGGACCCGTTGTACGACAGTGACACTGGTGGCCATAGCTGGAACGTCCGGTGAAAGAAGTCTCCCCTCATCACCCATGTGTCCCGTATTAACTGTTACGTATATTGTTATAATCTATCTTCTACTTTATCGGCACAAACGTATCACCTTATACTCTAAATCAGAAATACACACTTATGTCTAATCGATTCTGTCAGTCCGCGGTCTCCATGAGGAATAATTTACTATGTTGGTAATTTAATACTGACTGGCCCATACACGATTTTAGCCACACTGGTGAACGAGCGAGTCCTTGTTCCTCCTAAAATACTTAATGTGGCTTCTTCCCTTAGGACACGACACGGTTCTCGCTTCAGCCGTCAATTCCAGTGTCGTTTAACTCCCATGGTCCTTACCTGCAGTATCCCACTTCCGACACCAACTGTTAGATTCGAATTTGGAGAAACTCCAGTCCGAGACGGAATTGAGGACATTTACAGAATTTATTAAAACAACCAAAAGACTTGCGCACAACGGAGAGCCACTCAACTTCCTCAAGCTAGGGGTGCACGCTGGGAGCACAAGGAGTTGTTCATTCAAGTTGTACAATTATTTAAGCAATGACCACCTACTACATAATGGGGCGTACACGTACAAACAGTGTCACAACAGCTATTCTTTATTGTTTTATGTGGTTAGTCACTCAACTGTCGGGCCCACCCCTTGAACTCAGGTACCCTCTGACCATGCCAGTCACAGATGTTAGTCGTTTCATCCTACTCCCCACATTCCTGCTGTTATCTCTTCCCCATTGTCGGCATAGATTATAGTTTGAGAAAACATGTTTATCCTTAACTGTCGACCAAGCAGGATGGCTACAAGGCCTCAGTGAATCATGTACCCTGTAACTGGAAAAATGTTGGTGGTTAATTGTCCCCTCATCTCCTGGGAGGGCAGGCCGTGCTTAGAAAATGGTTCAACTAAGGCTGCGAAAAAAAGCATTCCAAATTTGTTAAGTAAAGTGGCAGTCTGCAAATGAGCTTCAGTCAGCTAAACCTACACTATGGGTAAAGAGGTGTGACCACAGTCAAGTATCCCAGAAGTCATTGCGAACAAGCTGGATCTTTCAACACTATCAGTTCCACTTAATATCGTGAATACTTCAATGAAATCACCACTTAAACTTTTAAATTCCAGGGAATATAACCCTAGCTTGTGCAACCTCCCATTGTAATTTGTCCCTTGGACTCTATGTATCCTTCTGGTAAATCTATGCTTCACTTTTTATACCTAATACTACCATTCCTAAGGTGTGATGCCCAGAGCTGAACACACTACTGCAGGTGTGGTCTAACCAGTGCTTTGTATAGCTGTGGCATGATTTCTCCCTCTTATATTGTAATCCTACAGATATGAATGTCACCATTCAATTAGCCTTTTTGAATCTTTTCTGTACCTGCCCATAACCATTTAATGATATATGTACAGGGAACCTTAAGTCTATGTGGATCTCAACTGTTTCCAGCTTATCATTATATAGAGTGTATTCTAAACGCCCCTATTTGATCCGTAGTTGGTGACGTCATACTTCCTAATACTTAATTCAATTTGCCAAAGATTTGCCCATTCACTTAATCTATGAATATCTGGTCAAATTTCTTGCTTCCATCTAAACTGCTTATAGAGCCGCCTATCTTTTTTGTCATTGTCAAACTTGGATGTGTGTCTCCCAATCAAATCAAATAAGTCGTTAATAAAATCAGTGCAGAGTTGAGGCCCCAAAGGTGATCCCTCAGAGACACCATTCGTCATATGCTGCCAATTAATGTACTTGACCATTATCTGTAAACGGTCTCTCCTGTCGAGCAATCAATTTCCTAACCAGGTCAATAACTTGCGTTCACTTACATGAGCTTCACATTTAGCTAAATGTTCTTTATGCGGGACTTTATCAATTGTCTTTTACTCCATGTCTACTAGCTAATAATGATTTTTGAACTGGGACTCATAAACCTCTTTGCTCCTCAACAGTTAATAGCTTCGCATTATTTAGAAAATACTCAGCACTCTCTTACTGTGCTCCACAGTGGATGGTTTCACACTTGTGCACAGTTAACTCGATTTGCCTTTGTTTTGCAGGCTTACTTCGTCTGTCTCTGCCCCATTGGTTACCTCCATTTCCCAGTTGCGCTATGAATGGACCACCTAACTTAGTGCGATCTTGAAAATTTGATCTACAGCGCTCTATTTCTCCATCCAAGTCAATCATAAATCCGGTGAAAAGTTGAAGATCCAATACAGATATCTGGGGGACGGCTCTTGTCATATCTGACTCCGCTGCTAAAGAGCATGTCCTTTGTGGGAGGGATAATCTTTCTGACGTGATGGCGGATTGAGGCAGTCAGTCTGGATTTGTGGGAGAAATGCGTTGTACAAGCTGGATTAAGGACAAGAAAATTGTCTTCGTTGGAGGTGCAATGTTCCACTGCAGCCAATGAAAGTACTTTTGTGAAATTGAGCTCGCAAATGCCTGGATAGCTCAGTCGGTAGAGTATCGGACTTTTAACCTAGAGAGTCTGGTGTTCAAGTCCATGTTCGAGCAATGCTTTTAAAACGCGATACTCATCTATACATTCGTGCTATGGTCCTTTAACAATGAGAATAACAAGAGGAGTAGGCCTTTTAAACCATCGAGCCTTTTCGCCATTCCATTTAATCTGTGATCGAACTCCATTTGCATCCCTTTGCTCCAGATCCCTTAAAACCTTCGGATAAAAAACATCTATCAATCTCCAGTTTAAAATTGAGAATTGATCCAGATTTAACTGCTGGTTGCGGAAGTGTGTTACACATTTCTGCCACACTAACTTCTCTCCTGAAAAGCTTGAATCTTAAGCTTCTAAATTCCAGGGAATATAACCATAGTTTGTGCAATCTCCCATTGTAATTTGTCTCTTGGTCTCTGTGTGTCCTTCTGGTAAATCTACGCTTCACTTTTTATACCTAATACTACCTTCCTAAGGTGTGATGCCAAGAACTGAACAAAGTACCGCAGGTGTGGTCTAACCAGTGATTTGTATAGCTGTGGCATAATGTCTCCCTCTTATATTGTAATCCTACAGATAAATGTATCACTTTTCAATTAGCTTTTTGAATCTTTGCTGTACCAATCCATGACCATTTAATGATATATGTACAGGGACCCTTAAGTCTATTTGGATCTCAACTGTTTCCGGCTTAACATTATATGGAGTGTATTCTTAATGCCCCTATTTAGATCCGTAGTGGATGAAGTCACACATGCTAATATTTAAATCAATTTGCCAAAGATTTGCACATTCAATTAATCTTTGAATATCTGGTCAAATTTCTTGCTTCCATCTAAACTGCTTATAATGCCGCCTATCTTTTTTGTCATCGTCAAACTTGGATGTGTGTGTCTCTCAATCCCATCAAGCAAGTCGTTAATGAAATAGGTGAATAGTTGAGGCCCCAAAAGTGATCTCTCAGAGACACCACTCGTCATATGCTGCCAATTAATGTACCTGATCATTATCCATAAACGTTGTCTCCTGTTGTGCAGCCAAGTTCCTAACCAGGTCAATAATGTGCCTTAACTTAAATGCGTTTCAAATTTAGCTAAAATCCCTTATACGGGACTTCATCAAATGTATTTTGCTCCATGTCTACCAGCTAATAAAAATTTGTGAACTGGGCTCATGAACCTCTTTGCTCCTCAGCAGTTAATAGATCCCCATTATTTAAAAAATACTCAGAGCTATCTTACTTTGTTCCAAAGTGGATGGTGTCACACTCTCGAGGAATTATTTGAATAAGTGTTTAGCTGGCTGCAGAACTAGATAGGAGCACGTCTAGCGAGACCAGTACATAAAAAGACAGCAATACGGCTAGCTGTGAAGAGTGGAGCTGCAGGAAATCAGAGTAGGCCTTCACGACAGAGCCAGATAAGTGTTCACCTTGTACACCACACTTACCTCACATTAACATATCAGAAGATAATACCGAAAATGATACTCAGCGAGTAGAAGACCTTAAACAGTTAGATGAAACTGTAGAATGTGACAATCGGTCTAAAAGCTCCAGTTACTAAATATCGCAAGCTGGTTCACGGTCATCAGTTGGTTCACAGTCATCAGCTGGTTCTAGATCGCAAGCTGGTTCACGGTCATCAGGTGGTTCTAGGGTAAGCATGGCCATTGCCAAAGCACGGGCTAAGCTAGAAGCAGCACAAGCCAGAGCTGCGCATGCTGACAGAGAAATAGAAATAAAAGTAGAAGAGGCCCGTCTCAAAGATGAACTCCAAGCTGACCAGGCCCGTCTCCAAGCTGAACAGGCCCGTTGCCAAGCTGAACAGGCCTGTTTCCAAGCTGAAATCCTAGCTGACCAGGCCCGTCACCAGGTTGGACGCCAGGCTGAACAGGCCCGTCTCCAAGACCCATTAGATGCTCTGCAGCAAGAAAAAGAGATAGATGCTGCATTAGCTGAGGCACAAGTATTCGAGGCAATTTTAGAGGAAGCTGATCCCGAGACAGCTAACCAACCTTTAAATCCTGTTCCGTGGCAGAGTCAATGACAGTGCACCAGAGATTACGTGAGTGACCAAGCCGACAAACAGTTTACGAGAGAGAGGGATGAAGACCCGCACATCTCTACAGACGCAATCACTTCATATAACATGCCCCAAGTCACCAACCAAGGTCAAAATCGACAGTGTGCCTCAAGTCGCAGGATCCTCTGCTGCGAAACAGAAGACACGGTGCAGAGGAATAGAACGCTGAAGAGAGAAAGTCAGCAGCAAACCCCCTTTCATTTCCTTGAGACCCCATCAGAGCCCCTATTCAAGGCAACCCTGGCACAGGCCCCACCACCTAAGACCTTGCCAAATATCTTGCACGCAGCCAGCTGGTGACTACAGGGTAAACCACGTTTGATGACAGGCCAGAGAATTATCGGGCGTGGATGTCCTCCTTCCACGGTGCCATATCGGCTTAGACCTGTCGGCAGGAGAAAAGCTCGACCTCCTTATCAAATGGCTCAGCGCAGAGTCCACCGGACAGGCAAGCAGGATAAAAGCAGCCAAAGTGGGACAGCTGCCAGAGGGGTTGAAGAAGGCTTGGGCGAGGCTGGAAGAAAGCTACGGCTCGCCCGAAGCCATTGAAAGGGCTCTCTATGACAGGTTAGAGAACTTTCCGAAGTTGACAAATAAGGAACCCCAGAAGCTCCGCAACCTTGGAGATCTGCTGCCGGAACTCGAAGCAGCAATGCAGGGCGGCTACCTACCCGGTGTATCGTACTTAGACACTTCCAGAGGGGTAAGTCCCATCGTTCAGAAGCTTCCATTCAATCTGCAGGAGAAGTGGATATCGTTCGGGTCAGCGTTCAAGCTAAAGCATGACGTTACGTTCCCTCCATTCTCCGTGTTTGCCAACTTCATCCATAAAGATGCCAAAGCCAGGAACGACCCCAGCTTCAACCTTTTCTCCACCCACACGGCACTTGCCAGAAGAGATAAGTTTGACAGACATGGAAAGACACCAATATCTGTCCACAAAATGCAAGTGTCTTCAACTGAGAACACAAGGGATCAGAAGATATCTGAGGATATGAGCAAACAATTCCCCATCCACAACAAGCCCCATCCATTAAAGACGTGCAGAGGGTTCAGGGAGATGTCCCTGGAAGATCGCAAACTGTATCTCAAAGAGAACTCTATATGTTTCAAGTGCTGCTCTTCCACGAACCATCTCGCCAAAAACTGCAAGGTAGATGTAATATGCATAGAATGTGAAAGTGATCGGCACATTTCAGCACTCCACCCAGGCCCAGCTCCTTGGAAGCCAGGGTCGCCTCCTCCCGCCTCAAAGCACGCCGGTGAGAGAGAGGGAGCTGCCGGTCCGGAGATTACATCCAAGTGCACCCAGGTGTGTGGAGAAGGAGTGAGCGCAAGTGCATGCTCCAAGATATGGCTCGTTAAAGTGTACCCTGTAGGACGTCGCCAGGAATCTGAAAAGATGTATGCCATACTAGAAGAACAAAGCAGCCATTCTCTAGCAAGATCCGAGTTCTTCGACATCTTCAAGGTCAAATGAAGTCTGTCACCTTACACGTTGAAGACGTGTGCTGGTCTTTTAGAGACAGCCGGCAGGAGAGCCTATGGTTACGTTGTTGAGTCAGCCCACGGGAAAATTAGTTTCCCCCTTCCTACACACATCAAATGTATCGAGTCCCAGACAACCGTTCTGAGATTCACAATCTGAATGCAGCTCATCACCACCGTCATCGGAGACGCATTGCAGAGGAGATCCCACCTCTTGATGCAGACGCAGACATACTTCTGTTGTTGGGAAGGAACATCCTGAGGGCACATAGATAAGGAAAAAGATAAACGGTCCACAAGATGCCCCTTTCGCCCAAAGGCAAGACCTCGGCTGGGTCGTTGTTGGAGATGTGTGCCTCATGTGTGCTCACAAGCCATCTCAGGTGAACACACTCAAGACTTCCATGTTGGAGAATGGTCGTCCAAGCTACCTTACCCCATGCAGTAGTCAGATCCGAGTGACAGAGAAGTTCAGTCATACGGCCCAGCCTCAGAAGCCCCAGCGCTGATCTCCACAAACAGCACACAGATGATGCTCACTGGAGAGAACCCGGGTCAGTCAGTCCTCTGTCGCACCGCCAATGACCACAAACTTCCTCCATTGATCGACGACATGAGATTCCTCCAGATTATGGATAATGAGGTCTCTCGTGACAGCTCTAACGGATTGGTTACACCCTTACCCTTACAGAAACCCAGACGATGACTGCCGAACAACAGGGAGTATGCCTATAATCGTCTTAACTCACTTCGTCACACACTAGGGAAGAAGCCGAAGATTAAAGCACACTTCCTAGAGTTTGTCAAGTACATGCTTGTCAACGATCATGCAGAGATAGCTCCTCCACTCCAGGAAGGCCAAGAGTGTTGGTACCTCCCTTCCTTCGGAGTCTATCACCCCAAAACGGGAACAGATCCGCGTGGTGTTTGACTCCAGTGCACCATATCAGGCAGTTTCTCTCAATGACCTACTCCTCACAGGGCCCGATCTCAACAACAGCCACTTGGGGGTACTCATGAGATTCAGGAAAGAGCCCGTCGCCATCACTGCCGATATCCAGCACATGTTTCACTGCTTTGTGGTGAGAGAACACCACAGAGACTTCCTCCGCCTCCTGTGGTATCGCAACAACGACCACAACAGAGACATTGTGGACTGCAGAATGCGTGTCCATGTCTTCGGGAATAGCCCGGCCCCTGCTGTCGCCATATACGGACTAAGGAGGGCTGCCAAGGAAGAAGAAGACGACTTTGGCAGTGATGTGAGAGTGTTCAGCGAACGAGAGTTCTATGTCGACGATGCACTGAAGTCATTCCTGACGGAAGCAGAGGCCATCAGTACCCTCGGACGAGCTCAGGAACTACTTGCACTATCCAACCTCAGGCTGCACAAGGCAGCCTCTAACAGACCAGCAGTGATGGAGACATTCCCCCCTGAAGATCGTGCTGAGGACCTCAAGTATCTAGACCTCTTCACTGATGACCACCCCCTACAGCGTAGCCTAGAAGTGTCTTGGAACATAGCAACAGCTACGTTCACGTTCCAAACATTGGATGTCAAGAAACCCTTCACACGTAGAGGAGTGCTCTCTACATTCTACAGCCTATATGACCCTCTCGGCTTCTTAGCCCCTGTCAGCATACAAGGCAGGCTGCTCCTCAGGGAACTCTCTGCACACGCTGTAGATTGGGATTCACCCCTCCCTGAAAAGATGGAAGCAGAGTGGGAAAGATGGAGAGACTCAATCCAAGACATACAGGAGATCCGAATACCTCGCTCCTATACGTTCTTCTCTCCCTCAAGTGCCCAATTCAAAGAGCTTTGTGACTTTGCAGACGCATCCGCTAAGGCCATTGCAGGTGTGGCTTACCTGAAGGTCACCACTCAAGATGGACAAAGCAAAGTCGGCTTCGTCTTTGGTAAGGCCAAGTTGGCACCCCAGCCAGACCTCACCATACCCAGATTGGAACTGTGTGCAGCAGTATTAGCAGTTGAGATTGCAGAGATCATAGTAGAGGAGATTGATCTGAAGTTCGACAGCATCACGTATTACAGCTGACCATGGGTCTAGATCTGTAACAGCGTCCCTTCTCAGCAGCATGAATTGGCTGTCAGGACCTGCTTGTCTTCAGAATCAGTCCCTGTACTCCTCCGAACTCAATGAGACATTCGACATCCTCCACCCTGTTTCTGACTCCGAGATACGCCCACAAGTCACAGCGAACGTTACTCAAATCTCTAAGGACCTGATGAGCACCAAACGCTTCGAGCGCTTCTCCAAATGGAACACTCTCATAAAGACAGTAGCACGCCGAACACACATCGCTCGTACCTTCTCCCAGTCTACACAAGAGAGGAGCTGCCATGGGTGGCACATCTTTCGTAAGAGTCCCTCTGAGGAGGAGATCAAGAGCGCCAAAATCCTTGTGATTAAGAGTGTCCAACACGAGTGTTACTCAGAAGGGTTGAAGTGCATAGCAGCAGAACGCAACCTGCCCCATCACAGAAGTCTACGGAAGCTGCATCCTATCGTCAACACTGGCGGACTTCTCAGAGGTGGTCCTTCTTTGTCGCCAGAGGACTCCAGTGAAATTAAAGTTAGGATTATGTGGAGTCGCTAACGATCCCAGACGGGGAGTGTTCTGGACTTTATACATGCAGATAGCAGCCTCTAGTGGTAGTTAGTGTATAGCAATGTTAGTATACTGCAATAGGTCATTTGACCTTTTTCCTGTTTTATTCCGGAAGTAGTATTCCAGGAAGAACCTGGCAGAGTCCTCACCAATCTACCTGTTGCAGATGCATCTGTCCATGACAGCATTGGTGGAAGTGACCACCGCACAGTCCTTGTGGAGACGAAGTCCCGTCTTCATTTTGAGGATACCCTCCACCGTGTTGTGTGGCACTATCTCCGAGCTAAATGGGACAGATTTAGAACAGAACTGGCAACTCAAAACTGGGCATCCATGAGGCGCTGTGGGCAATCAGCAGCAGCTGAATTGTATTCAACCACAATCTGTAACCTCATGGCCCGGCATATCCCTCACTCTGGTTTAACGAAGAGTGCAGGAGAGCTTGCCGGGAACAGCGCCAGGCACACTGAAAAATGAGGTGTCAACCTGGTGAGGCTACAACACAGGACTACTTGCATGCCAAACAACAGAAGCAACATGCGATAGACAGAGCTAAGCGATCTCGCAACCATCGGATCAAATCAAAGCTCTGCAGTCCTGGCACATCCAGTCGTGAGTGGTGGGAGACAATTAAACAGTTAACAGGAGGAGGAGGCTCCAAAAATAGGCCCATCCTCTATGATGGTGGAGACCAGCACGTGAGTGCAAAAGACAAGGCTGAAGCATTTGCAACTAGCTTCAGCCGGAAGTGCCGAGTGGATGATCCATCTCGGCCTCCTCCTAAGGTCCCCAGCATCACAGATGCCAGTCTACAGCCCATTCAATTCACTCCACGTGATGTCAAGAAACGGCTGAAGACACTGGATACTGCAAAGGCTATGGGCCCTGACAACATTCCGGAAATAGTACTGAAGACTTGTGCTCCAGAACTAGCTGCACCCCTAGCCAAGCTTTTCCAGTACAGCTACACCACTGGCATCTACCCGGCAATGTGGAAAATTGCCCAAGTATGTCCAGTCTACAAAAAGCAGGACACATCCGACCCGGCCAATTACCGTCCGATCAGTCATCAGCAAAGAGATGGAAGGTGTCGTCGACAGTGCTATCAAGCGGCACTTGCTCAGCAATAACCTGCTACTGACGCCCAGTTTGGGTTCCGCCAGGGCCACTCAGCTCCTGACCTCATTACAGCCTTGGTCCAAACATGGACAGAAGTTCTGAACTCAAGAGGTGAGGTGAGGGTGGCTGCCCTTGACATCAAGGCAGCATTTGATCGAGAGTGGCATCAAGGAGCCCTAGCAAAACTGAAGTCAATGGGAATCAAGGGGAAAACTCTCCATTGGTTGGAATCATACCTAGTACAAAGGAAGTTGGCTGTGATTGTTGGAGGTCATTCATCTCAATCACATGACATCACTGCAGGAGTTCCTCAGTGCAGTGTCCAGGCCCAACCATCTTCAGCTGTTTCATCAATGACCTTCCCTCCATCATAAGGTCAGAAGTGGGGATTTTCTCTGATGATTGCACACTGTTCAGCACCATCCGAGACTCGTCAGATACTGACGCAGTCTGTGACCATATGCAGCAAGAACTGGACAACATTCAGACTTGGGCTGACAAGTGGCAAGTAACATTCGCACCACACAAGTGCCATGCAATGACCATCTCCAACATGCGAGACTCTAACCATCTCCCCTTGACATTCAATGGCAATACCATCGCTGAATCCCCCACTATCAACATCCTGGAGGTTATCATTGATCAGAAACTGAACTGGACCAGCCATATAAATACTGTGCCTAAAATTGCACGCCAGAGGCTGGGAAATCTGCGGCGAGTGTCTCACCTCCTGACTCCCCAAAGCCTTTCCACCAAATACAAGGCACAAGTCAGGAGTGTGATGTAATACTCTCCAGTTGCCTGGATGAGTGCAGCTCCAACAACACTCAAGAAGCTCGACACCATTCAGGATAAAGCAGCCCACTTGATTGGCACTCCATCCACCACCTTCAACATTCACTCCCTCCACCACTGGCGCACTGAGGCTGCAGTGTATACCATCTAGAAGATGCACTGCAGCAACTCACCAAAACTCCTTCAACAGCACCTTCCAAGCACACGACCACTACCACTTAGAAGGACAAGGGCAGCAGACGCATGGGGACATCACCACCTGCAAGATCCCCTCCAAGCCACACACCATCCTGACTTGGACCTGTTTTGCCGTTCCTTCACTGTCGCTTTGCCAAATTCCTGGAACTGCCTTCCTAACAGCATTCTGGGCGTACCAACACCATATCGACTGCAGCAGATCAAGATGGTGGCTCACCACCATCTTCTCAAGGGCAGTTAGGGATGGGCACTAAATGCAGGCCTAGTCAGCCAGCGACCCCCACATCCCAACAATGAATTAAAAAAAAAACTAATGTGAGATTCTCAATCCGGTTCCATCTCTTCTCATACGTTAGGCAGGATGCAACGTCTGTGACTATTTCATTCACTTTGCCTCCAATTTCCACCCTTCCCTCACCTTCACATGGTCCATCTCTGACTCTTCCCTACCCTTGCTCGACTTCTCCGTCTCCATCTCTGGGGATAGGTTATCGACTAATATTCACTACAAGCCCACTGACTCCCACAGCTACTTGGACTACACTTCCTCCCACCCTGCTTCCTGTAAGGACTCTATTCCATTCTCCCAGTTTCTCCATCTCCGCCGTATCTGCTCCGACGATGCCACCTTCCACACGAGTGCTTCAGATATGTCTTCCTTTTCCGCAACCGGGGATTCCCCTCTACCGTGGTTGACACTGCCCTCGACCGTGTCAGTTCTATCTCCCGCACTTCTGCCCTCACCCCTGCCCCTCCCTCCCGGAACCACAATAGGGTTCCCCTTGTCCTCACCATTCACCCCAGCAGCCTCCACATTCAACGGATCATCCTCTGGCATTTCCGCTATCTCCAAAGTGATCCCACCACCAAACGTATCTTCCCCTCCCCTTTCAGCATTCCGCAGGGACCGCTCCCTCTGAGACACCCTCGCCCACTCCTCTATCACCCCAAAAAGCCCTCCCCCTTCGCCTGGCACCTTCCCGAGCACGCAGAGGAGTTGTAACACCTGCCCCTATACCTCCCCCCTTCCCACTGTCCAGGGCCCCAAACACCCCTTCCAGGTGAAACAGCGATTTACTTGTACTTCTCGCTATCTAGTATACTGTATTCGCTGCTCACGATGCGGTCTCCTCCACATTGGGGAGACCAAACGCAGATTGGGTGACCGCTTTGCGGAACACCTCCGTTCAGTCCGTAAGGGTGACCCCGAGCTTCCGGTCGCCTGTCATTTTAATTCACCGCTCCATTCCCACTCGGACCTCACCGTCCTTGGCCTCTTGTATTGTTCCACGGAAGCTCAACGTAAACTCGAGGAACAGCACCTCATCTTCCGATTAGGCACTCTGCAGCCTTCCGGACTCAATATCGAGTTCAACAATTTCAGATCATCAGCTCGGCCCCTGTTTCATTTTTTCATGTAATTTTTCCACTCCTTTCCCCCCCCCTTTCCTTTTGTTTCTCTCTCACACCTGGCAGCTATCTCTTGCCCTGCCAGTACACTTTACACCCAATCTCAGCCTTTTACCATCTCGTCTAGCTTCTAATCTCTTTTACGTCTTTTGGTTCTTTTATTCTTTTGTCCGATCGCAGCCCTGCCTTCGATCTAGTTTCTTTTCTTTCCAGTTTTGAAGAAGGGTTCGACCCGAAAAGTCAACTCAAATTTCTCTCCACGGATGTTGCCTGACCTGCTGAGTTTTTCCAGCATTTTCTGTTGTTATGTCTGTGACAATCTTTGTTTGTTACCATGATAGCAACTTTGTCAGTGTAGTATTTGACAATACGTTGTTTATAAGAAGTTAATATTTGTTAGCTACAGAAGTTTAGCTCAAGTGCTATTTAGTTATACAATTAGTCTATTCTATTGTTGCAAATATGTTTATATCTTATTTAACATCTAATGTATAGTACTCAGTTCTATGTACAAAACATACTTTGTCTTTGTTTACAGTTTCACAAATGTGTCCAAGTAAAGCTTCAAAACAGCAAACCCGCTTCTCCAGGAATTATTTGAATGAGTGTTTAGCTGGCTGGATAACAAGATAGGAGCCCGTCTAGCGAGCCCAGTAGAGGATAAGTTATCGCGGCCCAGGCATTTTTCAAACTGGCAATGCGTTGATTGATATCCGTGCTATGATAAGCTAAGCTTGTTAGGGAGATGCAGTCGGCAAGAAAATACATGGAAGATGGATAACAACGGTCACTGTTCTGACACTGTGAGCTGCAGTTAAATGTGGGCATGTAAACATTTAAAGCGTCTAGTTCCAGAAAGCAATTCCTGCTGACTTTGACACAGCAGGCATTTTAAAGAAAGCAAGGAAATTCATTTTGCGCCTCTCTACCGAATGATGTGCTGCTGATTGTTGAGGCAGCAGTGTGGAGAGTTGAAAGGTTGATCAGGAGCAAGCATTGCTTTGCGCGAGTGTTCTGATTGGTGGCATTTCAAACAGCACCAAAACGCACCGTTCCCTGACCGGGAATCGAACCCGGGCTGCATGGGATAAAAGCGCCGAATCCTAACCACTAGACCACCAGTGAAGGTGCCAGAGGCATCCTGCCAGCAAGCAGAGCAATGCAGGCTTTCCTCCGTGCTGCTTTGAAATTCAGATCACTTTCACGCCAGGCACACTTTTCGTTCAAGATGACTTTTTTTAGCCGAGATCACAAAGGACATGTTCGCGAAAGCACAGCAACAAAGGCGGGTATGCGTCCACTTGAGATCTATTTCCACCTGTGCTTTACTCAGAGACAGAGACACACAGTCAGGGAGAAGCCTTCGAGGTATTGAATACTATAACTACCATTATAATATCGAGCACAATGTAGAGGAAATGGTTATGCAGTGCTTGAGACAAAGACTCAAACACACACACAGGTGTGTGCTCTCTTTGTGTGGGTATGTCTCAGATATCCATCTGAGTGTCATGGATTCATGGAGGCTTGCAGCACAGTGGGAGGCCATTCGGCCAATCGTGTCAGTGCAGCCGTACTTACTCCCGCTGTTGTCTCATTTGCTCTGGCCTCTCGAGCCTCCTCAGTGCCCCATACAAAAGGCAAACCGACGGAGAACACTATACTAACGAAGAATTCGTTCAGGATGTTGTTATACAGTCCTTCATATCCCAATACATCAGTTAAAATAATTTTAGTTCATTTTTTTCTGTTCAACTTTTCCAAGGAGCAGCCCATAGGTTTCAAATTGGTGATGGAGGATATTCACCACTATACTAACGAGGAGCTGAGTGATGCGTAGCCTGTCAGAGCAAGAATCTACCTGTGAACAGTGGGACAAAGAGGCAGAAGGGACGCAAATAAGAATAAGAACAGTAGAAATAGGAGCAGGAATATGCCATTCGGATCCGCGAGCCTGCCCCGCCATTTAAGAAGGTCATGGCTCAACGCCACTTTCCCGCCCGCTCCCCACAACCCTTGACTCCCCTGTAGCTCAAATATATGTCTATCTTTCTTTGAATATACTCAGTGACTCCGCCGCCACATCTCTCTGGGGTTGATGATTCCAAAGATTCACGACCGCCTGAGAGAAGAAATTCCTTCTCATCTCCGTTTTAAATGGGCGACCCCTGTTCCTGAAACTTTGCCCCCTAGCTCTAGATTCCCGCAGGTGGGGAAACATCCTCCCTGCATCTGCCCTGTCAAGCTCCATCAGAAGCATAGACAGAGGCAAAGACGAAAACAGAAACAAAGACAGATATCGAGAGTGAGAGCCTCAGTTTGACGTTACAGAGTGGTCAGAGGGAGAAGGGACTTCAGTTATATTGAGAGTGTGCAGAAGCTGGGATTGCTTTCCTCAGAAGGTTAAGAGGAAATTTAATAGAGGCTTTAAAAATTACAAAGGGGTTTGATAGAGGAGATAAGGAGAAACGCTTTCCAGTGGCAGGAAGGAAGGTAACCGGAGGACACCGATTGAAGATAACTGGCAAAATAACCAGTATGGGGAGCATTGTCTTACGCAGCAAGAGCTCAGGCCTAAAGAATATCTTACTGCTCAGGATAAGTTATCATGGCCCAGGCACTCCGTCATTCCAGTCTTGCACATGTTGCTAATGTTTCAAATGTGGCATTTTTCACACTGGCAATGAATTGATTGATAGCCAAGCTAAGTTTGTAAGGGAGATGCAGTCAGCAAGAAAATAGATTGAAGATGGATAATAACAGTGACTGTTCTGGCACGGCGAGCTACAGTCAAATTTGGGCATGTAAATATTTAAAGTGTCTAGTTCCAAATGGCATTTCCTGCTGACTTTGAAACAGCAGGCATTTAAAAGAAAGCAAGAAATTCATGTTGTACCTCTGTACTGAATAAGGTGCTGCTGGCTGCTGAGGCAGCAACAGCGGTGTGGAAAGTAGAAAGGTTGATCAGGAGCGATATGACAAAAGGACATGTTCCAGAAAGCACAGCAACAAGGGCGGGTAGGCAACCACTTGAAATTTAGTTCCATCTGTGCTTTCCTCAGAGACAGAGACACACAGTCAGAGAGAAGCCGTCGGGGTATTGAATACTATAACTACCACTATAATATCAAGGACATTGTAGAGGAAATGGTTATGCAGTGCTAGAGACAAAGCATCAAACACACACAAAATACCCGTAAGTGCTCTCTTTGTGTGGGTATGTGTCAGATATCCATATCAGAGTCAAGGATTCATGGAGGCTGGCAGCACAGTGGGAGGCCATTCGGCCAATCGTGCCTGTGCTGTCTCTTTGAAAGAGCAGTCGTGCTTTCTCCCGCTGTTATCTCATTGTCTCTGTTCTCTCCCTCCTCAGTGCCCCACACAAAAGACAAATTGACGGAGAACTCTATACTAATGAGGAACTGGTGCAGGGATTTGTTATACAGTTCTTCATATGCCAGAACATATTTTAAAATGATTTTAGTTCATTTTGTTCTGTTGAACATTTCCCAGGGGCATTTTAAGGAGCTGCCTAAAGGTTTAAAATTGGGAATGTTATAACAGCTCCCCGTCGGGGAATTGAACCCCGGTCTCCCAGCGTAACAGGCCCCGATACTAACGCAGAACTGAAGGATACAGTATCCGTCAGAGCAAAAACCGACCTGTGAACAGAGGGACACAGAGGCAGAAGGGACAGAAATAAGTATCAGAACAGAAGAAATATGCGCAGCAGTGTGCCATTCGGGCCCTCGAGCCTGCCCCGCGATTCAAATAGATCATTACTGATCAGATCTTCGACTGAACGCCACTTTCTCGCCCGCTCCCCATAACCCTTGTTTCCCCTGTAGCACAAATATATCTCTATCTCCGCCTTGAATATATTCAATAATTCCGCTTCCACAGCTCTCTGGCGTCGAGGATTCCAAAGATTCACGACATTCTAAGAGAAGAAATTCCTCCTCATCTCCGTTTTAAATGGGCGACCGGATATCCAGAAGTTTTGCCCCCTAGTTGTAGATTCCCCCAGGAGGGGAACATCCTCCCTGCATCTATCCCGTCAAGCACGCTCCGAACCCTATACAGAGAGAGACAGGGACAAAGAGGGAGACAAAGATAGACATACAGAGCGAGACCCTCAGTTTAACGTCTTGCAGAGTGGTCCGAGGGATAAGGAACTTCAGTTATGTTGAGATTCTGGGATTATTTTACTCAGAGGGTTAAGAGGACATTTCATAATAGGCTGTCAAAATTACAAGGGTATTTATTAGAGGTAATGCGGAGAAACGTTTTCTAGTGGCAGGAGTGATGGTAACCAGAGGAGAACGATTAAAGATAAACAGCAAAAGAACCAGTATGGGGGGAATTGTCTTACGCAGCAAGGGCTCAGGCCTAATGAATATCTAACGGCTCAGGATAATTATCAAGGCCCAGGCACTCTCTTGTTCCAGTCTTGCACACGTTGCTAACTTTCAAATGCTGCATCTTTCACACTGGCGTTGAGTTGATTGATAGCCGTGCTGTGATAAGCTAAATTAGTTAGAGAGATGCAGTCGGCAAGAAAATACATGGAAAACTGATAATAACCGTGACTGTTCTGACACTGTGAGCTGCAGTTAAATATGGGCATGTAAACATTTACATTTTCTCGTTCCAAATATGATTTCCTGCTGACTTTGAAACAGCAGGCATGGAAGTGCGTTTTGTACCTAGTGAGGCAGCAGCAGCAGTGTTCAAAGTTGGCTCAGGAGCAAGAATTACTTCTCGCAGGTGCTTTGATTGGTGGCATTTCAAACAGCCCCAAATGGACTGTTTTGTGCCCGGGAATTGAACCCGGGCCGTGGCGGCAAAAGCGGCAAATCCTAACCACTAGACCATTAGGGAAGCTACAAGACATTTCCTGCCTCTTTCCTGTGTGCTGCTTTGAACTTCAGATCACTTTCACGCCAGGCAAACTTTTCGTACAAGGTGACATCTTTTAGGCGAGAACACAAAGGACATGTTCGCAAAACCATAACACCAAGTGCGGGTAGGTGTCCATTTGACAGATGTTATACAGTTCTTCATATACCAGTAAATATTCTTAAATTATTTTAGTTCATTTTGTTCTGTTCAAACTTTCCCAGGGGCATGTTAAGGAGCTGTCCAAAGGATTAAAATTGGGAATGTTAATAATCCTCCTTCATTAGGGAATTGAACCCCAGTCACCCGCGTGACAGACAGGGATGCTCACCACTATACTAACGAAGACCTGAAAAATGTCGAATCTGTCAGAGCAAAAATCGACCTGTGAACAAAGGGCAAATAGGCAGAAGGGACAGCAATAAGGATAAGAACAGAAGAAATAGGAGCAGGAGTGTGCCATTCGGCCACTGGAACCTGCCCCGCCTTTCAGTAAGATCATGGCTGATCAGATCTTCGACTCAACGCCAATTTCCCGCCGGCTTCCCATAACCCTTGACTCCCCTGTAGCTCAAATATATGCCTATATCCGCCTTGAATATATTCAATGACTCCGCCTCCACAGCTCTCTGGGGTAGAGGATTCCAAAGACTCACGACACTCTGAGAGAATAAATTCCTCCTCATCTCCGTTTTAAATGGGCGACCCCTTATCCTGAAGCGTTGCCCCTAGTTCTCGATTCCCCACAGGAGGGGAAAAATCCTCCCTGCATCTATCCTGTCAGCACCCTCAGAATCCTATACAGAGAGAAACAGGGACAAACAAAGCGACAAAGATAGACAGAGCGTGTGAGGAAGGGACAGAATGTATAAAGATAAAGGTAAAGCAGTAAAGGGGGTAAAAGCAGGAATAAATTGTCAGAAAACATATTTAAAACTTCTTTATCTGAATACACGCAGCATTCTTAACAAAATAGACGAGTTGACGGTACAAATCACTACACATGGGTATGATCTGGTGGCCATTACTGAAACATGGCTGCAAGGTGACCATGACTGGGAAGTAACCATCCAGGGATATTTGACAATTGGGAAGGACAGACAGGAAGGAAAGGGAGGTGGGGTGGCTATGTTAATAAAGGATGGAATCACTGCAATAGTGAGAAATGATATTGGGTCCAAGGATCCGGATAGTGAAACAGCTTAGGTGGAGATAAGGAATAATAAGTGGAAAAAGACACTAGTGGGCGTAGTCTATAGGTCTCGTAAGAGTTGCAACTGTATTGGTCGGAGTATAAATCAGGAAATAGTTGGGTCTTGTAATAAGGGAATAGCTATAAGCATGGGAGATTTTAACTTTCATATTGACTGGACAAATCAAATTGGGCAGGGCAGCCTTCAGGTTGAGTTCATAGAGTGCATTAGGATTTGGGTTCCTTGAGCAGTATGTTACTGAACCAACCAGGGGGCAGGCAATCTTAGATCTGGTCCTGTGTAATGAGACAGGATTAATAAAAAATGTCCTAGTAATGAGTGACCATAACATGGTTGAAATCCAAATTCAGTTGGAGGGTGAGAGAGTTGGATCTCAACCCAGCGTACTAAGCTTAAATAAAGGAGACTATGAAGGTATGAGAGCAGAGTTGACTAAAGTGGACTGGGAAGATACATTAAGCTGTAAGACGGTACATGCGCAGTGGTGTACATTCAAGGAGATATTTCACAACTTTCAAGAAAAATACATTCCACTGAGGAAAAAGGGACATAAAAGAAAAGACAGCCATCTGTGGCTAAGCAAAGTAATAAAGGATAGTATCCGACTGAAAACAAGGGCATATAAAGTAGCCAAATCTAGTGGGAGGATAGAAGATTGGGAAGCATTTAAAAAGAATCAAAGAATAACTAAAAGATTAATTAAGAAAGGGAAGATAGATTATGAAAGTAAAATAGCAAAAAATATTAAAACAGATAGCAAGATTTTCTACAGTTATATTAAAAGAAAAAGGGTGGCTAAAGTGAATGTTGGTCCCTTAGAGGATGAGACCGGGAAATTAGTGTTGGGGAACATGGAGATGGCAAAAACGCTGAACAAGTATTTTGTATCAGTCTTTACAGTAGAGGACACTAAAAATATCCCAACAGTGGAAAAACAGGGGGCTATAGGGGGGGAGGAGCTAAACATGATTAAAATCACAAAGAAGGTGGCACTCGGTAAGATAATGGGACTTAAGGCGGATAAATCCCCTGGACCTGATGGCTTACAACCTAGGGATTGCGGATGCATTGGTGGTAATTTTCCCAAACTCCCTGGATTCAGGAAAGGTCCCAGCAGATTGGAAAATTGCTAATGTAATGCCCTTATTTAAAAAGGGAGGTAGACAAAAGGCTGGAAACTATAGACCAGTTAGCCTAACTTCTGTGGTTGGTAAAATGTTGGAGTCCATTATTAAGGAAGCAGTAACAGGACAGAGTCAGCATGGTTTTATGAAGTGGCAGTCATGTTTCACAAATTTGCTCGAATTCTTTTAGGACGTAGCTAACAGGGTGAATAAAGGTGAACCAGTGGCTGTGGTGTTTGGACTTCCAAAAGGCATTTGACAAGGTGCAACACAAAAGATTACTGCAAAAGATAAAAAATCACTGGATTGGGTGTAATATACTGGCATGGGTGGAAGATTGGCTATCTAACAGAAAACAGTGAGTTGGGATAAATGGTTCATTCTCGGGTTGGCAATCAGTAACTAGTGGTGTTCCGCAGGGGTCAGTGCTGGGACCCCAACACTTTACAATCTATATTAACGATTTGGAGTAAGGGACCAAGTGCAACATATCCAAATTTGCCGACGATACAAAGATGGGAGGGAAAGCAGTGAGTGAGGAGCACATACAAAACCTGCAAAAGGACATAGACAGGCTAAGTGAGTGGGCAGCAATTTAAAAGATGGCATATAATGTTGGAAAGTGTGAGGTTATTCATTTTGGCAGAAAATAATCAAAGAGCCAGTTATTATCGAAATGGAGAGAAACTGCAAAGTGCTACAGTACAAAGTGATCTGGGGGTCCTGGTGCATGAAACAAAAATTGATTAGTATGCAGGTACAGCAGGTGATCAGGAAGGCCAAAGGAATCTTGGCTTTTATTGCAAGGGGATGGAATATAAAAGCAGGGAAGCCTTGATTCAGATATATAGGGTACTGGTGAGGCCAAATATGGAATACTGCGTACAGTTTTGGTTTCCATATTTAAGAAATGATATACTTGCTCTCGAGGCAGTTCAAAGAAGGTTCACTTGGTTGATTCCACATGAGGGGGGGTTGATTTATGAGGAAAGGTTGAGTAGGTTGGGCCTCTACTCACTGGATTTCAGAAGAATGAGAGGCGATCTTATCGAAACATATAAGATTGTGAGGGGGCTTGATCGGGTGGTTGCGGTGAGGATGTTTCCACAGATGGGTGAGACGAGAACTAGGGGGCATAATCTTTGAATAAGAGGCTGCCCTTTCAAAACTGAGATGAGTAGAAACTTCTTCACTCAGAGGGTAGTAAATCTATGGAATTTGCTACCCCAGAGAGCTGTGGAAGCTGCAACATTAAATATAATTATAATGGAGGTAGACAGTTTCCCAGCTGATAAGGGAATTAGAGGATACGAGGAGCGGGCAGGGAAGTGGACGTGAGTCCATGTTCGGATCAGCCATGATCCTATTGAATGGTGGAGCAGGCCCGAGGGGCCGTATGGCCTACTCCTGCTCCTACTTCTTATGTTCTTATGTTACATACAGAGCGAGACCCTCAGTTTGACGTCATACAGAATGGTCCGAGGGATAAGGGACTTCAGTTATGTTGACAGTCTGGGATTCTTTTCCTCAGAAGGTTAAGGGGACATTTAATAATAGACTTTCAAAATTACAAGGTGATTTGATAGAAGTAATAAGGAGAGACGTTTGCCATTGGCAGGAGTGACGGTAACCAGAGGACACCGATTGAAGATAACCAGCAAAATAATCAGTATGGGGGGAATTGACTTACGCAGCAAGGGCTCAGGCCTAATGAATATCTTAATGCTCAGGATAAGTTATCAAGGCCCAGGCACTCTCTCATTCCAGTCTTGCACACGTTGCTAACTTTCAAATGTTGCATTTTTCACACTGGCGTTGAGCTGATTGCTAGCCGTAATGTGATAAGCTAAATTTGTTAGGGAGATGCATTCGGCAAGAAAATACATGGAAGACTGATAATAACCGTGGCTGATCTGACACTGTGAGCTGCAGTTAAATGAGGGCATGTACACATTTAAATTGTCTCGTTCCAGATGTCATTTCCTGCTGACTTTGAAACAACAGGCATTTGACAGAAGGCAAGGAAGTGCATTTTGTACCGAATGATGCGCTGCTGACTGTTGGGGCAGCAGCGGTGTGGAAAGTTGAAAGGTTGATAAGGAGCAAGCACTGCTTCGCGCGGGTGCTTTGATTGGCAGTGTTTGAAACAGCCCCAAAACGCACTGTTTCCTGACCGGGAATCGAATTTGGGACAGCGTCGATGAAAATACCGAAACCTAACCCCTGGGCCATCAGGGAAGTTACAAGATGCTGTCTGCAAGCAAGCACAGCAACGCAGACTTTCCTCCTTGCTGCTTTGAAATTCAGGTCACTTTCACGCCAGTCAAACTTTTCATACAAGATGTCATTTTTTAGGCGAGATCACAAAGGACATGTTCACGAAACCACAGCACCAAATGCGGGTCGGCGTCCACTTGAATTCTGTTTCCTTCTCTGCATTTCTCAGAGACACACAGTCAGAGAGAAGCCGTCGGGGTATTGAGTAAACACCACTATAATATCAAGGACAATGTAGGGGAAATTGTTATGCGGTGCTTGAGACAAAGACTCCAACACACACACACAAATACAGGTGTGTGCTCTCTTTGTGTGGGCATGTCTCAGATATCCATCCGATTCATGGAGGCTGGCAGCACAGTGGGAGGCCAGTCGGCCAATCGTGCCTGTGCTGCCTCTTTGAAAGAGCAGTCGTGCTTTCTCCCGCTGTTATCTCATTTTCTCTCTCCCTCCTCAGTGCCCCACACAAAAGGCAAACAGAAGGAGAACACTCTACTAACGAGGAACTGGTGCAGGGACTTGTTATGCAATTCTTCATATGTCAGAACATCTTTGCAAATTATTTTAGTTCATTTTTTTCTGTTCACCTTTTCCAAGGAAGAATTCTAAGGACCTGCCCAAAGTTTCAATAATACTCCCGTCGGGGAATTGAAACCCCGTCTGCCGCGTGACAGAGGGGGATAATTATCACTTTACTAACAAGGAACTAAAAGCTTGCCACAGCAAGAATCGACCTGTGAACAGAGGGAAAAAGCAGCAGAAGGGACAGAAATAAGAATAAGAACAGAAGAAATAGGAGCAGCAGTGTGCCATTCGGGCCCTCGAGCCTGCCCCGCGATTCAAATAGATCATGGCTGATCAGATCTTCGACTGAACTCCACTTTCCTGCCCGCTCCCCATAAGCCTTGACTCCACTGTAGCTCAAATATATGTCTATCTCCACCTTGAATATATTCAATAACTCCGCCTCCACGGCTCTCCGGGATAGAGGATTCCAAAGATTCACGACACTCTGAGAGAAGAAATTCCTCCTCATCTCCGTTTTAAATGGGCGACCCCTGTTCCTGAAAATATGCCCCCAAGTTCTAGATTCCCCCAGTTAGGGAAACATCCTCCCTGCACCTACCCTATCAAGCCCCCTCAGAATCATATACAGAGACAAAGAGGGAGACAGAGACAAAGACGGACATACAGAGCGAGAGCCTCAGTTTAATGTCTTACAGAGTGGTCTGAGAGATAAGTGACTTCAGTTATGTTTAGAGCCTGGGACAGTTTTCCTCAGAAGGATAAGAGGAAAGTAAATAGAAGCTTACAAAATTATATGGCATGTTGATGGGGGGCACGGTGGCATAGTGGTTAGCACTGTTGCCTCACAGCGCTAGAGAACCCCACGTTCAAATCTGGCCTCGGTGTGACTGTCTGTGTGGAATTTGTTCTTTCTCTCTGTGTCTGCGTGGGTTTCCTCCGGGTGCTCCGGTTTCCTCCCACAGACCAAAGTAATGCAGGTTAGGTTGATTTGGCTATGATAAATTGACCCTTAGTGTTAGGGGATTAAATACGTGGGGTTACAGGGATAGGGTGGGATATGTGTCAGTGCAGGCTCGATGGGCCGAAATGGTCTCTATCTGCACTGTAGATTCTGTGATTCTGAAATAAGGACAAACGATTGGCAGTGGCAAGAATGACAGTAACCGATTGAAGATAACCAGCAAAATAATCAGTGTGGGGAGAATTGTCTTACGCAGCAAGGGCTCAGGCCTAATGAATATCTTACTGCTCAGGATAAGTTGTCAAGGCCCAGGCACTCACTCATTCCAATTTGCACACGTTCCTAATTTTCAAATGTTGCATTTTTCACACTGGCAATGAATTGATTGATAGCCGTGCTGTGATAAGCTAATTTTGTTAGGAAGATGCAGTCGGCAAGAAATTACATGGAAGACTGATAATAACCTTGACTGTTCTGACACTGTGAGCTGCAGTTAAATGTGGGCATGTAAACATTTAGATTGTCTCCTTCCAGATGTCATTTCCTGCTGACTTTGAAACAACAGGCATTTTACAGAAGGCAAGGAAGTAAATTTTTTACCTGTTGGGGCAGAAGTGGTGTGGAAAGTTGAAAGTTGATCAGGAGGAAGCATTGCTTGGCGCGGGTGCGTTGATTGGTGGCATTTCAACCGCCCCAAAACTCATTTTTCTCTGACTGGGAATTGTTTGTTAGGGAGATGCAGTCCGCAAAAAATAAATGGAAGACTGATAATAACCGTGAGTGCACTGACACTGTGAGCTGCAGTTAAATGTGGGCTTGCAAACTTTTAAAGCTCCTAGTTCCAATTGTATCTACCCCATGCTCTATCTGCCCTGGGAGTGTTTGATGAGACAGTGTAGAGGGAGATTTACTCTGTATCTAACATTTGCTGTACCTGTCCTGGGATTATTAGATAGGACAATGTAGATGGAGCTTCACTCTTTATCTAACCGGTGCTGTACCTGTCCTCGGAGTGTTTGATGCGGCATTGTAGAGGGAGCTTTACTCTGTATCTAACCAGTGCTGCATCTACCCTGGGAGTATTTGATGGGACAGTGTAGAGGGAGCTTTACTCTGTGTCTAACCCGTGCTGTACCTGTCCTGAGAATGTAGGATGGGATAACTTTACTCTGTATCAAACCCCGAGTTGGATTTCCTTGTCAGTGTTTGATGAGAAAGTGTGGAGGGAATTTTACTCGGCATCTAACACGTGCTGTACCTGCCCTGCGAGTGTTGGATGAGATTGTGTCGAGGGAGCTTTACTCTGTATCTAACCCGTGCTGTACCTGCCTTTGGAGTGTTTGATGGGACAGATTAGATGACGCTTTTCTCTGTATATGACCCGTGCTCTACATGCCCTGGGAGTGTTTGATGGGACAGTTTAGAGGGAGCTTTACTTTGTATCTAACCCATTCTGTCCCTGCCCTGGGAGTGTTTGATGGGACAGTGTGGAGATGCTTTACTCTGTATCTTACTCGTACTGTACCTGCCATTGGAGTGTTTGTTGCGACAGTGCTTAGGGAGCTTTACTCTGTATCTAACCAGTGCTGAACCTACCCTGGGAGTATTTGATGGGTCAGTGTAGAGGGAGCTTTACTCTGTATCTAACCCGTGCTGTACCTTTCCTGAGAATGTAGGATGGGACAGCTTTACTCTGTATCAAAACCCGAGTTGGATTTCCCTGTCAGTGTTTGATGAGAATGTGTCGAGGGTATTTTACTCGATATCTAACCCGTGCTGTACCTGCCCTGCGAGTGTTTGATGAGATTGTGTCGAAGGAGATTTACTCTGTATCTATCCCGTGCTGTACCTGCCTTTGGAGTGTTTGATGGGACAGAGTAGATGGAGCTTTTCTCTGTATATGACCCATGATGTATATGCCCTGGGACAGTTTAGAGGGAGCTTTACTTTTTATCTAACCCATTCTGTCCCTGCCCTGGGAGTGTTTGATTGGACAGTGTGGAGAGGCTTTACTCTGTATCTTACTCGTACTGTACCTGACATGGGAGTGTTTTTTGCGACAGTGCTTAGCGAGCTTTACTTTTTATTTAACCCGTGCTCTAACTGCCCTGGGAGTGTTGATGGTACAGTGCAGTGGTAGCTTTACTCGGTATCTCACCCTTGCTGTACATTCCCTGGGAGTGTTTGATGGGACCGTTTAGAGGTAGGTTTACTCTGTATCTAACCCGTGCTGTACCTGCCCTGGGAGTGCTTGATGGTACAGTGTAGAGGGAGCTTTACTCTGTATCTAACCCGTGCTGTACATGCCCTGGGAGTGTTTGATGGTACAGTGTAGAGGGAGCTTTACTCTGTATCTAACCCGTGCTGTACCTGCCCTGGGAGAGTTTGATGATACAGTGTAGAGAGAGCTTTACTCTGTATCTAACCCGTGCTGTACCTGCCCTGGGAGTGTTTGACGGGACAGTGTAGAGGGAGCTTTAATCTGTATCTAACCGTGCTGTACCTGCCCTGTGAGTTTTTGATGGGGACAGTGTAGAGGGGGCATTACATTGTATCTAACCCGTGCTTTACCTGCCCTCGGAATTTTGGATGGGACAGATTTGAGCGAGCTTTACTCTGTATCTAACACGTGCTGTACCTGCCCGGGGAGTTTTTGATCGGACCGTGTAGATGGAGATTTACTCTGTATCTAACACGTGCTGTACCAGCCCTGGGAGTGCATGATGGGACAGTTTAGAGTGAGCTTTACTCTGTATCTAACCCGTGCTGTACCAGCCCTGGGAGTGTTTGATGGGACAGTGTAGATTGAGTTTTACTCTGTATCTAACCCGTGCTGTAACTGCCCTGGGAGCGTTTGATTGGACAGTGTAGAGGGAGCTTTACTCTGTACATAACCAGTCCTGTACCTGCCCCGGGAGTGTTCGATGCAACAACGTAGAGGGAGCATTACTCTGTATGTAACCCGTTCTGTACCTGCACTGGGAGTATTTGATGGGACAGTGTAGAGGGAGCTTTACCATGTATCTAACCCGAGCTGTACCTGTCCTGAGTATGTAGGATGTGACAGCTTTACTCTGTATCAAACCCCGAGTTGGATTACCCTGCCAGTGTTTGATGAGAAAATGTCGAGGGAATTTTACTCGGTATCAAACCCGTGCTGTACCTGCCCTGCGAGTGTTTGATGAGATTGTGTCGAGGGAGCTTTACTCTTTATCTAACTCGTGCTGTACCTGCCTTTGGAGTGCTTGATGGGATAGAGTAGATGGAGCTTTTCTCTGTATATGACCCGTACTGTACATGCCCTGGGAGTGTTTGATGGGAAAGTTTAGAGGGAGCTATACTTTTTATCTAACTCATTCTGTCCCTGCCCTGGGAGTGTTTGATGGGAAAGTGTGGAGATGCTTTACTCTGTATCTTACTCGTACTGTACCTGCCATTGGAGTGTTTGTTGCGACAGTGCTTCTGGAGCTTTACTCTGTATCTAACCAGTGCTGCACCTGCCCTGGGAGTGTTTGATGGTACAGTGTAGAGGGAGCTGTACTCTGTATCTAACCCGTGCTCTACCTGCCCTGGGAGAGTTTGATGATACATTGCAGAGAGAGCTTTACTCTGTATCTAACCCGTACTGTACCTGCTCTGGGAGTGTTTGACGGGACAGTGTAGAGGGAGCTTTACTCTGTATATAACCAGTGCTGTACCTGCCCCGGGAGTGTTCGATGCAACAATGTAGAGGGAGCATTACTCTGTATGTAACCCGTTCTGTACCTGCACTGGGAGTATTTGATGGGACAGTGTAGAGGGAGCTTTACCATGTATCTAACCCGTGCTGTACCTGTCCTGAGTATGTAGGATGGGACAGCTTTACTCTGTATCAAACCCCGAGGTGGATTTCCCTGCCAGTATTTGAAGAGACATTTTCGAGGGAATTTTACTCTGTATCTAACCCGTGCTGTACCTGCCTTTGGAGTGTTTGATGGGGCAGTGCAGAGAGAGCTTTACACTGTATCAAACCCATGCTGTACCTTTCCTAGGAGTGTTTTATGAGGCAGTGTACAGGGAGATTTGCTCTGTGTCTAAGCAGTGAACTACGTGCCCTGGATGTATTTGATGGGTCAGTGTAGAGGGAGATTTAATCTGTAACTAACCCGTGCTGTCCCTGCCCTGGGAGTGTTTGATGCGACAGTGTAGAGTGTGTTTTACTGTGTATCTAACCCGTGCTGTACCTGCCCTGGGAGTGTTTGATGGGGACAGTTTAGAGGGAGCTTTACTCTGTATCTAACCAGTGCTGTACCTGCCCCGGAAGTGTTTGATGGGACAGTGTAGAGGGAGCTTTACTCTGTATCTAACCCGTGCTGTACCTGCCCTGGGAGTGTTTGGCGGGACAGTGTAGAGGGAGCTTTACTCTGTTTCTAACCCGTGCTGTGCCTGCCCTGGGAATGTTTGATGGGACAGTGTAGTGGGAGCTTTACTCTGTATCTAACCCGTGCTGTACCTGCCCTGGGATTGTTTGATGGGACAGTGTAGAGTGAGATTTACTCTGTATCTAACCCGTGCTCTACCTGCCCTGGGAGTGTTTGATGGGACAGTGTTGAGGGAGCTTTACCCTGTATCTTACCCATTCTGTACCTACCCTGGGAGTGTTTGATGGGACAGTTTAGAGGGAGGTTTTCTCTCCATCTATTTCTGTTACATGAGAGGAGGCGGACATGTGAGGAGCGGCGGCGGTTACTTAAGGCGAGCCTGAGGAGCAGGCAGGTTTACCAATCTCAGAGCTCCGAGAGCGGGAGAAGAAAGTAAAATTAATCGAAGTGTGACGTCACCAGAAAGCAGGTAAGTGATTGGTTGGTGAGAATGTATCTTTTTTTTTTTTTTCTTCAAAATTTACATTTTGGGCTTTATAGTTTATAGGATGTCTGTGGTGTAGCGGGGACTGCAGGTAAGCAAGGGCCCTTGAGTATATCATTTAATTGTAGTGTAATTGGTGGGATTGTATTGACTTAATTTAATCTGAATTAATTAAAGGGTATCTCATGGAAGGACAGCTCAGCGCCCTATTATTGTCCTCCTGCACTATGTGGGAAATCAGTTACACTTTCTGTGTCCCTGAGGACCATGAGTGCGGGAAGTGTATCCAGCTGCAGCTACTAACAGACCACTTTGCGGCGCTGGAGCTGCGAATGCATACACACTGGATCATTCTCGATGCTGCAGACATCGTGGATAGCACGCTTCGGGTGTTGGTCACACCACAGGTAAAGGCTGCACAGGCAGGAGGAGAATGGTTGACCACCAAGCAGAGTAGTAGGCGCAGGCATGAAGTGCAGGTGTTCCCTGTGGCCATCCCCCTCTCAGACAGATAAACTGCTTTGGCTATTGTTGGGGAGGATGTCTTATCAGGGGAAGGAAGCAGCAGCCAACTTCCTTGCACCATGGGTGTTTCTGCTGCACAGTTCAGGAGGAAAAATAGTGGGAGAGCTATAATGATAGGGGATTCTATTGTAAGGGGAATAGATAGGCGTTTCTGCTGCTGCAAACGAGATTCCAGGATGTTATGTTGCCTCCCTGGTGCAAGGGTCAAGGACGTCTCGGAGTGGCTACAGAGCATTTTGGAAGGGGAGGGTGAACAGTCAGTTGTCGTGCTGCATATAGGTACCAACGATACAGGTAAAAACCGGGATGAGGTCCTAAAAGCCGAATATAGGGGGTTAGGAGGTAAATTAAAAACAGGACCTCAAATGTGGTAATCTCAGGATTGCTACCAGTGCCACGTGCCAGTCAGAGTAGAAATAGAAAGATATTTCAGATGAATACGTGGCTAGAGGAATTGTGTAAAGTGGAGGGATTCAAAATCCTGGGAGATTGGAACCTGTTCAGGGGGAGGCCGGGTCAGTACAAAACGAACGGTTTGCTCCTGGGCGGGACCGGGACTGATGTCCAAGGGGAAGTGTTTGCTTGTGCTGTGGGGGAGGGTATAAACTAAAATGGTAGGGTCTTGGGAACCTGTGTAGGTAGACAGAGGAAAGGGAAACAAGGATAGAACCAAAAAACAGAAAGGAGAAAAGCAAAAGTGTAAGTCAGAGCAATCAAGGTTTAAATGAAAAAAGGCCACAGCAAACATTAATTCTAAAAGGTCTAAGATAGTTAAAAAAAACAAGCCTGAAGGCTTTGTGTCTTAATGCGAGGAGCATTCGTAATAAGGTGGATGAGTTAGCTGTGCAAATAGAGGTAAACGGATATGATGGGCCAGAAATTCGCAGCCAGAAGTGTGAGTACGGTCGGGGTACTCACGCATCTGGCCGTTGGAAATGCTGGCGTTCAGCAGGAACAGCGCATGAGGGGAACGCCGGCATTTCCATACCCGAGGTCTATTCACAGCGCGTGCGACTGCACAGGCAGCGCTTGCGCTGTGAACTTTGTGGATTTCAATGATGGATTCAGTGAGGGTAAGTCCTTAGAAGTTACACTTGAAAAAAGCAAGTGTAAAGTTGTTCATTGGCTGCGGAGGAAGATATATTTTATCGTGGAGCTTCTGAAATGCAATATTTTTGTTTGGGAAAGGGAGGGAAGTTATTTTAAGAAATTTTAAGTATGTTTTAAAGTTAAAAAAAAAAATTTTCAAAGGGTTTTCAGAACGGTAGGTAGAAGGAGCAATTGTGGCTGTGTGAATGGAATGTGAGAATGAGTTATGTATGTATGTCCACATATATTTCTTTACGTATATGTATGTATGTTTTATATTCCTTTACTAATGTGTATGAATGTATGTTTTTGATTATGATTTTCCAATAAGTTACTTTCTCTGAAAGTCATAAGTAAATAATACATTCATACACATAAGTAAAGGAATATATACATAACACGCAAAGGAATATATACAGACATACATACTTTCAGAAGCTCCACGATAATAAATATCTTCCTCCGCAGCCTCTGGAGCAACTGTACACATGCTTTTTTCATGTGTAAGTTGTAATGACTTGACCTCACTGAAAGCATTAATGAAAGCGGCGAATTATACTGCGCACGCGCTGCCTGTGCAGTCGCACGCGTTCTGCCTCGGAACCCCTTCGTTCAGAGGACAGGAAATGCCGGTTTTCCCCACATGCACTGTGCATGCTGAAAACAGGCATTTCATCCAGCCAGATGCGTAAGTACCCCGACCGTACTCGCGCATTTGGAAGGGAATTACTGGGCCAACATTTTACATGTCAATAAAGTGAAAAATTTAACAATTGCACGACTTGCCCCCTCGCATCTGTGACTGAGGGTCCAAGGAGCTGCATTGCGCAAGAGGTCATCATCATACGTATCCTCACACTGTTCCCTTTGGGGAACTGTATGAAGAGGTGGAAGGATTTATGGCCGTGATTAACGCTCATTCCGTGACCGTATCCATCTTTGAACCAGCCATTAGGGTGGTTAGTCCTATGGCGGGAGGGTTTTACGGGCTCCCACAACCCATCTGAGGGGGGGGGGCACCAACACCCACGGACGCAAGTATCCCGCTGGATGTCCACCCAGAATTTAAAGTTGCAGCTCTGATTCCACTTGCCGGGACTGTCTGGAGTGAGGATCAAAACCGTACTCCTTCTGGCCCAGTGGCGGGGATGCTTACTGCTACGCAAAAGGCCCACTCCGCACAAAAGGTGACACCCATACATTTCCTGCGCCTTTTC
The DNA here is from genome assembly GCF_052327205.1 of Somniosus microcephalus. NCBI lineage: Eukaryota > Metazoa > Chordata > Chondrichthyes > Squaliformes > Somniosidae > Somniosus > Somniosus microcephalus. Next base: position 50,990,404 of record NW_028225184.1, read on the forward strand.
CCTCCCCGTGACTGGAGCCCTATGCTGCCATTTCACATTGCTAATCGGGTTGGGCCTTTGTCATAGTGGTAGGATCCCGGCCGCTGGGCCAGATCAGGGTAGGGTTTCGAACCCCGCTCCAGACAGTCCCGGCAAGTGGAGTCGGAGCTCCGGCTCTAAATTCTGGGTTGACATCCAGTGGGATATTTGCGTCTGTGGGTGTGGGTGGCCCCCCCCTTGTATAGCTTGTGGGAGCCCGTAAAACCCTCCCGCCATAGGACTAACCGCCCTAATGGCTGGTTCAAAGATGGTTACGGTCACGGAATGAGCGTTAATCATGGCCATAAATCCTTCCACCACTTCATACAGTTCCCCAAAGGGAACAGTGTGAAGACACGTATGACGACGACATTGCTAAATAAATAAATGGAATTAAAAACATTCTTTTAGGGCTTTTAAAAGTCTTTAAATTGCTTTAATGCTCTTTAAAGCTACTTCAGATTACTCAAAATAATGTAAACATTTTAAAAAGTTTATAAAAGTTACCAAAATCTTCAATAAACTTCCAAAAACCTATTTAAACCGCTGCTTTGCATATAAAAATGCTTAGCAGCCTGACAGAAACATTGGGGGCGTGTCCAGTGAAACTGAGACCTCAAGGGGCGTGTCTCACTTGCACTGCACGCTCATGGCTTCGCGCTGGCTGCACTCCTGGGCGGCGTGACGTCATACGCTGCCCGGGATTCTTCTTTCTGTTTCAGCAAGTGCAGGCGTCCCTGGAGCTGATCGGCAGGAGCGCGGGGTAAGTGCAAAAACGGGGCTGCAAGCCCCGTTCAGCAATTTCTGGCCCGATATGGTTGGGATTACGGAAACATTGCTCCAGGGTGACCAAGGCTGGGGACTGAACACCGAGGGTTATTCAATATTCAGAAAAGATAGGCAAAATGGAAAAGGAGGTGGGTAGCATTTCTGGTTAAAGAGGGGATTAACACAATTGTAAGTAGGATATTAGCTCTGATGAAGTGAAATTTGTATGGGTAGAACTGAGAAATACCAAGCGACAGAAAACGTTAGAGGGAGTGTTATGCAGACCACCAAACAGTAATGCGAAGGATGGGGATGGCATTAAACGGGAAATTAGAGACACGTGCAATAAGGGCACAGCACTTCTCAAGGCTGACTTTAATATACATATAGATTGGGCTAACCAAATTAGTAACAATACTGTGGAGGAGGAATTCCTGGAGTGTATACGGGATGGTTTCCTGGACCAATATGTCGAGGAACCAACTAGAGGTCAGGCCATCTTAGACTGGGTATTATGTAATGAGAATTGATTAATTAGCAATCTTGTTGTGCAAGGCCTCTTTGGTCGAAGCGATCATAATATGATCCAATTCTTCATTAAGATGGAGAATGAAGTAGTTGACTCAGAGACTATGGTCCTGAAATTAAATAAAGGAAACTACGATGGTATGAGGGGCGAGTTGGGTAGGATTGATTGGGGAATGTTACTCAAACCGTGGACGGTGGGTAGGCAATGGCAAACATTCAAAGATCGCATGGATGAACTACAGAATTTGTTCATCCCAGTTTGGCATAAAAATAAAACCAAAAAGGTGACTCAACCGTGGATAACAAGGGAAATTAGGGATAGCATAAGATCCAAGGAGAGGACATATAAATTGGCCAGAAAAAGCAGTAAACGTGAGGACTGGGAGCAGTTTAGTGTTCAGCAAAGGGCGACAAATGAATTAATTAACAGGGGGAAAATAGAGATTGACAGAATGTTTGCAGGGAACATAAAAACTTTTGTAAAATTTTTATAGATATGTGAAGAGAAAAAGATTGGTGAAGTCAAGTGTAGGTCCCTTGGAGTCAGAATCAGGGGAATTTACAATGGGGAACAACGAAATGGCAGACCAATTCAATACATACGTTGGTTCTGTCTTCACAAAGGAGGACACAAATAACCTCCCAGAGATGTCGGGGAACATAGGGTCTAATGAGAGAGATGAACTGAAAGAAATCAGTATTTGTAGGGAAATGGTGTTAGGGAAATTGCCGGGATTGAAGGCCGATAAATCCCCAGGGCCTGATAAACTACATCCTAGGGTACTTAAGGAAGTGGCCATAGAAATAGTAGATGCATTGCTGCTCATCTTCCAAAATTCGATAGACTCTGGAACAGTTCACATAGATTGGAGGGTAGCTAAAAGTTGGGAGAGAGAAAACGGGGAATTATAGACCGGTAAGCCTGACATCGGTAGTGGGGAAAAGGCTAGAGTCCATTATAAAAGATGTAATAGCAGCGCACTTGGAAAACAGTGCGGTCAAAGTCAACATGGATTTACAAAATGTAAATCGTGCTTGACTAATCTACTGGAATTTTTTGAGGATGTAACTGGTCAAATAGTTCAGGGAGTACCAGTGGATGTGGTCTATTTGGACTTTCAGAAGGCTTTCGATAAGGTCCCGCATAAGAGATTAGTTTAAGACACATGGGATTGGGGGCAAGGTACTGACTAGGATCGAGAACTGGTTGGCAGACAGGAAGCAAAGTGTGGGAATAATCGGGTCTTTTTCCGAGTGGCAGGCAGTGACTAGATCGGTCCTAGGACCCCAGCAGTTCACAATATATATTAATGATCTAGACGAGGGTGCTAGATTTCTTAGCTCCAAGTTTGCAAAGCTGGATGGGCGTGTGTGCTGTGGGGAGGATGTCGAGAAACTCCAGTATGTTTTGGACAAGTTGGGTGATAGGGCAGAAGCATGGCAGGTGCAGTATAATGTGAATAAATGCGAGGTTAGCCACTTCGGTTGGAAAACAGGAAGGCAGATTATTATCTGAACGGCAATAGATTGGGAGAAGGGGAAGTGCAAAGAGATCTGGGTGTCCTTGTGCACCAGTCGCTGAAGTTAAGCATCCAGGTGCAGCAGGCGGTTAAGAAGGCAAATGGTATTTTGTCCTTCATAGCGAGAGGCTTCGAGTACAGGAGCAAGGATGTTTTGCTGCAGTTATACGGGGTCTTGGTGAGATCACATATTGTGTATTGTGTGCAGTTTTGGTCGCCTTATCTGAGGAAGGATATTCTTGCCATGGAAGGAGTGCAGCGACGATGCCCCAGACTGATACCTGGGATGGCAGGAATGACGGATGAGGAGAGATTGGTTCGATTGGACTTATATTCGCTGGAGTTTAGAAGAATGAGACGGGATCTCATTTAAACTTATAAAATTCTAACAGGACTAGGCAGACTAGATGCAGTAAGGATTTTCCCGATGGCCGGGAGTCCAGGACCAGGGTTCACAGTCTAAAATAAGGGGTAAACCATTTAGGACTGATGAGGCGGAACTTTTTCAGCCAGAGTGGGGAACCTGTGGAATTCTCCCACAGAAGGCAGTGGAGGCCAATTCATTAAATATATTCAAGAAGGAGTTAGATATATTTCTTAAGTCTAAAGGGGTCAAGGGATATGGGGAGCAGGTAAGGACAGGGTACTGAATTTGGATGATCAGGCATGATCTCATTGAATGGCGGAGCAGGCTCGAGGGGCCGAATGGCCTACTCCTGCTCCTATCTTCTCTGTTTCTATGTTTCTAGCCCGTGCTATACCTGCCCTGTGACTGTATGATGGGACAGCATAGAGCAAGATTAAATCTGTATTTCAACGTGCTGTACCTGCCCTGAGAGTTTTTGTTGGGACAGTGGAGAGGAATCTTTACTCTGTATCTAACCAATGCTGTACTGGCCCTGAGAGTGTTTGATGAGACAGTGTACAGGGAGATTTACTCTGTTTGTAACCCGTGCGCTAACTGCCCTGGGAATGTTTGATGGGACAGTGCAGAGGGAAATTTATTTAGTCTCTAACCCGAGCTGCACCTGTCCTGAGTGTGTTTGAAGGGTCAGTTTAGAGGGAGCTTTACTCTGCAGAGAACCTGTACTGTCGCTGCCATGGGAGTGTTTGATGTGACAATGTAGATGGAGCTTTCTCTGAATCTAACATGTGGTGTACCTGCACATGGAATGTTTGATAGGAACATGTAGATGCAGCCTTACACTCTATCTAACTTGTGCTATACCTGCCCTGGGAAAATTTGATGCGAAAGTGTTGAGGGAGCTTTACTCAGCATCTAAGCCGTGCTGTACCTGGCCTGGGAGTGTTTGATGGGACAGTGCAGAGGGACCTTTACTCTGTAGCTGACCTGAGCTGTACCAGCTCTGGGATTGTTTGGTGGTACAGGGTAGAGGGAGATTTACTCTGTACCTAACTCGTGCTTTACCTGCCCTGGGAGTGTTTAATGGGACAGTGTACATGGAGCTTTACTCCGTATCTAACCCGTGCTGATCTTGCGTTGGTAGTTTCTGATAGGACCGTGTAGATGGAGATTTACTCTGTATCTAACCCGTGTTGTACCTGTCCTGGGAGTGTTTGATGGGACAGTGTAGAGGGAGCTTTACTCTGTATCTAAACTGTGCTGTACCTGCCCTGGGAGAGTTTGATGAGACAGCGTAGAGAGAGATTTACTCTGTATCTAACCTGTGCTGTACCTGCCTTTGGAGTGCTTGATGGGACAGTGTAGAGGGAGCATTACACTATAGATGACCTGTGCTGTACCTGCTCTGGAAATGTTTGATGGTACAGGGCAGATGGAGATTTACTCTGTATCTAACCCGTGCGGTGTCTGCCCTGGGTATGTTTGATGGGGCAGTCTAGGTGGAATTTTACACTGCATCAAACCGTGCTTTACCTGCCCTGGGATTGATTGATGGAACAGTGCAGAGGGAACTTTACTCTGTATATAACCCGTGCTGTACCTGCCCTTGGAATTATTGATGGGACAGTGTTGAGGGAGCTGTACTCTGTATCTAACACGTGCTGGACCGGCCATGGGAATTTTGAATAGACAGTGTAAATGCAGCTTTACTCCATATCTATCCCGTGCTGTTTATGCTCTGTGAGGGTTTCATGGGACCATGTAGATGGAACTTTACTCTGGATCTAACCCCTGCTGCACATGCCCTGGGAGTGTTTAGTGGGACAGTGTAGAGGGAGCTTCCCTCTGCATCTAACCTGTACTGTACCTGTCCTGGGAGTGTTTGATGGGACAGGGTAGAGCGAGATGTATTCTGTATCTAACCCGTGCTGTACATGCCCTGGGAGTGTGAGATGGGACAGTGCAGAGATAACTTTACTCTGTATCTAACCCATGCTGAACCTGCCCTGGGAGTGTTTGATTGGACAGTGTAGAAGGAGCTTTACTCTGTACATAACCCGTGCTGCACCTGCCCTGGGAGTGTTTGATGGGACATGTAGAGGGACGTTTACTCTGTATCTAACCCGCGCTGTACCTGCCCTGGGAGTGTTTGATGGGACAGTGTAGAGGGAGCTTTACTCTGTATCTAACCCGTGCTGTACCTGCCCTGGGAGTGTTTGATCGGAGAGTGTAGAGGGTGCATTACTCCCTATGTAACCCCTACTGGACAAGCCCTGGGAGTGTTTAATGGTACACTGTAAAGGTAGCGTTACTCTATAGCTAACCCTTGCTCTACCTGCCCTGGGAGTGTTTGATGGGACAGTGTAGTGGGAGTTTTACGCTGTACCTAACTGGTGCTGTATCTGCATTGTGTGTTTTTGATGGGGCAGCCTAGTTGGAGATTTACTCTGTATCTAATCCGTGCTGTTCCAGCCCTGGAATTGTTTGATGAGGCAGTGTAAAGGGAGTTTTACTCTGTACCTAAGCCGTGCTGTACCTGCCCTGTGTGTGTTTGATGGAAAAGTGCAGAGGGAGCTTTAATCTGTATCTTACCAATTCTGTACCTGGCGTGGGATTGTTTGATGGGACAATGTTGAGGGTGCTTTTCTCTCTATGTAAGCCGTTCACTACCTGCCCTGGGAGTGTTTGATGGGAGAGTGTAGATGGAGCTTTAGTCTGTATCTAACCCGTGGTGTGCCTCCCCAGTGAGTGTTGGATCGGACAGTGTTGAGGGCGCTTAACTCTGTATGTAACCCGTGCTCTACCTGCCCTGGGATAGTTTGATGGGGCACTGTAGAGGGAGCTTTACCCTGTATCTAAACCGTGCTCTACCTGCCCTGGGAGTGTTTGATGGGACAGTGTAGAGGGAGCTTTACTCTGTATCTAACCCGTGCTGTATCTGCCCTGGGAGTGTTTGATGGGCTGTGTAGAGGCAGATTTAAACTGTATTAGACCGAGCTGTATCAGCCCTGGGAGTGTTTTATGGGACAGTGTAGACGGACCATCACTCTGTATCTAAACCGTGCTCTACCTGCCCTGGGCGTGTTTGATGGGACAGTGTAGAGTCGGATTTACTCTGTAGCTAGTCCGTGCTGTACCTGCCCTGGGTTTGTTTAATGGGACAGTGTAGACGGAGCTTTACTTTATATCTAACACGTGCTGTACCTGCCCTGGGACTGTTTGCTGGGACAGTGCAGAGGGAGCTTTACTCTGTATCTAACCCGTGCTGTACCTGCACTGGGAGTGTTTGATGGGGCAGGGTAAAGGGAGCCTTATTCTGTATCTAAGCCGTGCTGCACCTGCCCTGGGTGTGTTTGATGGAAAAGTGCAGAGGGAGCTTTAATCTGTATCATACCATTTCTGTACCTGGCCTGGGATTGTTTGATGGGACAGTGTTGAGGGAGCTTTACACTGTATCAAACCCGTGCTTCCACTGCCCTGGGAGTGTTTGATGGGAAAGTGCAGAGGGCACTTTGCTCTGCATCTACCCTGTGCTGTACTGGCCATTGGAGTCTCTAATGTGACAGTGTAGACGGAGCTTTACTCTGTCTCTAACCTATGCTTTACCGTTCATGAGACTGTTTGATGGGACAGTTTACAGGGAGCTTTACTTTGTATCCAACCTGTGCTTCAAATGCCTTTTGAGTGTTTGATGGGACAGAGCAGAGCGAGTTTTACTCTGTATCTAATGTGTGCTGATCTGGCCATGGGAGTGTTTGACGGGACAGTGTAAGGGAGCTTTTCTCTATATCTAACCTGTGCTGCAACTGTCCTGGGTCTGTTTGACGGTGCAGTTTAGAGGGAGCTTTACTCTGCAGCTGACCTGTGCTGTACCTGCTCTGGAAGTGTTTGATGGGACAGTGTAGAGGGAACTTTACTCTGAATCTGACCCGAGCTGTATCTGCACTGGGAGTTTTTGATGGGTCACTGTAGAAGGATGTTTACTCTGTATCTAACCCGTGCTGTATCTGCCCTGGGTGTTTGTGATGGGGCAAACTAGCTGGAGCTTTAAACTGTACCTAATCCGTGCTGTACCTGCCCTGGAATTGTTTGATGTGGCATTGTAAATGGAGCTTTACTCTGTATCTAAGCCGTGCTGTACCTGCCCTGGGTGTGCTTGATGGAAAAGTGCAGAAGGAGCTTTAATCTGCATCTTACCCCTTCTGTACCCGGCCTGGAATTGTTTGCTGGGACAGTGTTGAGGGAGTTTTACTCTCTATCTAACCCGTGCTGTACCTGCCATTGGAATTTTTGACGGGACAATGATGCGGGAGCTGTACTCTGTATCTAACACTTCTGTACATGAACTGGGAGTGTTTGATGGGACAGTGTAGAAGGAGCTTTATACCGTATCTAACCCTTCCTGTCCCTGCCCTGTGAGTGTTTGATGGTAGAGTGTAGAGGGAGCTTTACTCTGTATCTAACCCGTGCTGTACCTGCCCTGGGAGTGTTTGGTGGGACAGTGTAGAGGAAGCTTTACTCTGTATCTAACCCGTGCTGTAGCTGCTATGGGAGTGTGAGATGGGAGTGTGCAGAGGGATCATTTCTCTGTACCTAATCCGTGCTGTGCCTCTCCTTGGAGTGTTTGATCGGACAGTGTAGAGGGTGGATTACTCCCTATGTAACATCTACTGCAGCAGCCCTGGCAGTGTTTGATGCGACACTGTAAAGGGAGCGTTACTCTATATCTAACCCTTGCTCTACCTGCCCTGGGAGTGTTTGATGGGGCAGTGTAGAGGGAGTTTTACTCTGTATCTAACCGGTGCTGTATCTGCCCTGGGTGTTTTTGATGGGGCAGCCTAGATGGAGATTTACTCTGTATGTAATCCGTGCTGTTCCAGCCCTGGAATTGTTGATGGGGCAGTGTAAACGGAGCTTTACTCTGTATCTAAGCTGTGCTGTACCTGCCCTGGCAGTGTTTGATGTGACAGTGTAGAATGAGCTTTACTCTGTATCAAAACCGTTCTGACCCTGCTCTGTGAGTGATTGATGGGAGAATGTAGATGGAGCTTTAGTCTGTATCTAAACCGTGGTATGCCTCCCCAGTGAGTGTTGGATCGGACAGTGTAGAGGGAGCTTAACTCTGCATATAATCCGTGCTATACCTGCCCTGGGAGTGTTTGATGTGACATTGTAGAGGGAACTTTACCCTGTGTCTAACCGCGCTCTACATGCCCTGGGAGTGTTTGATGGGACAGTGTAGGGAGGGCTTTATTCTGTATCTAAACCGTGCAGTACCTGCCCTGGGAGTCTTTGATGGGATGTGTGGAGGCAGATTTACAGTGTATCTAACCCGTGCTGTATCTGTCCTGGGAGTGTTTTATGGGACAGTGTAGACGGATCTTTACTTTGTATCTAACCTGTGCTGTACCTGCCCTGGGAATGTTTGATGGAGCTTTACTCTGTATCTAACCTGTGCTTTACCAGCCATTGGAGTGTCTGCTCCGACACTGTTGATGGACCTTTACTCTATCTCTAACCTATGCTTTACCGGCCATGGGATTGTTTAATGGGACAGTGCACAGAGAGCTTTACTTTGTAACCAACCTGTGCTGTACCTGCCCTGGGTGTGTTTGACGGGGCTGTGTATACGGAGTTGTACACAGTATCTAGCCTGTGCTGTACAGAGGAGCAATTTAAACTCAAATACTTTCTATTCCACACGCCTCAAATTCCTGAGAATTAAACACAGAGACAGTGGTTCCATTGGCCAATCCTGTTATTAAAAAATTCCTTCTGCACACCCCGCAATGTTTTTTCTCTGTCTTCATACCATTGTAATTGCATTTTTTTACGTTCACGCTTCTAGCTTCTAAATGCTGATGTACAGAGGGTTCTGGTGGTCCTTGCACATGAATCACAAAAACTTGGCGTGCAGGTACAGCAAGTGCTTAGAAAGACAAATGGAATGTTGGCTTTTATTGAAAGCGGGATGGAGTATAAACTTGGGAAGTGTTGCACAACTGTACAGGGCGTTGGTGAGACCGCACCTTGTGTGCTGCGTACAGTTTTGGCCTCCTGATTTAAGGAGTGATATACTTGTATTGGAAGCAGATCAGAGAATGTTAACTAGGTTAATTGCTGAGATGAAGCGGTTGTCTTATGAAGCAAGGTTGAGCAGGTTGGGCCTATATTCATTGGAGTTCAGAAGAATGAGAGGTGATCTTATTGAAACATATAAGATTCTGATGGGGCTGGAAAGGGTAGATGCAGGGAGGATATTTCCCCATGTGTGTTAATCTAGCACTAGGGGGCAGAGTTTCAGGATAAGGGGTCGCCCATTTAAAGCTGAGATGAGGAGGAAATTCTTCACTCAGAGGGTCGTGAATCTTTGGAATTCTCCACCCCAGAGGGCTGATGAGTTGGTGCCATTGAATGTTTTCAAGGCGGAGATAGACATAAATTTGAGCTACAGGGGAGTCAAGAGTTATGGGGAGCGGGCGGGGAATTGATGTCGAGGCCAAGATCAGATCAGCCATGATCTTAGTAAATGGTGGGACAGGCTCGATGGGCCAAATGGCCTGCCCCTGCTCCTAGTTATTTTGTTCTTATGCTCTTATGTATGAAAGGGGTTAACTGAAGCTGTTTGTTCATTGAATGTAATTAATGTCAGTCTCCACGGGTTACCTGAAACTGTTTGTTCAATGACTGTAATTAATGTCAGACTCCACGCGTTAATTGAAGCTGTTTGTTCAGTGACTGTAATTAATGTCAGTGTCAATGGACATTATTGTATCAGTGCAGGGTTTCCCTCTTCTATTAATAAGGGGCTCCTTTCAATGTGTTATCCCATAGTGTCAGTGAGAGCATCACCTCCGGCACTGACAGGACTCAGCGCACTTCTCCACAGAGAGGGAGTCGGAATCTGAGAACAGTAGATTGGAATGTTGCAACAATGGATCGGAATCTAACAACAGTGGATAGGAATGTTACAATAATGGACAGGAGTATATCCTGGGTGTTTGGTTATCTTTCTGAATATTCTGATTATCTCACATTGGAAGAGCGGATCTATTACGCACTTTTGACTGTTCAATGCTTTTACTATCCCGTCCTTGCTGCTGTTGGTGTTCCTGGTAAGTTTCTCTATCTAGCTATTCCATTACCGAGGTTTTACTATATTACTGTTCTTGTCAATTACTCGCCCCTCCTTGCTGCTGTTGTTGGTCCTGGTAAGTCTCCGTATCCAACTATAAACTCTGCAAACCTTTGCTAATTGTATTACTGTTCTTGTCATTTTCTCTCCCCTCTTTGCTGGTATTGGTATCCCTCTAAAACTTCTATATTTAGCAATTAGATTTGTAAACAACTTTTCACTGGATTACTGTGTTTGTCATTACATCTTGGGAAGACCAAAGCCATTGTCTTCGGTCCTCATCACAAACTCCATTATCTATTGACTCAGTACTCCACCCTGGCCAATGTCTGAGGCTGAACCAGGCTGGTCACTACCTCATCGTTCTCTTTGAACGTGAGCTGATCTCCGACCTCATATACTGTGAATCACCAGGACTGCCTACTACCCCCTCCATAACATCTCCCATCTCCACCCCGCCTCAGCCCTTCCACTGCATAAACCCCCATCTGTGCCTTTGTTAAATCCAGACTCGACAATTACAATGCGCCCCTGGCTGGCCTCCCAGTTACAAGCCTCCATAAACTAGAGCTCATCCAAAACTCTGCTGCCCATATCCTAACTTGCACAAGACCCGTTCGCCCATCACCTCTGTACTCACTGACCTACATTGGCTCCCGATCCGGCAACACCTCGATTTTAATATTCTCATCCTTGTGTTCAAATCCCTCCATGTCCTCACCCGTCCAGTTAGTCCCATTCCCCGGCGCTTTTCCAAAAGTCCTGCAAATTGCTCCCCTTATATATTTATCCAATTCCCCTTTTCAAGTTAATGTATTTCCCACTGTACCTCTCCCAGTCCTTCTGTCTCTATTTTACTTTCTATTTTCTCGCTCTCTCTCTATCCCTCTTCTCTGTCTGTCTCTTGCTCATAGAATCATACAGTGATACAGCACAGATGGAGCCCATTCCATTCATCGTGTCTGTGCCATCTCTTTGAAAGTGCTCTCTAATTAGTCCTACTCTTTAGTCAGAGCCCTGTAAAAATTCCCCTTCAACTTATTATCCATTTCCCTGTCTAAAGTTACTATTGAATCTGCATCCACCACGTTCTCAGACAGAGCATTCCAGAACACAACATCCCACTGCATAAAGAAAATGCTCCATCTCTCGTCTGGTTCTTTTGACAAATACCATAAATCTGAGTCCTCTGCTTGCCCAACATTTTGCCACTAGAAACAGACTTACCTACTTTCTCGAAATACATATTGCTTTCAAACATCCATATTTAATCTCCCCTTGTGGAAAAGGACAATGATAGAGTATAATGTCTCCAGGTGGGAAAGACCAATTGTAGTAAGCTGAGATATGATTTAGCAAAAATGGACTTGGAACAGCTGCTTGAAGGGAAATCGGTTTCAGAGCAGTGAGAAGCTTTCAAGGAGGAGATAGTGAGGGTTCAGAGCAAATATGTTCCAAAACTTAAAAGGGTGGAACATCCAAATCTTAAACCCTCTGAATGTCAATGAACATACCGTGTAGGATAAGGGAAAAAAGGTAAGCTTTTAACAGATACCGAGAGTTCAATACTTCAGAAAACCTGGAGGAGTATAGAAAGTGCAGGGGTGAAGTTAAAAAGTAAATTGGGAAAGCAAAGGCAGGGCATGAAAAATATTGGCAATTCAAATCAAGGGAAACCAAAATATGTTTTATAAATACATAAAGTGCAAGAGGATAATTAAGGAAATAATAGGGCTTATTAGAGACCAAAATGGTAAGCTGTGTGCGGAGCTGGATGACGTGGATATGACTCTTAATAAATAATTTGTGCCTGTCTTCACAGAAGAGAGGGATGATGCAAAAAATTGTACTTAAGGAGGAGTGTGTAATATTAGCTTAGATAAATATAGTGAGAGAGGAAATGTTAAGGTGTTTACCAACTTTGAAAGTAAATAATTCACGAGGCCCAAAGGAAGAGTATCCCAGATGTTAAGAGAGGCAAGGGGGTAAATGTGTACAGTATTGGTCTCCTTTCGTAAGGAAGGATACAGTTGCCATCGAAGGAGTGCAATGAAGGTGCGCCAGAGTGGTTCCTGGAATGGGGGGATTGTCCTATGAGGAGAGATTGAGTAGACAAGCCCCACATTATCAAGAGTTTAGCAGAATGAAAGGTGATCTCTTTGAAACATACAAAATATTTCCATGACTTGACAGGGTAGATGCAGGGAGGACGTTCCCCCTGACTGGGGAGTCTAGAACCAGGGGTCATCGTCTAAGAATAAGAGGTCGGCCATTTAGGGCTGAAATGAGGAGACATTTCTTCACACCAAGAGTGGTGAATCTGTGGAATTCTCTACCCCAGAGGGCTGTGGAGGCTCAGTCATTGAGTATATTCAAGGCAAAAATCGATAGGTTTTTGAATATTAAGGGAATCAAGGGATATGTGGATAGTGCAGGAAAGTGGAGATGAAGCAGAAGATCACCTATGATATTATTGAATGGTGGAGCAGGCTCGAACGGCCAAATGGCCGACTCCTGCCCCTACTTATGTTTTCTTATGTTCTTGAGAGGCCAAGGGGTTAAGTGTTTAGCAGGCAATGCACACCTAATCAAGAGTGCAGAACCACAGCCATTGACACAGAATCAGTCACACAGGCCTTTAAAAGAGGACAGGACAAGTTACACAGGCTCTTTGAAGAGATAAAAAAAGACACACGTGCTTTTTAAAGAGACAGAACCAGTTAAAAGGGCTTTTTAAAGAGACACGAGCAGTAAGACAGGGTTTTTAAAAGATAAACGACAAGACACAGAGGTTTTTTAAAGAGACAGAACCAGTCATGCGGGCTTTTTCATCTGACAGGAACAGTCACACAGGCCTTTTAAAGAGACAGGAACAGTCAAGCAGTCTATTGAAAGAGACAGGACCCGTCACACAGGCTTATTATAGAGACAGAACCATACACACAGGCTTATTAAAGTAACAGGACAAGTTACACGGACTTATTAAAGAGACAGAACCAGTCACACAGGCTTTTTCATCTGACAGGAACAGTCACAGGCTAATTAAAGAGACAGGACCAGTCACAGAGTCTATTGAAAGAGGCAGGACCAGTCACACAGGGTAATTAAAGAGACAGGCCCAATCACACAGGCTTTTTAAAGTGACAGGACCAATCACACTGGCTTTATAAAGAGACAGGACCATGCACATAGGTTTTTTAAAGAGATAGGACCAGTCACACAGGCTTTTTAAATAGACAGGACCAGTCACAGGCTTTTTAAAGAGACAGGACAAGACACACAGGCATTTTAAGGAAACAAGTCTAGGCACAAAGGCCTTTTAAAGAGACAGGACCAGTCATACAGGCTTTATAAAGAGACAGGACCAGTCACACAGGCCTTTTAAAGAGACAGACCAAGTCACACAGGCCTTTTAAAGAGACAGCACCTGTCACACAGGCTTTTTAAAGAGACGGGACCAGTCACACAGGCTTTTTAAAGAGAGAGGACCAGACACACAGGCATTTTAAGGAGACAAGTCTAGGCACAAAGGCCTTTAAAGCGACAGAACCAATCACATAGATTTTTGAAAGAGACAGGACCAATCGCACAGGCTTTCTAAGGAGACAAGTCCAGACACAAGTTTATGAAGAGTCAGGACCTGTCACACAGACATTTCAAAGAGACAGAAACAGTCGCACTGGCTTTGTAAAGTGACAGGACCAGTCACACACATTTGAATGAGACATGAACAGTCACACAGGCTTTGTAAAGTGACAGGACCAGTCACACAGGTTTTTTAAAGGCAGGACATAGAAACATAGTAATATAGACGATAGGAGCAGGAGTAGGCCATTCAGCCCCTCGAGCCTGCTTCGCCATTCAATGAGATCATGGCTGATCATCCAAATTCAGTACCCGGTCCCTGCTTTCTCCCCATACCCCTTGATCCCTTTAGCCTTAAGAAATATATCCAACTCTTTCTTGAATATATTTAATGAATTGGCTTCTGCTGCCTTCTATGGTAGAGAATTCCACAGGTTCACCACTCTCTGGGTGAAGAAATTCCTCCTCATCTCAGTCCTAAATGGCTTACCCCTTATCCTTAGACTGTAACCCCTGGTTCTGAAATCACCGACCATCGGGAACATCCTCTCTGCATCTAGTCTGTCCAGTCCCGACAGAATTTTATAAGTTTCAGTCAGATCCCCTCTCATTCATCTAAACTCCAACGGGTATAAGCCCAATCGACCGCATCTCTCCTCATACGTCATTCCTGTCATTCCACGTATCAGCCTGGTGAATCTTCGCTGCACTCCCTCCATGGCAAGAACATCCTTTTCAGATAAGGCGACCAAACCTGCACACAATACTCAAGGTGTGGTCTCACCAAGGCCCTGAACAACTGTAGCAAGACATCCTTGTTCCTGTACACGAATCCTCTCGCTACGAAGGCCAACCTTCCATTTGCCTTCTTACCCGCCTGCTGCACCTACATGCTTACCTTCAGCGACTGGTGCACAAGGGCACCCAGGTCTCGTTGCACTTCCCCTTCTCCCAATCTATTGGCATTCAGATAATAATCTGCCTTCCAGTTTTTGACACCAAAGTGGATAACCTTGCATTTATCCACGTTATATTGCATCTGCCACACTTCTGCCCAATCACCCAACCTGTCGAATTCATACTGGAGTTTCTCGGCATCCTCCTCACAGCCGACACGCACAGCCAGCTTTGTATCAGCTGCAAACTTGGCGATATTACATCTAATTCCCTCGTCTATTTCATTAATATATATTGTGAATAGCTGGGGTCCTAGGACCAATCCCTGCGGTACCCCACTAGTCACTGCCTGCCACTCAGAAAAAGGCATGTTTATTCCAACACTTTGCTTTCTGTCTGCCAACCAGTTCTCTATCCAAGTCAATAACTTGCCCCCAATCCCATGTGCCTTAACTTTACACGCTAATCTCTTATGCGGGACCTTACCGAAAGCCTTCTGAAAGTCCAAATACACCACATCCACTGGTTCTCCCTTATCTATTCTACCAAATACATCCTCAAAAATATCCAGTAGATTAGTCAAGCACGATTTACCCTTTGTAAATCCATGTTGACTTTGTCCGATCCTGTCACTGTTTTCCAAGTGTTCTGCTATTACATCTTTTATAATGGACTCTAACATTTTCCCCACTACCAATGTCAGGCTGACAGGTCTGTAATTCGCCGTTTTCTCTCTACCATCATTTTTGAATAGTGGAGTAACATTATCTACTCTCCAATCCATGGGTACTTTTCCAGATTCTATCAAATGTTGGAAGATGACCAGCAATGCATCTACTATTTCTAGGGCATCTTCCTTAAGTACCCTAGAATGTAGGATATCAGGCCCTGGGGATTTATCGACCTTCAATCCCGTCAATTTCCCGAACACCATTTTCCAACAAATGCTGATTTCTTGTAGCTCAGTACCAGTCACATATGCGTATTAAAGAGACAGGAAGAGCCACACCGGCTTTTAAAAGAGACAAGACCTGTCACACCGGCTTCTTCACTCGTCAGGACATGCCAATACGTGCGATTGAAAGAGACAGGAACAGTCACACTGGCTTCTTAACTAGTCAGGACATGTCAATACGAGCGATTGAAAGAGACAGGCCCAGTCAGGCTTTTTCTGGAGACAGCACCATTCACACAGCCTTTTTAAAGAGACAGGATCAGTCACACAGGCGTTTCAAGGAGACAAAAGCTGATAAACTGGCTCTGAAACAGATAAAAACAGTCACAGCGTCATTTTATAAAGACAGGACTTGACACAGCCACGTTTTAAGGAGACAGGACCAGACACACAGGCTTTTTAAACATAAGAACATAAGAAATGGTAGCAGGAGTAGGACATTCGGCTCTTCGAGCCTGCTCTGCCATTCAATGTGTTCATGGCTAATCTTCTGCCTCAACTCCATTCACCGGCCCTAATGCCATATCCCTTGATATAACAACTAATCAGAAATGTATCCACTTCTGTTTGTAATATACCCAATGACTGAGCCTCCACAGCCCTCTGAGACAGAGAATTCCAAAGATTCATCACCCTCTGTTTGAAGACATGTCTTCTCATCTCAGTCCTGAATGGCCTACCCTTTATCCTGAGGCTGTGGCCCCTGGTTCTAGACTCCCCAGCTAAGTGACACATTCTCCCAGCATCCACCCTATCAAGCCCCGTAATGATTTTGTATGCTTCAATGCGATCCCCTCTCATTCTTCTGAATTCAAGAGAATATAGGCCGAGTTTACTCAATCTCTTCTCATACGAATGTCCCACCATCCCAGGATTCAATCTCCTGAACCTTCGTTGCACTCCCTCTGTGGCAAGTATATCCTTCCTTAGGTAAGGAGACCAAAATTGTACACAGTACTCCAGGTGTGGTCTCACCAAGGCCCTATATAAATGGAGTAAGACTTCGTTACTCCTGTACTCCAATCCTCTTGTAAAGAATGCCAGCATATCTTTGCCTTCCTAATGGCTTATTGCACCTGCACATTCACTTTCAGTGACTCAGGTACAAGAACACCCTGATCCCGTTGAGCATCTGAATTTCCCAGTCTTTCACCATTTAGGAAATACTCTGCCTTTCTGTTTTTTTTACCAAAGCGGATAACTTCACATTTATCAGCTTAAAGTGACAGGGCCAGTGAAACATGCATTTTCAAGAGGGAGGACCAGGCACACGGGCTTTTTAAAGAGGCAGGAACAGTCAAACTGGATATTTAAAGTGACAGGTCAATCACACATGATTTTTATAGAGACAGGACTTTTCACACAGGCTCTTTAATCAGTCTGGACCTGTCACGCAGCCTTTTCCAAGAGACAGGAGAAGTCACACTGTCTATTTAAGGAGACAGGACTAATCACACAGGCTTATTAAAGGGACAGGATCTATGACACTTGCTATTAAAATAGACATGCCCAGTCAGACAGGCTCTTTATGGAGACAGCACCCGTCACACCAGCGATTTCCAGAGACAAGACCAGTCACACAGGCATTTGAAATACATAGAAAGAGTAACACCGTCATTTTATAGAGTCGGGACCTGACACACCCGCGTTTTAAAGAGACAGGACCAGTGAAACATGCTTTTTATAGTGACAGGATCAGTCACAGCGGCAGTTAAATGATACAGGCCCAGTCGCAAGTGCTTTTGAACGAGACAGGAGCAGGCACACTGTCCTTTTAAGGAGACAGAAGCTGCTACACTGGCATTTTAGAGAGACAGGGCCAGTGACACAAGCTTTATAAAGAGACAGGAACAGTCACCCGAGCTTATTTAACTGACAGGACCAGCCACACAGGATTATTAAACTGAAACGTCCAGTCGCACAGGATTATAATCAGAAAGGACCAATTACATAGGCTTTTTAATCAGAAATGACCTGTCACACAGGCTTAGTAAAGAGACAAGACCAGTCACACAGTCTTTTTAATGATACTTGACAAGTCACACAGGCTTATTAAAGAGACAGGAACAATCACACAGGCTTATTAAAGAGACAGCACCAGTCACACAGGCTTATTAAAGAGACAGGCCCAGTCACACAGGCTTATTAAAGAGACAGCACCAGTCACACAGGCTTATTAAAGAGACAGAACCAGACATACAGGCTTATTAATGAGACAGGACCAGACACACAGGCTTATTAAAGAGACAGCACCAGTCACACAGGCTTATTAAAGAGACAGGACCAGTCACAAAGGCTTATTAAAGAGACAGAACCAGACACACAGGCTTATTAAAGAGACAGGACCAGTCAAACAGGCGTATTCAATAGACAGAACCAGTCACACAGGCTTATTAAAGAGACAGGACCAGTCACACAGGCTTGTTAAAGAGACAGAACCAGTAACACAGGCTTAATAAAGAGACAGAACCAGTCATACAGGCTTATTATAGAGGCAGGACCAGTCACACAGTCTTTTTAAAGAGACAGGACCAGTCACACAGGCTTATTAACGAGGCAGGACCAGTCACACAGGCTTATTTATGAGGCAGAACCAGTCATACAGGCTTATTAAAGAGGCAGGACCAGTCATACAGGCTTATTAAAAAGGCAGGACCAGTCACACTGTCTTTTTAAAGAGACAGGACCAGCCACACAGGCTTATTAAAAAGGCAGGAACAGTCACACAGGCTTATTAACGAGGCAGGACCAGTCATACAGGCTTTTTAAAAAGGCAGGACGAGCCATACAGTCTTTTTAATGAAACAGGACCTGTCACACAGGCTTTTTAATGAGGCAGGACCGGTCAAAAGGCTTATTAAAGAGACAGGAACTTTAAATTGACGGGCCTGTCACACAGCGTATTAAAATTGACTGGACCATTCTCACAGGCTTTTTAAAGAGGCAGGAACTTTAAATTGACCAGACCTGTCACACAGGCACTTTGACGAGGAAGGACCAGTCACACAGGCTTTCTAAAGAGACAGGCAATTTAACATGACTGGACCAGTCAGACAGGCGCTTTAAAGGAACAGGACATGTCACACAGAGTGTTAAAAGAGGCAGGACGTTTCAATAAGTGACATTGAATGAGACAGGCCAGGTCAGACAGGCTTTTTGTGGAGCCAGCACCAGTCACACAGCCTTTTTAAAAAGGCAGGAAAAGTGACAAAGTTATTTTAAAGAGACAAGACAAGTGAAAAATGCTTTTAAAAGAGACGAGACCAGTGAAAAATGCATTTTCACGTGACAGGACCAGTCACACAGGCTTTTTAAAGAGACAGGAACAGTCACATATAATTTTAAAGAGACAGGATCAGTGAAAAATGCTTTTTAAAGAGGCAGGACCAGTCACACAGGCTTTTTAAAGAGACAGGACTAGTCACACAAGCTTTTTATAGAGACAGGACCAGTGACACAGGCTTTTTAAGGAGGCAGGACGAGTCACACAGGCTTTTTAAAGAAACAGGACCACTCACACAGGCTTCTTCAATGGCAGGACCAGTTAGACATTGACCCAGAAATTCGGGTCGGGGTCTTCCTGCAGGTGCAGGTCCCCGACCTACACTTACCTAGCGCGCCGGCAGTTGACCTCTTGGCCTGCGTGGAATTCCTCTCTGAGGCCTGTACCAGAGGCCGGCGCGCTGTGCTGGTGTATCCCTGGGTCGTAGTTAGTGCGAAGCGTCCGCGGGATCACGTGAGCAACAGGCAGCCAATCGGAGCAGGGAATGCTCCATTCATAAGTCTTGACAGATAGACCTGTCAAAACGTATAAATTCTGAGGCTGTAAAACTGTACTTTATCAACTATTTTAAACAAAAATTTAAATTTTTCAAAAAAATTATTTAAAAAAAAAATGGGGCAAAAAATAAACTTAACTTGCTTTAAAATATTTAAAAGTAAAAAACCTGTGGAAAAAATGTTTTAATTTTAAATAATTGACCGCTTACCTTTGAAAATGAAGTCCTTACGGCTGCTTTCTATATTTGTAAAATGTACAGACTTACCCGCACGTTAAAACCAGAAAAAAAAAGGAAGTTCAACGCGCGCGCGCAGACTCAAACATCGCAAGGGAACTGCCTCTGAACCCTTTGGTTCAGAGGAGAGGAAATGTCGGTTTTCCATGCATGCGCTGTGCATGCTGAAATCCGGCACTTCCAACTGGCCCACACGTAAGTACCCCGTCCGTACTCACGCGTTGTGACCGGAATTAATGGGCCATTCTGTTTAAAATGACAGAACAGTCACAACGGCTTTTTAACGAGACAGGACCAGGCAGACAGGCTTTTTAAATAGTCAAGGCCTATCACAACCGCTTTATAAAGAGACAGGATCTTTCACACAGGCTTTTTAAATAGTCAGGAACGATCACAACCGCTTTATAAAGAGACAGGACCAGGCACACAGTCTTTATAAATACTCAGGACCTATCACAACCGCTTTATAAAGAGACAGGACCATTCACACAGGCTTTTTTAGGAGACAGGAACAGACGTGTATGATTTTTTTTTACCGATACATGACCATTCACAAATGCTATTAAAAGAGGCAGGACCAGTCAATTATTTGGGGGAAATTTAATCTTCATATCGACTGGTCAAATCAAATTGGCTAAGGTTGTCTGGAGGACGAGTTCATGGAATGCATTTGGGACAGTTTCCTAGAACAATACGTCATGGAATCAACCAGGAACAGGTGATTTTAGATCTTGTATTGGGTAATGAGACAGGGTTAGTTAACAATCTCTTAGTAACGGATCCGCTGGGCAGACTGATCATAATATGATAGAATGACACGTTAATTATAAGAGTGACATGCCTAAGTCCGAAACTAGAGCCTTATACATATATAAAGCCAATTACATAGGTATGAGGGGCGAGTTGGCTA
Source organism: Somniosus microcephalus (assembly GCF_052327205.1). Classification (NCBI taxonomy): domain Eukaryota; kingdom Metazoa; phylum Chordata; class Chondrichthyes; order Squaliformes; family Somniosidae; genus Somniosus; species Somniosus microcephalus. The sequence goes on from NW_028225184.1 coordinate 51,011,100, forward strand.
AGGCAGATTGGAAAAATAGATTAAAAGGTATGACGGCAGATAAGCAGTGGCTAACATTTAAAGAAATATTTAATTATTCTGAACAAAACTACATTCCTTTGAGAAACAAAAGCTCCACGGGTAAAGTGATCCAACCGTGCAGAACTAAAGAAGTTGTGGATAGCAATAGATTGAAAGATGAAGCTTAAAATGTTGCAAATAATAATAGTAAGCCTGACGATTGGGAGATTTTCACAAACCAGTAAAGGCTGACCAAAAAAATTATTAAAAGGGAAAAAAATAGAATATAAGAGAAAACTAGCAAGAAATATAAAAGCAGATGGTAAGAGTTTGTAAAAGTAAGTAAAAAGGAAAAGAGTAGCAAAAGTAAACGTTGGTCTCTTAGAGGCTGAGACAGGAGGAATTATTATGGGGAATAAGGAAATCGCAGAAACGTTAAAAAATATTTTGCATCTGTCTCCACAGTAGAAGACACAAAAAACTACCAAAAATGTTGGGGAACCAAGGGTCTAATGAGGCTGAGGAACTTAAGGTAATTAATGTATGTAGAGGAAATGCACGAGAAAAACTTATGGAACTAAAAGCCGACAAATCCACTGGACTGGACGGCCTACATCCTAGGTTTCTAAAGGAGGTGGCTGAAGATGTAGTGTCCGTGTGTAGATAAAGACACTGAAGACAGGAGTTGGTTCATAGGTATTTACTAAGCAAGTCTGGGGGGGGTTTCTAAAGGATCGACACAATACACAGGCTTATATAGCCCAAGTGGCAATTACCGGCATTACGCACACCTGGGGCTCTTAAAGGCACATACACCATAATTGCTCTTAAAGGCACATGCACCACAATTCCTCCCCTTCTAGCTAACTAGTACATCATATTTTAAGTAATTATTAATTACTTGTTATATGCTGTATTAATTAATTATAAGTTAGTCTCTCAGGAGGCTTCCTGACTCGGTCCGGAAAACGCCTCGGGGGTGTAGTAGTTTCCGGTGGTGTAGTAGGTTCTTCTGGCAAGGCTGATTCGGCTGAAAGGCCAGTGTCGGGTTCATTGGGCTCCAGTATCACCGGATCGGAGGTAGATATGGGTATCTCTACTTCATCATTAGATGTATAGAGTGGTGGTGTAGGTTGTCCCTTTTCGGATGACTTGATGATTTGGTCAGCATGGCGCCTTATAATGCTGTCTCCGATGTCTACGGTATACATCAGTGGTCCTAATCGTGTGCAGATAGTTCCAGGCTGCCATTTCTCGGTACGGTAGTCCCGGGCCAAAACCGGTTGGCCTATCTGGAAGGCCCTAGTTGGCCTTTCATTCATGCCCTGAAACTGCCGGTTCTCCACGTCCCTTCGGATGTTGGGCTTGACCAAATCCAGCTGGCATCTTAGGTTTCCATTGTAGAACATCATGGCGGGAGTTTGGTTAGTAACCATATGCGTTGCATTCCTATATGCAAATAAGAAGTTATCCACCTTGTGCTGATGTTTTATGTCTTCATTACCCATGGCCTTGATGGCTTTCTTGAAGGTCTGGACAAACCTTTCAACCAATCCATTGGTGGCGGGATGGTATGGGGCGGACGTGTAATGCTTTACCCCATTGTTCTTTAAGAACTTTCTGAATTCTTCGGACACAAATTCCGGTCCATTATCAGAACATATCTGTTCCGGCAGCCCATTCCTGGCAAATATGGTCCTTAATAGTGTGATGGTTTTTTCCGTGGTGGTGGAGGACATCTTTATTACCTCCGGCCACTTGGAGTGTGCATCAACTGCGATTAAGAACATTGAGTCCATTAATGGACCAGCAAAGTCGATGTGCACCCTTTGCCAGGGAGATGAGGGGCACTCCCATGGATGTAGAGGGGCCTGTGGCGGAGCATTTTGGACCTTCTGGCATCCTAGGCAGCTCTTGGTCATGTCTTCGATGTCTCCATCGATACCTGGCCACCACACAAACGCCCTAGCTAGGTTCTTCATTTTCACTCCACCCAGATGCCCCTCGTGAAGCTCCTTTAGCAATTTATCCTGGAGTTTGGGTGGAATCACCACTCTGGATCCACACATCAAGGTTCCTCGGCACACTGACAGCTGTTCTCTTCTTTGCGAGAATGCTGGCAACAGTGGTTCGCCATGTGCTGGCCATCCCTTCACTGTTAAATCGTAGACCCGTGAGAGAGTAGGGTCATTTCTTGTCTCCCTTTCAATGGCAGAATTTGTCACCGGTAGACATTCCACTATGGTAGAGTGGAATATCTCTACTGGGTCTACTGTAGGTGCCTCTTCTATCGTTGGCAACTGTAGGCGCGATAAACCGTCAGCATTCCCAATCTGTTTTGACCCTTTGTATTCAATGTTGTATTGGTGTGCCCCTAGAAAAAGGGACCACCTCTGTAGTCTTTGTGCCGTCATAATGGGGACACCTTTTTTAGGGTTGAATATGGAGATGAGGGGTTGATGGTCAGTCAGCAAGGTAAATTTTTGTCCATGTAGGTAATGGTTGAATTTCTTCACTCCCCATACCAGGCTGAGTGCTTCCCTGTCTATCTGGGCATAGTTACGCTCAGCTGAATTCAATGAGCGTGACGCAAAAGCTATCGGCCGTTTCGAGCCATCAGGGAATCTATGGGACAATACCGCTCCTATGCCGTAAGGGGATGCATCGCACGCCAGTCTGATTGGTAGTGATGGGATTTAATGAGCCAAAACTTTCTCGGATGTGATTAAGTCTTTACATTTATGGAAGGCACGTTTACAGTCTTCGTTCCATTTCCAAATCACTCCTGTCTGTAGAAGATCATTAAGAGGGTGTAGAATAGTTGATATGTTCGGTAAAAATTTATGATAGTAATGTATTAATCCCAGGAATGACCTTAATTGCGAAACATTTTCAGGTGCTGGGGCTTTTATAACTGCTTCACTTTTTTCAGGTGACTTATGCAACCCTTCCTTATTAATTATGTGGCCACAATATGATATCTGATTTTGGAAAAATTCGCACTTGGGGCGATTTGCTCGTGGGCCCCGTTCTTTCAGCCAAGTGAGCACCTGCTCCAAATTGGCAAGGTGCTCGTTGTCGTTTTCTCCTGTTATAAGGATGTCGTCTAGGTAGCATTGAGTCCCCGGAATCCCTTGCAGGACTTGCTCCATAGCTCTTTGCCAGATAGCTGGAGCTGATGCTATTCCAAAAACCAGTCGATTGTACTGGTACAGGCCTTTGTGTGGGTTTATTGTGAGATACTTTTTAGAGGTCTCCTCAACCTCCATCTGTAGATATGCCTGTGCCAAATCAATTTTTGTGAAACGTTTCGCTCCGGATAGTGAGGCAAAAATATCTTCTATCCTCGGAAGAGGATACTGTACCGTGTGAAGGACTGGGTTTACAGTCACCTTAAAGTCCCCACAGATGCGAATTTTTTCTGTTCCTCAGAGTTATTTTTAAATGTTTTTTTCATGACTGGAACGAAGGGTGTTGCCCATTCGCTCCAATCTACTTTGGATAATACGCCTGCCTTTTACAAATTCTCCAGCTCTGCCTCGACTGCTGGATGTATCGCGTATGGCACCGGTCTTGCCTTAAAAAATTTTGGAATTGCTGTATCTTCCACTTTTATTGAGGCGGTGATGCCTTTCAAGGTTCCTAGTTTCTCTTGAAACACTTCTTTGGCGTTGGCCAAGATGTCTTTTAATTGTTCAGGTATGATGTCATCGTTGTTTTTTTTTCTTTCTGGTCACCATCAGTGCCTGAATGGAGTGCCAGTCTAAACGTATCTTCCTTATCCATTCACGTCCCAACAACGGTGGACCACCATCTTGTAGAATGTATAAATACAACTTTTGTATTTCTTTGCCGTTGTATAGCACAGGCACCCTTATTTTTCCTTTGGGGTAGACTTTCTGCCCCGTATATATTTTTAAGATAATGGATGTGTCTTTTAGAGGTATATGCGAAAATAGCCTCTCGTAATCTCGTCGATTTATTACGGTTAGAGCTGATCCTGTATCTAGCTCCATTTTAACTGGGGACCCTGCTATTATGAGGGTAACCCAAATGGTTTGGTAATCCTCTTTGGCAAGTACATTATGTAATTTGCGACTGCTTAGTCTCTTGTTTCCGGAGTCGCTATCGCTATTCTGGTCTTCGGAGCTATTGTCCGTCATCATTTGTACCATCCTGTACGTTTTTTTATTGATTTTTTGTTTTCTGTCAGTGGATTAATTTTGTCCAGATTGGCATACCCGTGCAATATGTCCAATCTTACCACATTGCCTGCATGCTTTGCCCTTGAACCAGCAGTCCCTTTGGTTATGGGTGGATCTGCCGCAGCGATAACATCTTTCGAACTCCGGTGTCATTTTATGGGTGCCGAAGTCCTGTGTCTCTTGTTTATCTCTGCAGCTCCTTTTGCTGCTGCTTCATATGATACAGCCATACTGAAAGCTTTGTCCAATGTTAAATCTTTTTCAGAAAGCAGTCTTTCTTGTGTTCCTTCACTTAAGAGACCGCAAACAAATTTGTCTCGAAGATAATCCGATAGTCCTGCTCCGAATTGGCAGTACTTTGTTAGCTTTCTTAATTCGGTTAGGTAATCAGCGTTACTTTCATTCTTGTGTTGATTTCTCTTGAAGAACTTGAATCGTTCCGCTATCAGCAGCGGTGTTGGGTTTAAATGCTCCTGTAGGCTATCAACAATTTCTTTAAAAGTTTTGTCCTTTGGTTTGGCTGGAGTGATTATATTTCGTAACAGCCCGTATGTCTTCGCGCCCATTAAGTTCAGAAGTACTGAAGCTTTTTTTTCATCTGCTATTCCATTTGCAGAGCAATAAACCTCTACTCTTTCCACGTATGTGGTCCAATCTTCTATTTCGCCATCAAAGCCTCAATATTACCAGATTTAGGCATTTCAGAAAATATACAGCGCTTCCCGTGCTTTTTTTTTTCTGTAGCAACGATATGGTGCTTCCCGCACTTTCCCGCCGCTGCTACCGACAACAACGCTGTTTTACTGTGGTTTGCGTTTATTCACTGTTGGAGCCTCGTTCCCGACGGTGGTCTAAACGCTGACCTGCTTGCTGTGCTGGCCGTCTCTCGAGTGCACCCTCCCAGTCCGTTATTGCTTGCCTCCAATTTCGCTGCCTCTCTCAGCTGTAGAGCCCGCCGCTGGAGCTCCAGCCTGATGCCCAGGAAGGATTAGCACAGTACCTGTCACCAGCTTGGCCAGCTGGTGAAACCACAGTTTCTCTTACTTCCTTGAGTCTTCTGGACGCTGGAGGAATTGATGTCCTTGAGGTGCTGCCGAATTGCAGGTAAGTCCGTTTCCACTACGTCGCCACTGTAGTGTCCATGTGTAGATAAAGACACTGAAGACAGGAGTTGGTTCATAGGTATTTACTAAGCAAGTCTGCGGGGGGTTTCTAAAGGATAGACACAATACACAGGCTTATATAGCCCAAGTGGCAATTACCGGCATTATGCACACCTGGGCCTCTTAAAGGCACATACACCATAATTGCTCTTAAAGGCACATACACCACAGAAGAGATAGTGGTTGCATTGGTTTTAATCTTCCAAAATTCCCTAGATTCTGGAATGGTCTCAGCGGATTTGAAGTTCACAAATGTATCACAGCTAAATAAGAAAGGAGGGAGAGAAAAAACTGGGATCTACAGGCAAGTTAGCCTGACATCAGTCGTCGGGAAAATGATGGAATCCATTGTTAAGGAAGTGGTATCAACTCACTTAGAAAATCATTTCTGTTTAGGCCGAGTCAACATGTTTTCATGAAAGGGAAATCGTGTTTGACAAATTTATTAGAGTTTTTTGAAGAAGTAACTCTCACGGTAGATAAAGCAGAACCATTGGATGTAGTATACCTGGATTTCCAAAAGGCATTATATATGGTGCCACATTAAAGGTTATTACACAAGATTAAGGCTCATGGGGTTGGGGGTAATATAGTAGAATGGTAGAGGATTGGTTAATGGACAGAAAACAGAAAGCAGGGATAAACAGATCTTTTTCAGGTTGGCAGGCTGTAACTAGAGGGGTGACGCAAGGATCAGTATTGTGGCCTCAGCTATTTAAAATCTATATTAATGACTTAGATGAAGGGACCAAGTGTTAAGTATCCAAGTTTGCTGATGATACCAAGCTAGGTGGGACAGTAAGCTGTGAGGAGTACACAAGGAGTCTGCAAAGGGAAAAAGATAGACTAAGTGAGTGTACAGTAAGTTGGCAGATGGAGTATAATATAGGGAAATCTGAGGTTATTCACTTTGGTAGGAAGAATAGAAAAACAGAATATGTTTTAAATGGTGACTAACTTTCAAATGTTGGCGTTCAGATAGATTTGCGTGTCCTCGTGCAAGAAACACAGAAAGCAGGTGCAGCAAGCAATAAGAAAACCAATGGCATGTTGATCTTTCTTGCAAGGGGGTTGGAGTACAAGCGTAAGCAAGTCTTGCAATTGTACGTGGACTTCGTGAGACCACACCTGGAGGAATGTGCACAGTTTTGGACTCCTTATCTAAGCAAGGATATACTTGCCCTCGGGGCGGTTCAACAAAGGGTCACGATCTTGATTCCTGGGGTGAGAGGCTGTCCTATGAGGAGAGATTGTGTAGAAGGGGAGGCGGTGGCATAGTGGTAATGTAACTGGACTACTAAGCCAGCGGCTTATTCCAATGCTCTGAAAATATGGGTTCAATTCCCACCACGACAGCTGGTGGAATTTAAGTTAAATTCTATTTAATTCTGGAATTAAATGTTTGTCTTAGTAATGGCGACCATAATACCATTGTCGATTGTTACAAAAACCCATCTGGTTAACTAATGTCCTTTGGGGAAAGAAATCTGACATCCTTACCTGGTCTGGCGGACATGTGACTCCAGAACCAAAGCAATGTGGTTGAATCTTAATGGTCTAGCAAGCCACTCAGTTATAAACAACCGCTACAAGAAACAATAAGAATTAAACCGGACAGGCCACCTGGCACCGGAAACGACAACGGCAAACCCAGCCCTGTCGACCCTGCAAAGTCCTCCTTACCAACATCTGGGGGCTTGGGCCAAAATTGGGAGAGCTGTCCCACAGACTAGTCAAGCAACAGCCTGACATAGATCATAATTACCGAATCATACCTTACAACAAATGTCCCAGACACCACCACCACCATCCCTGGCTATGTCCTGTCCCACTGCCAGGACAGACCCGCCAGAGTTGGTGGCACCATGGTATACAGTGGGGAGGGAGTAGCCCTGGGAGTCCTCAACATTGATTCAGGACCCCATGAGGTCTCATGGCATCAAGTCAAATATGGGCAAGGAAACCTCCTGCTAATTACCACCTACCGCCCTCCCTCAGCAAAGGAATCAGTACTCCTTCATGTTGAACACCAATTGGAAGAAGCACTGAGAGTAGCTAGGGCACAAAATGTCCTCTGGGTGGGGGACTTCAATGTCCTTTACCAAGAGTGGCTCGGTTGCAACACAACTGGCCGAGACCTAAAGGACACAGCTGCCAGACTGGGTAGGTGCCAGGTGGTGAGGGAAAAACCTACTTGATCTCGTCCTCACCAATCTACCTGTTGCAGATGCATCTCTCCATGAACAGCATTGTCGGAACTGACCACCGCACAGTCCTTGTGGAGACGTAGTCCCGTCTTCATGTTGAGGATACCCTCCACCGTGTTCTGTGGCTCTACCACCGTGCTAAATGGGCAACTCAAATCTGGGCATCCATGAGGCGCTGTGGGCCATCAGCAGTAGCAGAATTGTATTCAAGTACAATCTGTAACCTCATGGCCCGGCATAGCCCTCACTCTACCATTACCATCAAGCCGGGAGATCAACCCTGGTTTAACAAAGTGTGCAGGAGTGCATGCCGGGAAAGTCACCAGGCATACCGAAAAATGAGGTGTCAACCTGGTGAGGCTACAACACAGAACTACTTACATGCCAAACAACGGAAGCAACATGCGATAGACAGAGCTAAGCGATCTCACAAGCATCGGATCAAATCAAAGCTCTGCAGTCCTGCCACATCCAGTCGTGAGTTGTGGTGGACAATTAAACAGTTAACAGGAGGAGGAGGCTCCAAAAATTTCCCCATCCTCAATGATGGTGGAGCCCAGCACGTGAGTGCAAAAGACAAGGCTGAAGCATTTGCAACTATCTTCAGCCAGAAGTGCCGAGTGGATGATCGATCTCGGCCTCCTCCTGAGGTCCCCAGCATCACAGATGCCAGTCTTCAGCCCATTCAATTCACTCCACGTGATGTCAAGAAACGGCTGAAGACACTGGATACTGCAAAGGCTATGGGCACTGAAAGCATTCCGGCAATAGCACTGAAGACATGTGCTCCTGAACTAGCTGCGCCCCTAGCCAAGCTGTTGCAGTATAGCTACAACACTGGCATCTACCCGGCAATGTGGAAAATTGCCCAAGTTTAACCTGTCTACAAAAAGAAGGACAAATCCGACCCAGCCAATTACCGTCCCATCAGTCTACTCTCAATCATCAGCAAAGTAATGGAAGGTGTCGTCGACACTGCTATCAAGCGGCACTTACTTAGCAATAATCTGCTAACTGACGCCCAGTTTGGGTTCCGCCAGGGCCACTCAGCTCCTGACCTCATTACAGCCTTGGTCCGAACATGGACAGAAGTGCTGAACTCAAGAGGTGAGGTGAGGGTGGCTGCCCTTGACATCAAGGCAGCATTTGATCGAGTGTGGCATCAAGGAGCCCTAGCAAAACTGAAGTCAATGGGAATCAAGGGGAAAACTCCATTGGTTGGAATCATACCAAGCACAAAGGAAGTTGCCTGTAGTTGTTGGAGGTCATTCATCTCAATCACATGACATCACTGCAGGAGTTCCTCAGGGCAGTGTCCCAGGCCCAACCATCTTCAGCTGTATCATCAATGACCTTCCCCCCATCATAAGGTCAGAAGTGGGGATGTTCGCTCATGATTGCACACAGTTCAGCACCATTCGAGACTCGTCAGATACTGACGCAGTCCGTGTCCATATGCAGCAAGACCTGTACAACATTCAGACTTGGGCTGACAACTGGCAAGTAACATTCGCACCACACAAGTGCCAGGCAATGACCATCTCCAACAAGAGAGGCTCTAAACATCTCCCCTTGACATTACCATCGCTGAATCCCCCACTATCAACATCCTGGGGGTTACCATTGATCAGTTACTGAACTAGAACAGCCATATAAATAATGTGGATACAAGAGCAGGCCAGAGGCTGGTAATTCTGCGGCGAGTGTCTCACTTCCTGACTCCTCAAAGCCTTTCCACCATTTACAAGGCACAAGTCAGGAGTGTGATGGAATACTCTCCACTTGCCTGGATGAGTGCAGCTCCAACAACTCTCAAGCAGCTCGACACCATTCAGGATAAAGCAGCCAGCTTGATTGGCACTCCATCCACCACCTTCAACATTCACTCCCTCCACCACCGGCGCACTGTGTCTGCAGTGTGTACCATCTACAAGATGCACTGCAGCAACTCGCCAAAGCTCCTTCAACAGCACCTTCCAAACCCGCGACCTCTACCACTTAGAAGGACAAGGGAATCAGACGCATGGGAACATCACCACCTACAAGTTCCCCTCCAAGCCACACACCATCCTGACTTGGACCTGTATCGCCGTTCCTTCACTGTCGCTGGGAAAATCCTGGAACTCCCTTCCTAACAGCATTGTGGGTGTACCTACACTATATGGACTGCAGCGGTTCAAGAAGGCGGCTAACCACCATCTTCTCAAGGGCAATTAGGGATGGGGACTAAATGCAGGCCTAGCCAGCCAGCGACGCCCACATCCCATCAATGAATAAAGAAACAGAATGGGCCGATACTCTCTGGAGTTTAGAAGAATGAGAGGTGATCTCATTGAAACATACAAGTTTCTGAGGGGACTGACAGGGTAGATGCTGAGAGGTTGTTTCCCCTGGCTGGAGAGTCTAGAACTAGGGGTCATAGTCTCAGGATAAGGGATAAGCCATTTATGGCTGTGATGAGGAAGAATTTATTCACTCAGAGTTTTGTGAATCTTTGGTAATCTCTGCCCCAAAGGGCTGTGAATGCTGAGCCTTCGAGTATATTCAAGGCTGAGATAGGTAGCTTTTTGGACTCAAGGGATATGGAGATCGGGCGCGAAGGTGAAGTTGAGGTCGATGAACAGCCATAATCTTAATGAATGGCGGTGCAGGCTCCAGGGACCGCATGGCCTACTCCTGCTCTTATTTCTTATTTTCTTATGTTATACAGGTTTTTAAAGAGACAGCACCAGTAAAACTTGCTTTTTAAAGAAGTAGGATCAGTCACACAGCCTGTTTAAAGAGCCACGATCAGTCACACAGGCTTTGTAAAGAGACTGAACCAGTCACACATGCTTTCCAAAGGGACAGGACCAGTCACACAGGCTTTTTAAGGAGACAGGACCACTCGCACAGATTTTTTAACGTGTTTTTTTAAAGAGGCAGCAATTTAAATTTTAAAGCATCAGTCGCATAGGCTTTTAACGAGATAGGACCTGACACACAGGCTATTACAGGAGGCAGGGCCTGTAGCACCGGCCTCTAATATCGACAAGAACCGTCACACCGGCTTCTGAACTAGACAGGACCAGTCACATAGGCTTTTCAGAGTAACAGGACCAGTTTTACATGCTTTTTAAAGCGAAAGGATGAGTCACACTTTTTCTTTAAAGAGACAGGACCAGTGAAACCTGTATTTTAAAGAGGCAGGAGAAGTCACATTGGTTTTTAAAGAGACAGGACCAGTCACACAAGCTTTATAATGAGACAGATGCTGAAAAACTAGCTTTTTAAAGAGACAGGACAAGTGAAACATACTTTTTAAAGAAACAGGGCCAGTCAAACCGGCTCATTCTTTGACAGGACCAGTCATACATACTGTTTAAATAGACAGGACCTGTCACACCGGCTATTAAATGAGACAGGAAAATAGAAATATAGGAGCAGGAGTTGGCCATTCGGCCCTTCGATCCACCATTTAACATGATCATGGCTGATACTCTATCTCAATAACATATTCCCACTCTCTTCCTATACACCTTAATGCCTTTTTTGTCAGGAAATCTATTTATCTCCCTCTTAAATATATTCACTGACTTGGCCTCCACAGCCTTCTGTGGTAGCGAATTCCATTGGTTCACCACCCTCTGATTGAAGAAATTTCTCCTTATCTCAGTCCGAAATGTCTTACCCTGTATCCTGAGATTGTGACCCCACCTTCTAAACCCCAACCAGGGGAAACATCCTCCCTGCATCCAGTCTGTCTAGCCCTGGCAGAATTTTATACGTTTCAATGAAATCCCCTCTCATTCTTCTAATCTCCAGTGAATACAGGCCTAGCCGGCCCAATCTCTCCTCATACGACAGTCCTGCCATCCCAGGAATCAGTCTGGTGAAGCTTCGCTGCGCTGCTTCAATGGCAAGTATATTCTTTCATAAGTAAGTAGACCAAAACTGCAGACAGTACTCCAGGTGTGGTCTCATCAAGGCCCTGCATAACTGTAGTAAGACATCCTTGCTCCTCTACTCAAATCCTCTGGCAATGAAGGCAAACATACCATTTGCCTTCCTAACTGCTGGCTGCACCTGTATATTCGTATTCATTGACTGGTTTACAAGGACACCCCGGTCCATTTTTACATCAACACTTCCCAATCAATCCCATTTTAAATAATACTCTATCTTTCTGTGATTCCTACCGAAGTGGATAACTTCACATTTATCCACGTTGTACTGCATCTGCCATGTATTTCCCCATTCATTCAACTTGTCTAAATCGCCATGAAGCCTCTTGTTATCCTCCTCACAACTCACAATCCTACCTAGTTTCGTGTCGTCAGCAAACTTGGAAATGTTATTTTGGTTCCCTCATCCAAATCATTGAAATATATTGTGAATAGCTGGGGCCCAAACACTGATCCCTGCGGTACCCCACTAGTCACCGCCTGCTACCCTGAAAAATTCAAGCTCTCTGTTTCCTGTCTGTTAACCAATTTTCAGTCCATGCCAGTATATTACCCCCAATCCCAGAGGAAGGATGTGAAGGCCCTTGAGAGGGTGCAGAGGAGATTTACCAGAATTGTTCCGTGGATTGGGGATCTTAGCAACAAGGACAGGTTGGAGAAGCTGGATTTGTTTTAATTAAAGCAAAGGTGGTTGCACGATGATTTGATGGAGTTCTACCAGATTATGACAGTTTTGGAAAGGCTAGACAGGGAAAGGCTTTTCCCACTAATTGATGGTACAATGTCTATGGGACACAGATTTAAGGATTGGGGCAAGAGATACAGAGGGGACGTGAGGAAAAGGTTTTAACGCAAAGAGTGGTGATGAACTGGAACTTGCTGCCGATGGAAGAGGTGGAAGTGGAGACACTCAATGTTTTCTAGGGGAGACTGGATAGGCACCTGACGGAAATAAACTTGCAGAGCTACAGGGATAGAGAGGGGGAATGGGACTTACTGGATTGATCTACAGAGAGCCGGCGCGGACATGATGGGCCAAATTGCCTCTTTCTGTGCAGTTATGACTCTATGACAGGCTTTTAAAAGCGGCAACACCAATCCTACCAGATTTTTAATGAGACAGGGTCAATCACACAGGGTGATTAAAACGGCAAGTCCAGTCGCAAATTTGTTATAACGAGGCATTTTAAGGAGACAGGAGAGTCACAAAGGTTTATTAGGGAGAGAGGATCAGACGCACAAGTTTATTAACGGGACATAACCAGCCACATAGACTTTTTAAAGAGATAGGCTATTTAAAGATACAGGACCAGACACACAGGCATTTTAAGCAGACAGGACCAGTCGCACAATATTTATAAAGAGACAGGACCTGTCACACCATATTTAACAAAAAGATGTTACCAGCCAAAAAGGCCTTTTAAAGAGACATGAAAAGTCACACTGTCTTTTTAAAGAGATAGGATCAATCACACCGGCTTTTTAAAGAGACTGGACCAGTCAGGCAGGCTTTTTAAAGAGTGAGGACCTGTCACATATGCTTTTAAAAGAAACAGGACCAGTCACACAGGTTTAGTAAAGAGACAGGATCGTCACACAGGCTTTTTATAGAGAATGGACCAGTCACACAGGTTATTTTAATGAGATGGAACCAGACAAACATATATATGAAAGAGGCAGTACCTTTCACACCAGACATTCAATGAGTCACGCTCAGTCACACAGGCTTTTTAAAGAGATAGGACAACAACAGCAACAACAATGTGCATGTTTATAGCGCCTTTAACATAGTAAAATGTCCCTAGGCGCTGCAAAGTAATATTTTAAGACAACAAATTTGACTCCGAGTCATATAAGGTTAAATGAGGGCAGGTAACCAAAAGCTTGGTGAAAGAGGTAGGTTATAAGGAGTGTCTTAAGGAAGGAAGAGAGGTGAAAAGGTTTCCAGAGGGAATTCGAGAGCTTAGGGTCTAGGCAACAGAAGGCACGACCACCAAAGATTAAGCGATTATTATCAGTGATGCTCAAGAGGGCGAAATTAGAGGAGTGCAGATATCGCGAGGGGTTCTGGGTCTGAAGGAAATTGCAGTGATAGGAAGGGGCAAGGCCAAGGAAGGATTTGAAAATAAGGAGGAGAGTTTTGAAATCGAGACGCTGCTTAACCGGGAGCCAATGTAGGTCAGCGAGCACAGGGGTTATGGGCGAAAGGGGCTTGATGCGAGTTAGGAAACGAACAGACGAGTTTTGGATGACCTCAGGTTTGCGTAGGGTGGAATGTGGGAGGCCAGCCAGGAGTGTGTTGGAATAGTCAAGTCTGGAGCAAACAAAGGAATGGATGAAAGTTTCATCAGCGAATGAGCTGAGGCAAGGGCGGAGACGGGCAATGTTATGGAGGTGGAAGTAGCCGGTCTTTGTTGTACCGCTGATATGTGGTTGGAAGATCATTTCCGGGTCAAATATGACACCAAGGTTGCGAGCAGGGTGGTTCAGCCTCAGACTGATGTTAGGGAGAGGGCTGGAGTCAATGGCTAGGGAACGGAGTTCGTGGCAAGGACCAAAAACTATAGCTTCATTATCACCAATATTTAACTGGAGAAAGTATTTGCTCATCCAAAACTGTATGTTGTACACACCGTCTGATAATTTAGACTCCGTGGAGGGGTCGAGAGAAAAGTTAGTGAGTTAGATCTGGGCGTCGTCAGCGTACATGTGGAAACTGATGCTGTATTTTCAAGGGGCACCATGCAGGTCAGAAATAGGAGGGGGCCAATGAAAGTTCCAAGGGGGACGCCAGAGGAAACGATACGGGGGCGGGAAGAGAAGCCATTGCAGGTGATTCACTGGCTACGATTAGATAGATAAGAATGGAAGCAGGCGAGTGCAGTCCCACCCAGCCGGACGACGGTGAAGAGGCTTTCCAGAAACATGGAGTGGTCAACCGTGTCAAATGCTGCAGACAAGTCAAGAAGGGCGAGGAGGGATATTTTACCTTTGTCACAGTCACAAAGGATGTAATTTGTGACTTTGATGAGAGCCATTTCGGTACTGTGGCAAGGGCGGAAATCTGATTGGAGGGATTCAGATATGGAATTGCGGGAAATATGGGCACAAATTTGTGAGGCGGCAACACGTTCAAGAACTTTGTAGAGGAAAGGGAGATTGCAGATGGGGCGGTAGTTTGCAGGGACGGAGGCATCAAGGTTTTTTTTGAGGAGAGGGGTGATGACGATCAGATTTGAGGGAGAGCGAGACAGTACCAGACGAGAGATAACCGTTAACACCATCAGCTAATATGGGAGCCAGAAAAGGAATTTGCATTATCAGCAGTTTGGTTCGAAAATGGTCGAGGAGCGGGAGGTGGTTCTCATCGTCAAGATGAATGCAGACAGATCATGAGGGGTGATCGGAGAGAAGCTGGAGAAATATGTGAGTTAAGCGCTAGGGCAGGGGGGCAACGTTAGATGAAGTTTGGTCCAGTGGGGTGGGGAAGGAAGGGAAGTGGCAGAGGCAGCTGAACGGATAGTCTCAATCTTAGAAACAAAGAAGTCCATGACCGCCTCACATGTTATCGGAGGTGAGGGTGGAGGAGACAGTGAGAGGGGTTTGAGAAGATGGTTAGCAGCAGAGAATAGGAGCTGGGGTTCAGCTTTTCATTCCAGATTCTGGAATAGTGAGCAATTTGGGCAGAGAAGAGCTGGGCCCGATAGTGTTTATGTGGTCCAGACAGATCTGGTGCTGAACGGCTAAGGACCAGTCACACAGGCTTTTTAAAAAATACATGCCTTTTAAAGAGACGGGAAATGTCACGCAGGCTATTTAAAGGGACAGGACCAGACACACAGGCTTTTGAAAGAGACAAGTCCAGTCACACAGGCTTTCCATTGAGACAGGACCAGTCACACTGGCTATCTAGATGGACAGGACCAGTCACAAATGCCTTTTAAAGAGACAGGACCAGTCAAGAAGTATTTGTAAAGAGGCAGAATCAGGCACACCTGCTTTTTAAGGGTACAGGAAAGGTCGCACAGGCTTTTTAAAGAGACAGGACCAGTCAAACGTGCTTTTTAAAGAAACAGGACCAGTCACACAGTCATTTTATAATGACAGGTTCAGACACACAGGCATTTTAAGCAGACTGGACCAGACGCAGAGGATTTTTAAAAAGACAGGAGCAGTCATGCAGCCTTTGTAAAGAGACCGGACCAGTTACAAAGGACTTTAAAAGACAGGACCAGTCACACAGACTTATTAAGCAGACAGGACAAATCACACAGGCTTATTAAACAGACAGGACCAATCACACAGGCTTATTAAAGAGACAGGAACAGTGAGCCATTTGGGACTGAGGTGAGGAGGAATTTCTTCACCCACAGATTGGTGAACATATGGAATTCTCTGCCACAGAGGGCGGTGGAGGCCAGATCATTAAATATATTCAAGAAGTAGTTGGATATATTTCTTAAGGCTAAAGGGATCAAAAATATGGGGAGAAGGCAGGGACAGGGTACTGAATTTGCATGGTCAGCCATGATCTCATTGAATGGCGTAGCAGTCTCGAGGGGTTGAATGGCCGGCTCCTGCTCCTGTCTTCTATGTTTCTATGTTTCTGGGTGAAGAAATTCCTCCTCATTTCTGTCCTAAATGGCCTATCCCTTATCCTTAGAGTGTGACCCCTTGTTCTAGACTCCCCGACCATCGGGAACATCCTTCCTGCATCTAGTCTGTCCAGTCCTGTCAGCATTTTATAAGTTTCAATGAGGCCCCCTCTCATTCTTCTAAACGCCAGCGAGTATAAGCCCACTCGACCCAATCTCTCCTCGTACGTCATTTTTGCCATCCCAGGTATCAGCCTAGTGAATCTTCGCTGAACTCCTTCCATGGCAAGGACATCCTTCCTCAGATATGTCGACCAAAACTGCACACAATACTCAAGATTTGATCTCACCAAGGCCCTGTACAACAGCAACAAGAGATCCATGTTCCTGTACTCAATCCCTCTCGCTACGAAGGCCATCATACAATTTGCCTTCTTAACCGCCTGCTGCACCTGCATGATTAACTTCAGCGACTGGTGCACAAGGACACCTAGGTCTCGTTGCACTCCGCCTTTTCCCATTATATTGCCATTCAGATAATAATCTGCCTTCCTGTTTTTGCCACCAAAGTGGATAGCCTCGTATTTATCTACGTTATATTGCATCTGTCATGCTTCTTCCCAATCAGACAACCTGCCCAAATCATCCTGGAGTTTTCTCAGCATCCTGCTCATAGCACACACGCCCAGCCAGCTTTGTGTCGTCTGCAAACTTGGAGATATTTCATCTAGTTCCCTCGTCCAGATCATTAATATATATTGTGAATAGCTGGGGAGCTACGTCCGGTCCCTGCAGTACCCCACTAGTCATTGCCTACCACTCAGAAAAAGAGCCGTTTATTCCAACTCTGCTTTTGTCGGCCAACCAGTTCTCTATTCATGTCAATACGTTGCCCCCAATCCCATGGGCCTTAACTTTACACGCTAATCTATTGTGCAGGACATTATCCAAAGCCTTCTGAAAGTCCAAATACACCACATCCACTGGGTCTCCCTTATCTATTTTACTCGTTACATCTTCAAATAATTCCAGTACATTTGTCAAGCACGATTTAACTTTTTAATTCCATGTTGACTTTGTCCGATCCTGTCACTGCTTTCCAAGTGCTCTGCAATTACATCTTTTATAATGGACTCTAGCATTTTCCCCACTACCGATGTCAGGCTTACCGGTCTGTAATTTCCCGTTTTCTCTCTACCAACTTTTTTGAATAGTGGGGTAAAATTAGCTACCCTCCAATCCATGAGTACTGTTTCAGGTTCCATCGACTTTTGGAAGAAGATCAGTAATGCATCTATTATTTCTAAGGCCACCTCCTTAAGTACACTAGAATGTAGATTATCAGGCCCTGGGGGTTTATTGGCCTTCTCTCCCATCAATTTCCCTAACACCATTTCCCTACAAATACTGATTTCTTTCAGTTCCTCACTTTCATCAGACCCACGTGCCACGACATCTCTGGGAGGTTATTTGTGTCCTCCTTTATGAAGACAGAACCAAAATATGTATTTAATTGGTCTGCTATTTCTTTGTTCCCCATTATAAAACTCCTGATTCTGACTGCAAGGGCTCTACGCTTGACTTCACCAAACCTTTTATCTTCACATATCGATAAAAGCTTTCACAGTCAGTTTTTATGTTCCCTGAAAGCATACTCTCATATTCTATTTCCCTTTCTTAATTAATCCCTTTGTCTTCCTTTGTTGAATCCTAAACTGCTCCCAATCCTCAGGTTTACTGCTTTTTCTGGCCAATTTATATGTCCTATCCTTGGACAGGACTCGTCACACAAGCTTTTTAACGAGACAGGACCAGTCACACAGGTTTATAAAGAGACAGGACCAGTCACACAGGTTTATAAAGAGACAGGACCAGTCACACAGGTTTATAAAGAGACAGGACCAGTCACACAGACTTTGTAAAGAGACAGGACCAGTCACACAGACTTTTTAAAGAGACAGGACCAGTCACATATGCTTTGTGAAGAGACAAGACCAGTTACTCGGGCTTTTTAAAGAGAAACTACAGATCACGGAGGGTTCTAAATGAAACAGGACCAGAGACACAGTATTTTGAAGGAGAAAAAACGCTGAAAACACAAGTGCCTAGAAAATCCTCTCGGGCAGAGGCTCAAAACACACGATTTCGGATCCGAAATTCTTACCCCCCATATCTCTCCTTACAGATTGTTAGATCATTAATGTTCGTTGACAAGTTCTAATCTTGTCCTGTTTATGACCCCTTACAACTTGCTTTTTTTGGAAAGTCTTAGTTTTAAAGTGTTTATTGTCAAATGTTTAATAAAAATTTCGAATACCTTGTTAAACATTTCTCAGTATTAATGACAATTGGGTTTTTACCCACATGTAGTTCCTCTGTCTTTTTTAATGTATTCACGGAATGTTGGCATTGCTGGCCAGGCAAGCCAATCCCTAATTCTTAGGAACCCTAATCCTGGAGAAGGTGGCGTGGAACCGGCTTCTGGAACTGCTGCAGTCCTTATGGCGAATGTATGTCCACGGTGCTGACTTTGGTACAGCGGAATGGCTTGCTCGGCCATTTCAGAGGGCAGTTAAGAGTGAATCACATATGGGCAGCCCAGTTAAAGATGGCAGGCTTCCTTTCCTAGGTTTTTCCAACAATCTTCTATGACTGATAATATATATTATTTCAAATGTATTATGTTAAACTAAATTCCCCAGCTGGTGTGGTGGGATTATCAGTCCTGCCCTCTGGATTACCAGTTCAGTAACATAAACACTGTCATAAATCGCAACTTCTACAAGAAGTAACTCAGGAAGCGCGACTGAACGGAGAGCTGAGGGTGCCGACCGAGGATTATAAATATTCGGGCGTAGGCCCAACTTGACCTGAGACAATCTGGAAACAGGAAACTAGTGACTACTAAACAAACCTCCATGTTTTGTTACAAGTCGATTAAAGCCTTGCTTTATGTACAGCCAGGTGCCTAGTGAGTCTTTATTCCATCAAACACTCTGCTAATTTACACCTTGTCTACAGAGAGTAATCTATCACACCTTTGATTTGTGCCTTGTAGGTGTTGGAGATATTTGCAGGATGCAGGAGGTGAGTTATTCACCTCAGAATACCCGATTCTGACCTACTGTAGTAACGATGGCATTTATGTGGCTGGTCCAGATGATTTTCTGATCGATAGCGACCCCTCCAATTTTGATGGTGGTGGATTGGGTGATGGAAATGCCATTGACTGGCAAGTGGAGGAGGTTAGATGATCTCTGGTTGGAAGTGGTCATCTTCTCCTGCTTGAATGGAGAGAATTTACCATAATAACAGCAGAAATGAGGGATTGTGGTTATATGGAGAGACTGGGACTGTTCTTCTTAGAGCAGCGAAGGTTACGGGGAGATTGAATAGAAGTGTTTAAATGATAAGTGTATGGATACCCTCTACTCGGAGCTCCGACACGGCAAGAGTGCCCGAGGTAGGCAGAGGAAACGCTTCAAGGACACCATCAAAGCCTCCTTGAAAAAGTGCAACATCCCCACCGACACCTGGGAAACCCTGGCCCAAGGCCGCACAAAGTGGATGAGACGAATCCGGGAAGGCATCGAACACCTCGAGTCTCTTTGCAGAGAGCAATCTGAAGCCACGTGCTAACAGTGGAAGGAGCGCACGTCAACCCAAGCATCCCACCAACCCGCCCATTCAAACACCATCTGCCCCACCTGTGACAGAGACTGTAGGTCCCGCATTGGACTCATCATTCACCTGAGAACTCATTTTTACTGTGGAAACAAGTCATCCTCGGTTCTGAGGGACTGCCTAAGAAGAAGATTGATACCGTAAATAAGGAGAAATTGTTTCCACTGGCTGACTTGCCAGTATTAAAAGGAGGAGCTTTGTTCACGCAGTGAGTTTTTATGATCTGAAACTAACTCTCAGAAAGGCTGGTGGAAGCAGATTCAATAGGGTCAGGTCGTAGCATACTCGCCTCTGAGTGAGAAGGTCCTGTGTTCAAGTTCCACTCCAGCGATGTGAGTACAGCAATCTAGCTAACACTTCAGTGCAGTATTTAGAGAGCGCTGCACAGCCAGAGGGGCAGTACTGAGGGAGCACTGCACTGTCGGAGAGAGGGTACTGAGGAAGCAGTCCACTGTCGGAGGGTCTGTACTGAGGGAGCGCGGCACTGTCGGAGGGCCAGTACTGGGGGAGCACTACATTGTCGGAGGTGCAGTCCTGGGGGAGCGCTAGATTGTCGGATTTGCAGTACTGGGGGAGCGCTACATTGTCGGAGGTGCAGTACTGAGGGGGCACGACATTGTTGGAGTGTCAGTACTGAGGGAGCGCTGCATTGTCGGAGGTGCAGTACTGGGGAGCTCTACATTGTCGGCGGTGCAGTACTGGGGGAGCGCTGTGTTGGCGGAGGAGCCATCTTTCTGATGCGACGTTAAACCGAGTCATAATCTGCTGTCTCTCAGGTGGATGTTTGAAGAAGAGCTGTGGAGCTTTCTTCAGTGTTCTGGCCAATATTTATCTCAAACAGCATCACTAAAATAGATGGTCTGGTCATTATTACTTTGCTGTTTATGGAACTTGACGTGCACAAACTAACGGCCGTGTTTCCTACAGTCCAACACTGACTACACTTCGAAATAACTTCATTGACTTTAAAGTGCTTTGGGACATCCCAAGGTTGTGAAAGGCGCTCTATAAATGCAAGTCTTTCTTTGTTAATAGAAACTTTCGACAGGCGTTTGAATATGGATTTGAAAAGGAGAGATTTTCATTACCATTCACGACTGGATATGACAGATTTGAAATAATTTCATCGCTGGTCTCTGTCCAATTTCATCCCACTGAGCACGATGGTAGTGACACATGATATGATGGAATGTGTCCTCAGGGTGAAGGCGAGACATAATCTCCACAAATATTGTGCAGTGTTCAGTCCTACCAATATCGTCATGGACAGAGACATATGCGATAGGTAGGTTGGTGAGGACGAGGTCATGCAGGCTGTTCTATCATGTTGGTTCTCCCACCACCAGCCACAATCCCAGTCTTGGAGCTGTGTTCTTCAGGGATCAGTTAATGATAGTTCTTCCGAGCCACTCTCGGTGATGAACATTAAAGTATACCCCCTCCCAAGCCATAGTATATTTTGTGTCCTTCCTGCTCTTGGTGCTCCTATCACCTGGGGTTCAGCATGGAGATGTGCCGATTCATCAGCTGAGGGAGGTCGGTAGGTGGTAATCAGCAGGAATTTACAACTGCCCATATCTGAATGGCAGCCATGAGACTTCATTATGTCCTTGGGCAATGTTGAGGACTCGCATTATCTCACCCACCAGATTGCGTACACCTCTGGCCTCACTTCTGGTGGGTCTGTCCTGCTGTCATACCCTGGGATGGTGATGGCGGAATCGGGATTTGTTAACTGATAGGTATGGTTCTGTGATTATGACTGCGAGGATTCAATGTATCCAGAGCGGTTCCTTGAGTATTGAAATGTTTACAGGGTATTTACCGAATTGTTTCCTATTTTAAGCACATCCCTTTGATTCCTTGGAGTCAACCCTTTGATTGTTTTCTTTATTTTTCCCCTCTGTAAAGCACCATTACAAGTTTGGTTGGGTGAGTTCAATCTTTAGAAACATCTTGCTGTTCTTGTTGTAGATTCAGGTGAACAGAATGCCCTGGGAATGAAATTGCTGGACTGAGGCGGGAGCAGTGTAAGCTAGGTGGCCCTGGAAATGTAATTACTAGACTGACGTCAGGGCAGTGTAATCTAGGTAGCTCTGGGAATGAAATTCCTTGACTGAGGCGGAAGCAGTGGAATCTAGGCGCCCCTGTGAATGAAATTCCTGGACCGAGGCAGGAGCAGTGTAATCTTGGCGGCCCAGGGAATGAAATTCCTGGACTGAGGCAGGAGCAGTGTGATCAAGGTGGCATGGGAATTAAATACCTGGACTGTGGCGGGAACAGTGTAAATTAGGCGGCACTGGGAATGAAATTCCTGGACTGAGGGGGGAGCAGTGGAATCTGGGCGGCACTGGGAATGGAATTACTGGAATGAGGCGGGAACAGTGGAATCTAGGTGGCCCAGCGAATTAAATTCCTGGACTGAGGCGGGAGCAGTGGAAACTAGGTGGCCCTGGGAATGAAATTCCTGGAATGAGAAAGGAGTAGTGGAAAGTAGGCATCTCTGGGAATCACATTCCTGGTCTGAGAAAGGAGCAGTGGAATTTGGCGACTCTGGGAATTAAATTCCTGGATTGAGGCAGGAGCAGTGTAATCTAGGCAGCCCTAGGAATTACATTCCAGGGCTGAGGCGGTAGCAGGGGAAAATAGGCAGCCCGTGGAATGAAATTCCTGGACTGAGGCGGGAGCAGTGGAATCTTGGTGGCTGTGGGAATTATATCCTGGAATGAGGCGGGAGCAGTGGAACCAAGGCGGCCCTGGGAATGAATTTCTTGGACTCAGACGGGAGCAGTGGAATGTAGGCAGCCCAGGGAATGACTTTCCTGGAATGAGGCTTGAGCAGTGGAATCTAGGCGGCCTTGTGAATGAAATTCTTGGAATGAGGCGGGAGCAGTGGAACCTAGACGGCTCTGGGAATTAAATACCTGGACAGAGGAAGGAGCAGTGGAAAGTAGGCGGCCCAGGGAATTAAATTCTTGGACTATGGGGGAACCAATTGAATCTAGGCGGTCCTGGTAATGACTTTCCTGGACTGTGGCAGGAGCAAAGTAATCTAGGCCGCCCTGGGAATGAAACTCTTGAACTGAGGAAGGAGCAGTGGACTGCCTAGGGAATGAAATTCCTGGACTGAGGAAGGAGCAGTGGAATCTATCCGGCCCTGGGAGGGACATTCCTGGACTCAGGCGGGAGCAGTGGCATCTTGGCGGCCCTGGGAATGAAATTCCTGGACTGAGGAAGGAGCAGTGGATTCTAGTCGGCCCTGAGAATGAAATTCCTGGACTAAGGTGGGAGCAGTGGAATCTAGGTGGTCCATTAAATGAAATTCCTGGACGGAGCGGGGAGCTGTAGAATCTAGGCGGCTCTGGGAATGAAATTCCAGGATTCAGGCGGGAGCAGTGAAATCCAGGCGGCCCTGGGAATGAAATTCCTGGACTGAGGCAGTAGCAGTGGAATCTATGCGGCACTGGGAATTCATTTCCTGAACTGAGGTGGGAGCAGTGGAATCTAGGCGGCCCTGGGAATGAATTTCTGGATTGATTTGGGAGCAGTGGAATCTAGACGACGCTGGGATTGAAATTCCTGGACTGAGGAAGGAGCAGTCGAATCTAGGCGGCCCTGGGAGGGACATTCCTGGATTGAGGCGGGAGAAGTGGAATCTAGTCAGCCTTCGGAGGGACATTACTGGACTGAGGCTGGCACAGTGGAATCTTGGCGGCCCTGGGAATGAAAATCCTGGACTGAGAAAGGAGCAGTTGGAACTAGGCGGCCCTGTGAGGGACATTCCTGGATTAAGGCAGGAGCAGTGGAATCTTGCCGGCTCTGGGAATGAAAATCCTGGACTGAGAAAGGAGCTGTGGAATGTAGGCGGCCCTGGGAATTAAATTCCTGGACTCAGGCGGGAGCAGTGGAATGTAGGCGGCCCAGGGAATGACATTCCTGGACTGAGGCGGGAGCAATGTAAACTCGGCAGCCCTGGGAATGAAATTCCTGGATTGAGGCGGGAGCAGAGGAAGCTAGGCGGCGTTGTGAATGAAATTCCAGGAATGAGGCGGGATCAGTGTAATCTAGGCGGCCCTCGGAATGAAATTCCTGGATTGAGGTGGAAGCAGAGGAATTTAGGCGGCACTGGATGTGGAATTCCTGGACTGAGGTGGGAGCAGAGGAATCAAGGCGGCACTGGGAATGAAATTCCTTGACCGAGGCGGGCGCACTGGATTCTAGGCGGCCCTGGTAATGAAATTCCTGGACTGACGCAGAAGCAGTGTAAAGTAGGCAACCCTGGGAATTAAACTTCTGGATTGAGTTGTGAGCAGTGGAATCTTGGCAGCCTGGGATTGAAATTCCTGGACTGAGGCAGGAGCAGTGGAATCTAGGTGGCGCTAGGATTGAAATTCCTAGACTGAGGCAGGAGCAGTGTAATCTTGGTGGCTCTGGGAATTACATTCCTGGACTAAGGCGGGAGCAGTGGAATCTAGGTGGCACTGGGAATTATATTCCCGGACTGAGGCAGGAGCAGTGGAATCTATGCAGCCCTGGGAATTACATTACTGGAACGAGTCAGGGGCAGTGGAATGTAGGCAGCCCTGGGAATGACATTCCTGGATTCTGGCGGGAGCAGTATAATCCAAGCGGCCTTGGAATTAAATTCCAGGGTTGAGGCGGAGCTGTGTAATCTAGGCAGCCTGGGAATGAAATTCCAGGGTTGAGGCGGAGCTGTGTAATTTAAGCAGCCTGGGAATGAAATTCCTGGATTGAGGCAGAGCAGTGCCATGTAGGCAGTGACTTCATTCCATCACTGGGATCATCTCTAAGATACTGCCATTCAGGAACTTTTATTTATCCTTCATGTTTTTACCCCAATGTCCTGGCATGGTATAAATCAGAGTACACGTTTGGGGCAATGCATATTTTCTAGTATTTTATTCCATCCTTTTTTCTGTCACTTTCTCATCTTTTGTTCTCAGTTTGAGTTTAATACATGAAGAGAAATTTCGTTCTCTCTTTTCTGTCCACGGCACTCAAAGGATGGGTGAAATAGCAGCTTAACATTTACATTTACATTTGTAACAGTTCAGCAGAATGTTGTCTCAGGTTCAGAAGATTTTCACCAAATGCCGAAATGTCATCGGCCTGAAACGTTAACTTTATTTCTCTCTCCACAGATGCGGCCTGACCTGCTGAGTATTTCTAGCAGTCTCTGTTTTTATTTGCTGCTGTTTTCACCGAATGGTCGGTGTGGTGGCTTAAACAGAGTCTCAGGAACAAATGATGGGAGATCACATCCGCATCGTTAAATGTATGAAATATCCGCTAATCATTTAGTTCCAGTCAGTGTCTCCTTTCACACCCTCTCCAGTTCTGCATTAGTGGCACTGCTTCTGAAGGTTTACAGAGATAATTTCCATTTCCACAGAATGTTCATTCAGTCAGATTTCAAAACATTTATTTCCAAACTTTGTTTAGAATTTACAATTGATCCCATGCCCGTCTGGGGAAGATCAGTAGATCTGTCAGTGAGACCCAAAGTGATTCTGTATTGCATCCTGCTATCCTTCAGGATAAACAATCCCAAATGATAATTACTGATGTACTGAGGATAAGAAAATCCTTTCATATTTTTTCATCTAATATTCACTGCACAGGTTGGAAAGCAACAGCTGAATAGTTGAAGGATAAACCTCTTCCATTTGTTTTCAGGTACTTTACAAAAGCGTTCGGCGGCAGTTTGCCTGTGGGACAGGTCGTCTGATTTCGATGTAAATTACCTGGCCAATGATAACGATTTATTTTAATTCAGTGTCTATTCTTTGCAATGTTATTTGGAAAATCTTCCTTTCAATGAGCTGCGATTTGGGTATTTCAAAAAAGTGTAGAAAACTCAATCTGTAACACTTCTTACAACCCAGTTATCTTAATAACTGCAGTGCAATTATATTTATTATCTTATTGTCATATTACATCCATACATTTTCAATACAATTGCTGTAATTATTGTACGCCAAGGTAGCAATTCCTGTATTTTGCTGCAAAATGGATATTCTAACAAGGAGCAGGAATCCAAGCAGGACTTACCACTTCCCTAACACAGGGGCACAGAAGCGAATTGCATCGCTCCAAATGCCGACTGATCCTCGGACACGAAGGCTTCCTGAGAGGTTCTGGTCCTTTGTGTCCCTGGTACCTCGGATGGTGCTCTTGTCTGCATGGTTAAAGGTAGATCCAACACTTAATCTCTCATTGATTAAGAATCTGTTACTTTAATTTTGTATTTACCACAATTTCATTTATTATTCCACAATTATTCCCGATTATTATTGCAATATACCTTGTAGTCAGCTCCACAGGTAAAATAATTAGAATATGTCTTTGAGTGGCGCTAGTGAGTTGCAGATTTCACCCCAATACCATCAAATTGCTGCTTTTGCTCCCTTCCTGATATATAATGTTCCTGTTTATTTCCCTTCCTCACAGTGAATTTGGTGACAATTGTGATCCTTTCCCAGGGAAAGTGCGGTCTCTCCAAATGTGTCACTCGCTACCTGGTGGCCATGGCCACAGCGGATCTACTGGTCGTTATCCTCGATCTGATATTGAGGCAGATTCCCATTGTTTATAAGGACAAGTTTCATTTCGTGCTGTTCTTCCGCATGTGTAATATCCACGCCGTTCTGATTTATGCAGCCACAGACTGTTCTGTCTGGTTCACCGTCACTTTCACCTTTGATCGATTTGTGGCCATTTGTAGCCAGAAGCTGAAAACTAAATATTGCACCGAGAAAACGGCGGCTGTGGTTCTGGGAACAGTGACTGTGCTGAGCGGTTCAAAGAACATTTTCTGGTATTTTATGTTCACAGATCAGTATTGGCTTCAGAACAACCCCTGGTTTTGTGGTGTAACAGCCGATGTTTTGTTTTCACGTGTCTGGGGAGCAATCGAGTTCCTTCATTATATTCTCACCCCGGGGGTCCCATTTGTTCTGATTCTGCTGCTCAACGCTGTCACTATCAGGCACATTTTACTGGCCAGCAGAGCCCGCAGGAGACTCCGGGGTCCCAGCAGTGGGGGGAGTCCCAGGGACCCAGAGATGGAGAGTCGCAGAAAATCCATCATTTTACTGCTTGTTATCTCCGGCAACTTCATCCTGTTATGGGCAGCGTTTACGGTGTTTTGTATATTGAACCGGATGTATGATTTGGGGTTAGGGCCTGTATTTCTACCATATTATGTTCTCGAAATGGGTTTGATGCTGCAGCTGCTGAGTTGCTGCACAAACAATGGGATTTATGCAGTGACCCAGACTAAGTTCAGAGAGCAGTTGAAGAATGTGGGGAAATACCCCTTTACACTGATTGTAAAATTCATTAAAGGATGAGAAGAAATGGAAAATTTGAAGCCTGAGAGTTCCCTGGGCCTGTTATTGTGAGCGAGCTGCTCACCTTGGGCCGGACCGGGCCGGGCTAGTGATCAGCAACATTCACAAACTCACTCACACAGTCTACACTGGGCTCCCTGGGCCTAATGTTGCAGTGAGCCGCTCTCCCCAGGGCCGCGGGGCTGGTGATCAGGGACAATCACACACTCACACACACATTGTCAACACTGGGCTCCCTGGGCGCGATATTGTGGTGAGCCGCTCTCCCCCGAGTCGCAGGGCTGGTGATTTGGGAGATACACACACTCACTCACAAGCTGGCTACACTGGGCTCACTGTGTCTGATATTGTGGTGAGCCACTCTTCCCCGGGCCGCCCGTGGGGCCGGTGATCGGGGACAGTCACACACTCACTCACACACTGTCTACACTGGGCTCACTGTGCCTGATATTGTGGGGAGCCACTCTCCCACGGGCCCCGGGGCCGGTGATCAGGGGCATTCACTCACTCACTCACACATTGTCTACACTGGGCTCACTGGGTCTGATATTGTGGTGAGCCGCTCTCCCCCGGGTCGCAGGGCTGGAGATTGGGGACATTCACACACTCACTCACAAACTGACTAATTGGGCTCACTGTGCCTGATATTGTGGTGAGACGCTCTCCCCCAGGCCACGGGGCCAGTGATTGGGGACATTCCCACACTCACTCACATACTGTCTACACTGGGCTCACTGGGTCGGATATTGTGGCGAGCCGCTCTCCCCCGGCCCGCCCGTGGGGCCGGTGGTCGGGGACATTCAATCACATACTGTCTACACAGGGTTCCATGGGTCTGATATTGTGGTGAGCCACTATCCCCCGGGCCACCCGCTGGTCCGGTGATCGGGGACATTCACACGATCACTCACACACTGTCTACACTGGGATGATTGGGTCTGATATTGTGGTGAGCCGCTATCCCTCGGGCCACCAGCGGGACCGGTGATCGGGGGCATTCACACACTCACTCACACGTTGTCTGCACTGGGATCACTGAGTCTGATATTGAGGTGAGCCGCTCTCCCTCGGGCTGCCGGGCCGGTGATCGGGGACATTCACCCACTCACTCAAACAATGTCTACAGTGGGCTCCCTGGGCCTGATGTTGTGGTGAGCTGCTCTACCCCGGGCCGCGGGGCCGGTGATCAGGCACATTCAAACACTCACTCACACACTCTCTACACTGGGCTTCCTGGGCCTCATATTGTGGTGAACCGCTCTCCCCCGGGCCACGGGGCCGGTGAGCAGGGACATTCACACACTCACTCACACACTGTCTACACTGGGCTCCTTGCATCTGATATTGTGGTGAGCCGCTCTCCCCAGGGCTACAGGGCTGGTGATTGGGGTCATTCACACACTCACTCACAAACTATCTGCACTGGGCTCCCTGGGCCTGATATTGTGGTGAGCCGCTCTCCCCCGGTACGCAGGGCCGGTGATCGGGGTCATTCACACACTCACTCACACACTGACTGCACCGGGCTCCCTGGGCCTGATATTGTGGTGAGCCGCTCTCCCCCGGTCCGCATGGCCGGTGATCGGTGTCATTCACACACTCACTCACACACTGACTGCACCGGGCTCCCTGGGCCTGATATTGTGGTGAGCCGCTCTCCCCCGGTCCGCAGGGCAGGTGATCGGGGTCATTCACACAGTGACTCACACACTGACTGCACCGCGCTCCATGGGCCTGGTATTGTGGTGAGCCGCTCTCCCCCGGTCCACGGGGCCGGTGTCGGAGACATTCACACACTCACTCACACACTGACTGCACCGGGCTCCATGGGCCTGGTATTGTGGTGAGCCGCTCTCCCCCGGTCCACGGGGCCGGTGATCGGGGACATTCACACACTCTCTCACACACTCTCTACACTGGGTTCCCTGGGCCTGATATTGAGGTGAGCCGCTCTCCCCCGGGCCACGGGGCTGGAGATCGGGGACATTCACTCACTCACTCACACGCTGTCTACACTGTGCTCACTGGGTCTGATATTGTGGTGAGCCACTCTCCCCCTGGCCGCAGGGCCAATAATCGGGGACATTTACACACACTCGCACACTCTCTACACTGGGCTCCCTGGGCCTGATATTATGGTGAGTCACTCTACCCCGGGTCGTGGGGCCGGTGCTCGGGGACATTCACACACACACTCACACATTGTCTACACTGGGCTCCCTGTGCCTGATATTGTGGTGAGCTGCTCCCCCCGGACCAGGTCTCAGGTATGGGAGGTTCGATTTTATGTTAGATTGGGGAAGTACATTTTAAAGTGATGACGATAGACTAGCAATGGCTAGCATTTAAAGAATTAATACATAGTTTACAACAAATATACATTCCTTTGAGGCACATAAAACGCACAGGAAATGTGGTCGAACCGTGGATAACCAGAGAAGTTGAAGATAGTATTAGATCAGAGGAAGAGGCTTATAATGCTGTCAAAAAGAGCAGTGAGCCTGCGGATTGGGAGGATTTTAGAAGTCAGCAAAGGAGGACCTCGGAATTGATAAAGAAAGCGAAAGCAGAATATGAGAGTAAATTCGTGAGAGAATTAAAAACAGACTGTTAAATCTCCAATACGTATGTAAAAACGAACAGATTAGTCCTCAGCAAATGCCTGAGCTACATTCGCTTACGCTCCCACCTCAATGAATTTCGAGCTCGGCACGATGTTGAGCTCTTTTTCTGCTGCCTTCATCTCCTTGCCCACTTCTCTGGCCAGGAGTGTTCCCCCCGCACAACTGACCCTTTCTCCCGCTTGCAGAATTCCTGTTCTACCTGGACCACACCCCCTGGCCTCTTTCCATCTCTAGATCTTTTCATCGCTAGCTGCCGCCGTGACATCGGCCGTCTCCATTTCTCTGCTCCCTTCACTCACTCCAACCTCCCTCCCTCTGAACTTGCAGCACTCCATTCTCTTAGATCCAACCCTGACATTGTCATTAAACCCGCTGACAATGGTGATGCTGTTGTTGTTTGGCGTACTGACCTCTACCTAGCGGAAGCTGAATGCCAACTCTCCGACACATCCTCCGACGTCCACCTGGACCATGACCCCACTACCAAACATCAAACCACCATTTCCAAGACTGTCACTGACCTCATGTCCTCTGGAGATCTACCCCCGCTGCCACCAACCTCATAGTTCCCCAACCCCGCACAGCCCGCTTCTACCTCCTTCCCAAGATTCACAAACAGGTAGACCCATCATTTCAGACTGTTCTTGCCCCACAGAAATTATCTCTTCCTATCTTGACTCTATCTTTTGTCCCCTTGTCCAGTCTCTTCCCACCTACATCCGCGACTCTTCGGATGCCCTCCACCACTTTAACAGTTTCCAGTTTCCTGGCCCCAACCGCTTCCTTTTCACCATGGACGTACAATCCCTCTACACATCCATCCCCCACCCAGATGGCCTGAGGGCGCTCCGCTTCTTCCTTGAACAGAGGCTCGACCAGTCCCCATCCACCACCACCCTCCTCCACCTGGCTGAACTAGTTCTCACATTGAACAACTTCTCCTTTAACTCGACTCATTTCCTCCAAATCAAAGGTGTTGCCATGGGTACCCGCATGGGTCCTAGCTATGCCTGCCTTTTCGTGGGCTATGTGGAACAATCTTTGTTCCAGTCCTACTCGGGTCCCCTCCCTCAACTCTTTTTCTGATACATTGATGACTCTAGCGGTGCCGTTTCCTGCTCTCGCCCCGAACTTGACAATTTCATTTACTTTGCCTCCAATTTCCATCTCTGACTCTTCCCTTCCCTTCCTCGACTTCTCCATCTCCCTCTCTGGGGATAGGTTATCGACCAATATTCACAAAAAGCCCACTGACTCCCACAGCTACCTGGACTACACTGCCTCCCACCCCGCTTCCTGTAAGGACTCTATTCCATTCTCACAGTCTCTCTGTCTCCGCCGTATCTGCTCCGACGATGCCACCTTCCACACCAATGCTTCAGACCTGTCTTCCTTTTTCCACAACCGAGGATTCCCCTCTACGATGGTTGACACTGTCCTCGACCGTGTCGGTTCTATCTCTCGCAATTCTGCCCTCACCCCTGCCCCTCCCTCCCGGAACCATGATAGGGTTCACCTTGTCCTCACCTTGCACCCCACCAGCCTCCACATTCAACGGATCATCCTTTGGCATTTCCGCTACCTCCAAAGTGATCCCACCACCAAGCGTATCATCCCTCCTCTCCCCTTTCAGCATTCTGTAGGGACCGCTCCCTCCGAGACACCCCAGTCCACTCCTCTATCACCCCAAACAGCCCTTCCCCTTCACCTGGCACCTTCCCGTGCAAGCGGATGAGATGTAACACCTGTCCCAAAGTCCAGGGCCCCAAACACCTCTTCCAGGTGAAACAGCGATTTACTTCTACTTCCCGCAATCTAGTATACCGTATTCGCTGCCCATGATGTGGTTTCCTCTACATTGGGGAGACCAAACACAGATTGGGTGACCGCTTTGCAGAACACCTCCATTCAGTCCATAAGGGTGACCCGAGCTTCCGGTCGCCTGTCATTTTAATTCACCACTCCATTCCCACTCGGACCTCACCATCCTTGGCCTCTTGTATTGTTCCATGGAAGCTCAATGTAAACTCGAGGAACAGCACCTCATCTTCCGATTTGGCACTCTGCAGCCTTTCGGACTCAATATCGAGTT
Source organism: Somniosus microcephalus (assembly GCF_052327205.1). Classification (NCBI taxonomy): domain Eukaryota; kingdom Metazoa; phylum Chordata; class Chondrichthyes; order Squaliformes; family Somniosidae; genus Somniosus; species Somniosus microcephalus. The sequence goes on from NW_028225184.1 coordinate 51,042,987, forward strand.
CAACAATTGCAGATCATAACCTCGGCCACTATTACACATTTTTTCTTGTAATTTTTCCACTCCTTTCTCCCCCCCTTTCCTTTTGTTTCTCTCTCACACCTGGCAGCTATCTCTTGCCCTGCCAGTACGCTTTACACCTAATCTCAGCCTATTACCATCTCGTCTAGATCTTTTGTTTCTTTCACTTCTTTTGTCCGATCACAGCCCTGCCTTCGATCTATTTTCTTTTCTCTCCAGCTTTGAAGAAGGGTTCGACCCAAAACGTCAACTCAAATTTCTCTCCACGGATGTTGCCTGACCTGCTGAGATTTTCCAGCATTTTCTGTTGTTATTTTGGCAGTATCATTGCCGTTTTCTGCTCTCGCCCTGAACTAGAACATTTCATTCACTTTGCTTCCAATTTCCAACCTTCCCTTACCTTCACATGGTCCATCTATAACTCTTCCTTTCTCTTCCTCGACTTCTCTATCTCCATCTCTGGGTATTGACAATCATTCACTATAAGACACTGGAATCACTCATCAGGCCAGGCAGCATCCGTGGAGAGAGATACAGAGTTAAAGTTTCAGGTCTGAGACCCTTCATCAGAACTGAAAAAAGCTGCAGATGTAATTGATAGCACCTTCTCCTGCTGCTTCACAAAGTCAAAGGGGGCAAGAAAGAGTGACAAACAAAACAGAAGAACAAAATAAGCTGTCAAAAATCACCCACAGGACGCACCAGCAGAGAGGCATGATAAATAATAGTACCTAGGTTCGGATCAGCCATGATCCTATTGAATGGCGGAGCAGGCCCGAGTGGCCGTATGGCCTACTCCTGCTCCTACTTCTTACGTTCTTATGTAAGGTACATTTAATTGCAGGCGCTCGTTGCCACATGGGTTTAAGGTATAGCGGCTGTAGAACAGACCTGACTAAAACATGGGCTGGAATCGTGACCAAACATTCCTGGCTACAATGCATTCTGGAGGGATGGGTTTGGGCAAAAGATGGAGGGGGCGTAGTTTTTGGCAGTATTTATCAAGAATTATATAACATTTTACAGAGGGAAGATATGCTAAAGATTCAAAGACTGAATCTATTTGGGTAGCGTTAAGTAACAGAAAATGAGCTGTTACATTTCTGGGTCTTTACTATAGGCCCCCAAATTGTGGGATGGAAACAAAGATTGCGAGTATTTATACTCAGTTTTGTGGGTTTTCTCAGAGGCCCAGTTTCGGTTGCAGCCAGTGAGTATTTATACTCAGTTTCACAGGTTTTATCAGAGGTGAACCAATCTCACAGACGAGCGGTGGCGTTCCAGAGCCACGTCATGATTCAAAAAGTGACGCAGTCAAGAAGAAGCAGCTGATTGGGTGAGTATGGCCAGGTGAGTATTTATACTACTCTATAGTTTGACAGTTACGCTTAATAGTGTATAAGGTTTAGAAAGTCTTTGTTTTGTGGTTTATAGTTTCTAACGTCTCTGTTGTATAGCGGGGAATACCAGTAAACAATGGCCCTTGAGTAACTAATACCATTTAATTGCAGCGTAGTTAGTGTTCTATGATTTGATGTAATTTAATTTAAGTTAATTAAAGGGTAAGATTGCTACAAATGCCACGAGTTAGTCAGTGTAGAAATAGAAGAATATTTCAAGTGAGAATGTGGCTAGAAGAATGGGGCTTGGGGGAGAGATTCAAATTCCTGAGACAATGAAACCGGTTCTGGGGGAGCTAGGACCAGTACAGTCTGGATGGTATTGCATCTGGGCAGGATCGGGACCGATGTCCTAGGGGGCGTTTTTGGTAGTGCTCTGGGGGAGGGTTTAAACGATAATGGCAGGGGTTTGGGAACAAGTGCTGGGAGACAGAGGAAAGGAAAGCACGGATAGAAGCAACAGAGAGGAAGGAGAAAAGCAAAAGAGGCAGACAGAGAAATCAAGGGTTTAAAGCAAACAGGGCTACAGTAAAAAACAATTCTAAAAGGAATTAGAGTGTTAAAAAAACAAGCCTTAAGGCTTTGTGTCTTAATGCGAGGAGCATTCATAATAAGGTGCATGAATTAGCTGTGCAAATAGATGTAAACAGGTATGATATGATTGGGATTACGGAGACATGGCTCCAGGGTGATCAAGGCTGGGAACTCAACATCCAGGGGTATTCAATATTCAGAAATGACAGTCAAAAAGGAAAAGGAAATATGGTATTGTTGCTGGTTAAAGAGGAGATTAACACAATAGTAAGGAAGGATATTACATCTGATGATGTGGAATCTGTATGGGTAGAGTTGCGAAATTCCAAGGGGGAGAAAACGTTAGTGGGAGTGGTATACAGACACCAAAACAATAGTGGTGAGGTTGGGGATGGCATTAAAAAGGAAATTAGAGAATCGTGCAATAAGGGCACAACAGTTATCATGGGTGACTTTTATCTGCATATAGATTGGGCTAACCAAATTAGTAAGAATACTGTGCAGGAGGAATTCCTAGAGTGTATACAGGATGGTTTCCTGGACCAATATGTCGAAGAACCAAATGTAGATCAGGCCATCTTTTAATGGTTATTATGTAATGATAAATGGTTCATTAGCAATCTCGTTGTGTGAAGTCCCTTGGGGAAGAGCGATCATAACATGATAGAATTATTCAATAAGATGGAGAATGACGTAGTTGACGCAGACACTAGGGTCCTGAAATTAAATAAAGGAATCTACGATGGTATGAGGCATGAGTTGGCTTGGATGGATTGGGGAACATTACTTAAATGGTTGATGGTGGTTTGGCAATGGCAAACATTTAAAGATCACATGGATGAACTACAGAATTTGTTCATCACTGTCTGGCATAAAAATCAAACAGGAAAGATGGCTCAACCGTGGCTAACAAGGGGAATTAGGCATAGCATAAGATCCAAGGAACTGACACATACATTGGCCAGATAAAGCAGAAAACCAGAGGATTGTGAGCAGTTTTTGAGTCAGTAAAGGATGACCAAGGGGTTAATTAAGTGGGGGAAAGTAAAGTATGAGAGTAAGCTTGCAGGGAAGGTAAAAGCTGACTGTAAAAGCATCTATAGATATGAGAAGACAAAAAGATTAGTGAAGTGGTGCATAGGTCCCTTGCAGTCAGAATCAGGGGAATTTTTAACGGGGAACAAAGAAATGGCTGACCAATGAAATACATACGTTGATTAGGTCTTCACAAAGGAGGACACAAATAACCTCGCAGAGAGGTCGGGGAAAATGGGGTCTAATGAGAGGGAGGAACTGAATGAAATCAGTATTTGTAGTGAAATGGTGTTAGGGAAATTGCCAGAATTGAGGGCCGATAAATCCCCAGGGCCTGATAATCTACATCCCATTGTATTTAAAGAAGTGGTCTTAGAAATAGTAGACGCATTGCCGGTCATCTTCCAAAATTCTGTAGATTCTGGAACAGTTCCCATGGATTGGAGAGTAGCTAATGTTACCCCACTCTTTAATAAAGGTATTTGAAAGAAAACAGGGCAATATAGACCAGTTAGCTTGACATCGGTAGTGGGGAAAGTGTTACAGTCAATTATAAAATATGTAATAGCAGAGCACTTGGAAAACAGTCACAGGATCGGACAAAGTCAACATGGATTTACTAAAGGTAAATCATGCTTGACAAATCTACAGGATATTCTTGAGGACGGAACTGGTAGAATATATAAGGGAGAACCAGTGGATATGGTGCATTTGGACTTTCGGAAGGCTTTCGATAAGGTCTCGCCTAAGAGAGTAGCATGTAAAGTTAAAGCACATTGGATTGGGGGCAAGGTGTTGGTTGGATAGAGAACAGTTTAACAGACAGGAAGCAAAGAGTTGGAATAAACGTGTCTTTTTCTGAGTGGCAGGCAGTGACTAGTGGGGTACTGCAGGGATCGGTCCTAGGAAACCAGCCATTCACAAAATATATAAATGATCTAGACGAGGGAACTAGATATAATATCTCCAAATTTGCAGACGTCACAAAGCTGGGTGGGCATGTGTGCTGTGAGGAGGATGCAAGGAAACTCCAGTATGATTTGGACAGGTTGGGTGATTGGGCAGAATCATGGCAGATGCAGTATAATGTGGATAAATGCGAGTTAATCCACTTTGGTGGCAAAAACAGGAAGGCAGATTATTATCTGAACGGCAATAGATTGGGAAAAGGGTAATTGCAACGAGACCTGGGTGTCCTTGTGCACCAGTCGCTGAAGGTAAGCATGTAGGTACAGCAGGTGGTTAAGAAGGCAAATGGTATTCTGGCCTTCATAGCGAGAAGATTCGAGTGGAGGAGCAAGGATGTCTTGCTGCACTTGTACAGGGCCTTCGTGAGACCACACCTTGAGTATTGTGTGCAGTTTTGGTCGCCTTATCTGAGGAAGGATGTTCTTGCCATGGAAGGAGTTCAGCAAAGATTCACCAGGCTGATACCTGGGATGGCAGGAATGACGTATGAAGAGTGATTGGGTCGATTAGGCTTATATTCGCTAGAGTTTGGAAGATTGAGGGGGGATCACATTGAAACTTATAAAATTCTAACAGGACTAGACAGACTAGATGCAGGAAGGCTGTTCTCGATGGCGGGGGAGTCCAGAACCAGAGGTCATATTCTAAGAATGAGGTTTAAGCCATTTAGGACTGAGATTAGGAGGAATCTCTTCAACTGGAGAGTGGTGAACCTGTGGAATTCTCTACCAGAGAAAGCAGTTCCAACCAAATAATTAAATATATACAAGAAATTTTAGATATATTTCTTAAGGCTAAAGGGGTCAAGGGATATGGGGAGAAAGCAGGGACCCGGTACTGAATTTTGATGATCAGCCATGATCTCATTGAATGGCGGAGCAGTCTTGAAGGGCAGAATGGCCTACTCCTGCTCCTATCTTCTATGTTTCCATGACTCTATGTTTCTATACTCAGATCTAAAATCAAGGCTGTGTAAAAATATAAGCTGTGGGTTTGTGAGCCAAGCCCTAACCTCTGGAATTACCTCCCAAAAAGGCTCCGCCTCTCTTTCCACCATTAAAACGCTGCTTAAATTCTACCACTTTGAAGAAGCTTTTGGTCATCTGTTCTAATATCTCCTTATGTGGCTCGGTGTCAAGCTCTGTCTGAAAGTCGCTCCTGTGAAGCGTGTTGTGATGTTTTACTACTTTTAAGACGCTATATAAATGCAAGTTTGTTTGTCGTTGCGTATATGTGTGTGGTGCTTATAACAATGTGGGTGTCAGTTGTAAATAGTGGTGAACGGTTGTTTTTCAGACTGGAGGGAAGTATACAGTGGTATCACCCAGGGGCCGGTATTAGGACCACTGCTCATTTTGATATATATTAATGACCTAGGCTTGGGTATACTAGGCATAATTTCAAACACTGCTGAAGAACGGAAAATAACAGACCTCATGAGGACATATATAGAGTGGTGAAATGGTCAGACACATAGCAGGTGTAATTTAACACGGAGATGTGTGAAGTGATCCATTTTGATAGGAAGAATGAGGAGAGGCAATATAAACTAAATGCAATAATTTTAATTGGGATGCAGGAACAGAGAGACCTCGGGTGTATTTATCCATCTTTGACGATGGCGGGACAAGTTGAGAAATCTGTGAAAAATGATACGGGATCCTTGGCTTAATTAATAGAGGTATAGAGTACACCACCGAGGAGGTAATGCAAAGCCTTTATAAATCACTGGTTAGGACTCAGAGGGAGGATTCTGGGCAGAACATTTTAGGAAGAATGTGAAGGCGTTAGAGAGTGTGCTGGAGAGATTTACAAGAATGGTTCTAGGGATGACAGAACTCAGTTTCGTGGAAAGACTGGAGAAGCTGGATTTGTTCTCCTTGGAGCAGAGAAGATTGTGAGGAGAGTTGATTGAGGTGCTCAAAATCGTGAGGGCTCTAGACAGAGTAGATAGAGAGAAGCTGATGCTATTTGTGGAATGGTCGAGAACCAGAGGACACAGATTTAAACTGATTCGCAGAAGGTCCAAAGGCGTATTTGAGGAAAAAAGTTATGCAGCGATTGGTTAGGATCTGGAATGCACTGCCTGAAAGCATGATGAACGCAGATTCAATCGTGCCTTTCGAAATGGAATTGGATAAGTACCTGATGGATAAAAGATTGCAGGGCTACGGGGAAAGGGCGGGGGAGTGGGACTAGCTGAAGTGTTCTTGCAGAGAGGAGGCATGGACTCGATGGGCCAGATGGCCTCCACTGTGCTGTAACCATTGCTGTGATTCAATGATTCTAAATTCAGTGTATAACATGGGGTATGGTTTAACAGTTAACAGATTATTGAAGTAGCGACTCTCCCTCAGTTAGCATTACCTTCGTCTTGCAAAAGAAGGTTATCAGTTAATTAATGTCGCTTTCCCGTGTAAGCAACCTAAAACTTTAAATCAATCATAAGTCTCACGTGGGTCTCGAACCACGTGACTGAAATTAAACATCGCACCGCACTACCGACTGAACTAGCTGGATATAATAAAGGCGCATCGCATTGTTGCAATGCTGATGGCCAGATATTCAGTGATGCTTGTTCCATTGAATGTCAAAGATCGATGGTTAGACTCTCGCTTGTTGGAGACAGTCATTGCCTGGCACTTGTGTGGCCCAAATGTAATTTGCCACCTAACAGCCTAAGCCTGAATGTCATACACGTCTTGTTGCATGCGGGCATGGAAATTTTCATTATATGAGGAGTTGAGAATGGAACTGAACTCTGTGCAATCATCAGCGAATATCCCCACTTCTGACCTTATGAAGGAGGGAATGTCATTGATGAAGCAGCTGAAGATGATTTGGCCTAGGACACTCCCCTGAGAAACTCGTACAGCGATATCCAGGGGCTGAGATGATTGACCTCCATCAACGACAACCATCTTCCCTTGTGCTAGTTATGGCTACAGCCAGTGGAGAGTTTCCCCCCGACAGCCCCACAACCCCCACGTCTCCCATTGACTGCAATTTTACGAGGGCTCCATGATGCCACACTCGGTTAAGTGCGGACTTGATGTCAAGGGAAGTCATTCTGAATTGATCTCTGAATTTCAGCTCTTTTTTCCATGTTTGGACCAAGGCTGTAATGAGGTCTGGAGCTGTGTCGTCCTGGCAGAACCAAAGCTGAGCATTGGTAAGCAGGTTATTGCCGAATAGGTACTGCTTGATAGCAATGTTGATGATACCTTCCATCAATTTGCTGATGATTGAGAGTAGATTGAATGGGCAGTAATTATCCGGATTGGATTTATCATGCTTTTTATGGACAAGACATACCTGAGCAGTTTTCCACATTGTCAGATAGATGCCAGTGCTGTAGCTGTACTGGATCAGCTTGGCTAGAGACGTGGCTAACTCTGGAGCACAAGTCTTCAGCATGACAGCCAGGATTATGTAGGGTCCCATTAGCGTTTGCTTTTTCCAGTGTGCTCCGTCGTTACTTGCTATCACATAGAGTGAATCGAATTAGCTTGAGAATGGCTTCTGTGATGGTGGGGACCTCAGGAAGAGGCCGAGATGGATCATCCTCTGCACTTCTGGCTAAAGGTGGCTTTATGCGCTTCAGCCTTGGCATTTGCACTCAAGTGCTCAGCTCCATTAACATTGAGAATGGGGATAGAGGAACCTGACATTGCTCTAAGGCATGTTTCAATCATTCCCCAGAATTATGCACAGAAGCGCCTGATGCCCTCCTTTGTTTAAAGCAGCAAGCAGACAAAAACGCAGGTATTCGTTCAAAATCAACGCACAAGTGGCCACACACAGAATAAACAGAAACAGAGAGACAGGCAGAATTGGGAAACACTGGGAAATGGACAAGAAATATTGGCAAGGACTAACACGCTTTGTGTTCAGAATATTGTCTGAACACCTGTGGCTAATGAAAGGGATTTTGATGCTTGATTTCCTTATACGCCTTGGAATTCTGGAGAACATGGCCAGTAGTTTGCAGAAACGCGGCTTAGATCTGCTGTTGTGAACAGAGGCAATGCTGCAGGATCCTTTAATAATCTCTCACAAATCAACTGAAAGCAGTCGGAATATGCAGCATTGAGAGGGGCTTTCTGCAAGATCAGGGCTGGAAAGGGGAGGGAGTGAGAGACACTGTAGACTTTGAATGTGTAGAAGACTGCACAGAGAAACAACAAATGTAACAGGGCTTTAAACATTGAACCAAGAATGAGAAATTTTCCATTTTTCTACTAGTTAATTGAATATGATTTCAAAATGTTTCCACTCGGTCTCGAACCGGGAAATCTTTCACATGTTTGGCGACCGTGCTGACCAATCCACTACGGAAATGCTGTGCTGAATGGTCACCTTCTGCAGACCCCCGTGAAGCAATGCTCGCTCCTGAGAAAACTTTCAACTTTCCACTTCGCTGCGACTGCCTCAACAACCAGAAGCACATCATTCGGTCCAGAGGTACAATATACACTTCTGTAAAATGCCTGCAGTCAGCAGGACATTATATTTGGAACTAGACAATCTAAATGTTTACATGCCCGCATTTAACTCCAGCTCACAATGACAGAACAGTCAGCATATCATTAGTCTTCCAGGCATCTTCTTGAACTGCATCTCCCTAACAGCCTTAGCATCTCACAGCATGGCTTTCAAACAATTCATTGCCAGTGAGAAAAATGCAACCCTTGAATCTTATCTAAGTGTCCTTGACTGGAATGAGAGAGTGCCTGGGCCGTGGGCAGTGATAACTTATCCTGAGCATTAAGATATTCATTAGGCCTGAGCCCTTGCTGCGTAAGACAATTAACCTCATCTCCCCTCTGTTTCTTTTGCTGGTTATCTTCACTCGGTTTCCTCTGGTTACTGTAACACTTGCATCTTGATGTATCATTGGCCCGCAGGCATCTGTAAGGAATACCTATTATATTCACATGTGATCACATGCTGAGTTGTCTTTAGCCTGCAGGCATCTGTAAGGACTGCTATTGTTTGGGAACACCTAGTGTCCTGACTCCATCTTGTCCACACGGTGCTGTGCTGTTGTGAGTCAGACAGACCTGATGCTTCTTTAAAAGAACAGCGAGAGTTCTAAAAATGGGCGACACAGACATAAAACGCTTCAAAAACTGTGGATATTGTGGGAACAACTGCCATGGAGAAAAGCAGTACTGCCCTGCCAAAGGAAGACAATGTACTAAATGTGGTAAACGGAACCACTTTGCCAAAGTTTGCAGGACGGTTTCCGGAAAAATGGTAGACACAGTGAGTGACAGCCAAATGCCAGATAGAGAGCCAAATGCAGATGATCTGTTTATTGATTTTGTGTCACAGAAAAAACAGATTTCATAGACTGAGCAAGCTTTTGCCGATATTGAGATAGGAAAACAGGGCAAAGAGTGTATTTTTAAACTAGACACTGCATCTCAGGTTAATGTAGTTCCTCTGAGTGAGTATCACAGCTTGAAGGATGAGTTTGAGCTACAGCCCACCTCACGCAGACTGACCGGCTAGCGGGGTGAGCAGCTCAATGTAAAAGGCACATGCATGATGAAATGCAAGTACAAAGAAAGCGACATGATGTTGAACATTTACATTTTTGACACATAAGCGCCTCCAGTGCTAGGTCTAAAGATATGTTTGGACATGGATCTCGTCAAGCTAGTGCTATCATTGACAGCACCAGTTGAGAAGAAGACAGTCGTGGAGGAGTTTGCTGACGTTTTCAAAGGAATCGGACTATTCCCTGCTGAATACACTATTCACCTTGACCCAGCAGCAACCCCTGTGGTTTGCCCACCGAGAAGGATACGCCTTGCTCTACGTAGTCGCCTGAAGGAGGAGCTGCAGAGCATGGAGAATACAGAAATCATCGTCCGGGAAACAGAACCGACAGAGTGGGTCAACGCGGAAGTAATGGTTGACAAACCACGCATAGGAAAGCTCAGAGTCTGCCTCGACCCCAGAGATTCGAACAAAGCTATCAAACGCCCTCACTACCCTCTACCAACGCTAGATGTCATCACACCCAAGCTAGTGGGAGCACGTTACTTCAGTGTAATGGACGCACAATCAGGATACTGGACTATCAAGCTCATGGAAGAGTCATCTAAGCTAACAATGTTCAACACACCATTTGGACGCTACCGATTTCTGCGTTTACCATTTGGTCTTATATCAGCTCAGGATGAATTCCACCGGAAGATCGACGAAACCTATGAAGGCCTCGATGGAGTCGTCACAATTTTTGATTACATCCTCATCTATGGCAGGAATAGAGAGGAACATGACAGGAACCTCCGTGCGATGCTACAAAGATCATGGGAGAAAGTCATCCGGCTCAACCCGGAGAAAAGCATAATCGGATCCACCGAGATCAGTTATTTCCGACATCAGCTTTAAGTCGGATCCAGAGAAAATCTCTGCCATCAAGAAGATGAAGCGGCCAAAGCACCGCGCAGAGCTAGAGACAGTACTAGGCATGGTTAACTGCTTAGCCAAGTTTGCTCCGAGCCTCTCCGAAATCAAAGCACCCATGCGTCAGTTGCTCAAACAATCCTTTGAGTTCCTGCGGGACAAACAACATGACACAGCATTTCAGAAAATGAAAGACCTAATCACCGGAGAACCAGGATCTGTTCTTGCCTACTTCGACCGCAACAAAGAGATCAGACTACAAGTGGACACATCAAAGTACGGACTAGGCACAGTATTACTGCAAGAAGGAAAGCCCATCGGCAACGCTTCCAGATCCCTCACAGACAGTGAAATCAACTATGCTCAATTCGAGAAAGAGCTATATGCAATTCTGTTCGGATGTAAGCGTTTCCATCAGTATGTCTGTGGCCGACAAGTCCTTGTGGAATCCGACCACAAGCCCCTCGAGTCAATCATGAGGAAAACACGAGCCGCAGCCCCACCAAGGCTACTGAGAATGATCCTTCAGCTACAGAAGTATGACTTCACAATCATTCACCGTCCAGGCAAAGACATTCCTGTCGCAGACACGCTCTCCAGAAAGTCTGTTAGCTACCAGGAAAGCAGACTCAGTGAAGGCATGGATGTGCAGGTGCACATGGTTTACAACAGCTTAACAGTGCGTGACTCAAAACTGAAGGAGATCCGAGCAGCAACAGAGAAAGATGCACAACTCACACTGCTGAGCAAAGTCATACATGAAGGATGGCCTGAGGAAAGGAGGAAATGACCTCAGGGCATATCTGAATTCTGGAACCACAGAGATGAACTGTCAAAAATCAATGGAGTCGTTTTCAACGGGGAGAAAATCATCATTCCTACCAGTCTCAGAGAAGAGATGTTGACAAAAATTCATGCTGGACATATGGGCATGGAAAAGTGCAAACAAAGAGCACGTGACATTATGTTTTGGCCCGGAATGTGCAAACACATTGAGGACATTGTCAGAAAATGTTCCATTTGTCTTGAACGCCGCCCAGCAAATGTCAAAGAGCCCATGATAGCTCACCGTATCCCAGACAGGCCCTGGCAGGTTGTCAGCTGCAAGCAAGTGCATGCAAAACGTGTACAGGTACAGAAACACCAAAAGAGAACTATGACAGGTCAGCTAGACTACTGCCGTCACTGCACAATGGAGAATCCATCAGAATCGAAGAGTATGACTATTGGATGCCAGCAGTCGTCATCCAGTCAGCTGACACTGAGCGATCGTATCATATCTGCAACCCAGAAGGACAGGTGTACCGCCGCAATTGCATGCACCTCCTGGACACCAAGAAACAACACCGTCATTCCGATGAGAAGGGTCAGTTCAACAGAGTGTGATGAACAGAGCAATATAAAAACACATTATACTTACCTGCACCTAAACCTGAACCATAATTGTTCACCGATTCAGAAGCATGCTCAGTTGCATACCACACAAGGTCGGGACGAGAGGTCAAGCCTAGTGTTATCCTTGACTTGTGAACTGTCAAATCGTGTAGGCAGATAGCTGCCCGAAAAAAAAATCAGTACATCGTTATGAAACGTTGAGATGTTTTCAGTGTTAGTTAAATGTTGAGTTTACTTATATGTTGATGCTACTGAGAACATTATGTAGAAGAAAAGTTCAAAAGTAATGCATCACAGTTTTCTTTTGAAAGAAAGGGGATGAAACATTTGCATATTGATTTATCATTGGCCCGCAGGCATCTGTAAGGAATTCCTATTATATTCACATGTGATCACATGCTGAGTTGTCGTTGGCCTGCAGGCATCTGTAAGGACTGCTATTGTATGGGAAGTCCCAGTGTCCTGACACCAACTTGTCCACACGGTGCTGTACTGTTGTGAGTCAGACAGACCTGATGCTTCATTAAAAGAGTTTAAACTGTAGTACTCCGTTGTCCTGCAATTTATTATTTTTCTACAACGTGTGCAAAACAGGACAGTTACCATCCCTCCTGCCACTGGAAAGCATTTCTCCATATTTCCTCTATCAAAACCCCTTGTAAGTTTGAAACCCACTATTAAATTTCCTCTTAACCTTCAGAGCAAAACAATCCCAGCCTCTCCAGACTCTCAACATAACAGAAGTAGCTTATCCCTTTGACCAGTCTGTAAGACGTCAAACTGAGGCTCTTGCTCTCTATGTCTATCTTTGTCTCTGTCTCCCTCTTTGTCTCTGTATATGATTCTGAAGGGGCTTCACAGGGTAGACGCAGGGAGGATGTTTCCCCTCCTGGGGGAATCTAGAACAAGGGGGCAAAACTTCAGGATAAGGGGTCGCCCATTTAAAACGGAGATGAGGAGGAATTTCTTCTCTCAGAGGGTCGTGAAACTTTGGAATCCTCTACCCCGGAGAGCTCTGGAGGCGGAGTTATTGATTATATTCAATGTGGAGATAGACGTAAATTTGAGCTGCAGTGGAGTCAAAAGTTACGGGGAGCGGGCGGGAAAGTGGCGTTGATTCAAAGATCTGATCAGCTACGACCAGATTCAATGGCGGGGAATGCTCGAGGGGCAGATGGCCTACTCCTGCTCCTACATCTTCTGCTCTTATTCGTATTACTGTCCCCTCTGCCTCTTTGTCCCTCTGCTCACATGTCGATTCTTGCTCTGCCAGCATCTGTATCTCTCAATTCCTCATTAGAATAGTGGTGAGTATCCCCGCGGGTCGCCAGGGTTCAATTACCCGATGACGAGGACTTTTAACATCCTCAATTTTAAAAAATAATTTTAAAAGACGTACTGGCATATGAAGAAATAAATAACAACTCGCTGCCCCAATTCCTCGTTAGTATAGAGTTCTCCTTCTCTTTCCCTTTTATGTGGGGCACTGAGGAGGGAGAGAGGACAGAGAAAATGAAATAACAGGTATACGCAGAAAAAGCGGTGGTGCGGGACCATGCACAACTGCTCTTTCAAAGAGACAGCACTGGCACGATTGGCCGAATGGCCTCCCGCTGTGTTGCAGGCCGCCATGAATCTATGACACACAGATGGATATCTGAGACATACTCACACAAAGAGAGCACACACGGGTATTTTGTGTGTGTTTGAGTCTTTGTCTCAAGCACTGCAGAACCATTTCCTCTGCATTGTCCTTGATATTATAGTGGTGAGTATTCAATACCCCGACGGCTTCTCTCTGACTGTATGTCTCTGTCTCTGAGAAAAGCACAGAAGGAGATAAATGTCAAGTGGCTGCCTACCTGCACTTGGTGCTGTGCTTTTGCGAACATGTCCTTTGTGATCTCGCCTGAAAAATGTCATCTTGTACGAAAGGTTTGCCTGGTGTGAAAGTGATCTGAATTTCAAAGCTTCAAGGAGGAAAGATTGTGTTGCGGTGCTTCCTGGCAGGAAGCTTCCTGCAGTATCCCTAGTGGTTAGGGTTCAGCGCGTTTATCGCCATGTCCTGGGTTCAATTCCCAGCCAGGGAAGAGTGCATTCTGGAGCTTTTGAAATGCTACCAATCAAAGCAACCACGCGAAGCAATACTTGCTCCTCATCAACTTTTCAACTTTCCACACTGTTGATGCTGCCTCAACAGTCAGCAGTGCATCATTCGGTACAGAGGTACAAAAGGCACTGCCTTCACTTCTGTAAAATGTCTGCTGGTTCAAAGTCAGCAAGAAATGACATTTGTAACTAGAAAATTTGGGGGAAAAATTATGTTGGTTGCGCCTCCTGTTATCGCCTTAAGAGGGTGCCAATTGGGCCAAAAAGCAATTAGCACCTGGGTGCAGTGATATCTGCACCTCCAGCGAAATGGACCGGACATTTTGCGGCGGTGCTAACTAATACCACCCGATCTCCTGCGCACGAAGATCTTGACGTCATTCGAGAGTGCAACACCCTTGTGACGCCCCGGAATGGAAATTGAGTGGCGTCTCCTCCTTTCCACCTGGTGCACTCAAAGACAGGTTGATTGGAGCGCTTCTCAGTCGCTGTGGGGCTGGGGGGACGTTATTTAAAGGGGACCTCTTCCTGGCTTCTGTGTGATAGCCATTTTTGCACCACTCCTTCTGAGAGAGAGAGAGAGATTTTCAGAGACAAAGAGAGAAAGAAAGACTTCTGCATTGAGTCAAAGCTGTCTGAGCTAGTTTTGGCTTCTGACCATAACTTTGCAGATACTTTGCTTTTAGACCGACATAACTTTGATTGCCTAGATATTATGGGGGCTCCAATGGATGCGATTGTCGTCCTTCTCCATCACATTCGGAGGGCTCAGAGACGAAGAGAGAGAGTGGCAACCATGGCATGGCGGAGGAGGGCCATCAGGCCTCTGTACAGGAGACCTTACCCTCCCAGGGTTTTTTGCCAACAGTTCTCCAACCTTACTATGTCTGAGGAGCAGTGTTTGTAAAGGTTGCGCTTCAGCAAGGAGGTGGTCACTGGGTTCTGCCACCTGTTTCAGCCAGAGCTGCAGCTTTCAACTGAGGAGCAGGACGTCTCTGTCGGTGGCAGTGAAGATAACAGTGGCTCTTAACATTTATGCCACTGGCTCATTTCAATCAGCTACTGGGTTCATCGCCAATATCTCCCAGTTCGTGGTGCATTGCTGCATCCGTCAGGTCACAAATGCCCTCTTTAGAAGGAGACGTAAATCTCATTCACCATGACCCTGGACAAGTAGCAAGAACGCAGAACGGGCTTTCCGATGATAGCGGGCTTCCCCATGGTGCTGGCCGCCATTGACTGCACACATGTGGCTTTGCCTGCACCGCAAGAGAATGCCGATAATTTCTGCAACCGAAAGGGCTTCACTTCCATAAACGTTCAGTTGGTCTGTGACCACAGAAGGCTGATACTCGCTGTCAATGCCCACTTTCCTACTTTCATCAAGCGCCAGACTTCCGTGGCAGACCTTCCCAGGCATTGCATCACCCAGGAAGTTGGCTTCTCGGGGACAAGGGATATCCTCTGTGAACCTGGCTGATGACACCGCTTCATACGCCCAACACCCTCGCTGAGCTGCGATAAATCGAGAGCCATCAAGATACCAGGAACATCGTTGAGCACACAATCGGCTTGCTCAAGCAATGGTGACGCTGTCTGGAACATTCTGGAGGAGCCCTTCAGTACTCACCTGAGCGAGTCTCCCACTTCGTTGTTGTCTGCTTCATGCTGCTTAACCTGGCAATCGTCAGGACCCAGCCAATGCAACCAGGAATTGGAGCACCAGCAGAGGAGGAGGAGGGAGAGTAGGAGGAAGATGAGGAGGGTGATCTTCAGTAGCACCAATGCGGAAGGGAGGCACACAATGTACAAAGTGGAAGGGCCGTCCGTCAAAGGCTCATAGCAAGTCTCTTCTAGTCCCCCTCTGAGGAAATTGATTCTGCCATTCAAACAACCTGAATGAAATCATCCCGCAACCCCTAAGGCGGTCAAGGCAACAATGATTGCAAAGTCCAAACATATACATTTTGAATACAGACACATCTTTAATTGACAAACTCTGTGCGTCTCATTTCTGCCTGACAAACTAATAGAAAGAGGCACAGAAAGAACAATCATTAACATAACTGCCTCTCACAACATGGAGACAATGTCCCAAACAATTACAAAAAATTGACCATGAACAATTAAAAAAACAATGAAAAACATTTTGTCATACCTCCCACTTTTTGCCCTTCAAGGGTGATCTCCTTCCCTTGCGAAATTCCCCCCTTCCGACCCTGCAGCTCCTCCGGAATCGGGCCCCAGTGGCTGGAGCAAGGCTGGAGAAAGGTTGCTGATTGTCACAAACTGAGAGTGCAGATGCACTGGAAGGACGGCCTGGTTCGGCTCTGGGCCTGGAGGGCCCGGCTGCAGACTGCACCAACTCTGCATGGGCGGCAGCAGTCTGTCCTACAGGTGGTGGCAACTGCAGTGGAGAAGTGCCAGTCGCGTCAGCAGGAATGCTGTAATCTTGAGAGAGGACAGCAACTCCCTGCTCGAACGACACACTGGCACTCCCATGGGGCAGCACTTCAGCATCTGGAGCAAACTGATGGAGCACAGATTGCTGGCCTGCTGTGGTGCGGTGAGAGCCCCAGGGTAATTTGACTTTCAAGCGAGGGTGGCAGCAGTCAGTGCTCGCTTGGCCTGAATATACTTCTGCATGAGATCAGCCAGTGACTGCATTGCAACAGTAAGCATTTGCATGGCAGCCGCCTGTGCTACGCCGAAGTGCTCCAACTCCTTGCCAGTGATTCAATGCATTCGGGCAACCTTGTCACTGCAGCCATGAGTTACGTGTGCCTGGGCGCTCATTTCAGCGAGGACCTGCTCCTCCTCTGCATCCAGTGCAGCAGGCCTTGATGGCATACTCTCCCTCCGGGGAGAGGGCCCCCGATCTTCCCTACCCCCTCACGTTGCTGCAGCACGCTGGGTCCTGGAGCTTCACTCTCATCAGACCATTCCCCCCTGCTCCCCTCCAGGGATGGCATGTTCCCAGTGTGGGCATGGGCTTCCACAGGAGATGGTGGAACTAATGCTCCGGCTTCCTGTTCTGCCTCGCCTTCAGCTTCACTCCCACTGGCAGCTTGAGGGCCCGTCTCCTCACCTGGTGGATCACCATCTGAAAGCAGGTAGGTATAAGAGTGGCGTTAGCGTGAGGAAAGGGTGGCAGCAAGCGAGGAATGAGTGCAGCGATTTAGTAATTTGGATTGAAAGTGTCAAAGGCTGGTGTTGTGAGGAACAAGTGGAAGGGGAGAGGACAAAAATGTGATGACCTTACCATCGCTGTCCAGAACGGGGTCGGCGTCTCCAGTGGTGATGGGACCAATCACCCAGCTTGCCACAATCCTCTGGACATGCACTTCAAGGTCGCTGAGTGGTTGCAGCTGAGGCCGCCCTCCACCAGTCCATTGCTGCTGTCCCCTATTATGAGACAACTTGGCCTGCAAGAAAAAGGACGGCGTCTGAGTAAATATCCAGCCATGGTCTTGCCTGAAATGCCTCCCATAAATAAATAGCCCTTACTGTATTCAGCCATGGTCTTGCCTGAAATTACTCCCATAGTTGAATAGCCCTTATTGTATGCAGCCAAGATCTTCCCTGAAATGCCTGCCATAGTTGAATAGCCCTTACTCTATGCAAAGTGTGGAATGTGCGTGTGCGTTTGATGAAAGGGCCATAGGTGTTGATGAGTGTTCAGCATTGGGGCTTTTAAAACCCTCTGGCCATAAAGTGAGGTTGAGATGGAGGGATGGAGAGGTTTTGTAAAAAAACTCACTCATGCTGACAACCCGAGTGAGGTCGTTGAACTTTTTCCTACATTGGAGATTGGTCCTAGGCACCATGCTGCTTGAGCAGACTCTCTGAGCCACCTCCCTCCACACTGTTCTGTACGCACGTGGCAAAGGCCTCCTGCCACTCTCTGGGTAAGGAATACATCTTCTGTGCTCCACAGTGTCAACCAGAGCCTCCAAGGCCCGCTCGATGAAGCACTGTGCTGGCTCCCTCTCCTGCTCCATAGTCCTTGGCTGCAAGATTTAGCCACAGGTCTCTCCAGGCCGAGATTCAAGGCTCCATTGAGTAATGTGTGGCTGCAGAGCAAGATCGACCCGCCCCTTTAAGAACTGACCAGCGCCAGTGTGTCTGTGTTCCATTGCTAACTGATAGCACCTGCGCTGTGCCCGCGCTCTGAGCTAGCGCCTCGCTCCTCGGCCTTAGCGCCTTATGACAGGTGTGTAGCACCTGATTTAGTGCTCCAATCATCTCCAGGGGCGATAAAAGTCAAGTTTGATGTCAGAGGCGGTAATTAGCGCCAGGCGCTAAACTTTGTGAACCGCCAATAATGGTGCCCCAAATGGGGCAATACCGAATTTTTACCCTGTTAAATGTTTACATGCCCACATTTAACTGTAGCTCACAGTGTCAGAAGAGTGACGGGTATTGTCAGACTTCCATGTATTTTCTTGCCGACTGCATCTCCCTAACAAACTTAGCTTATCACAGCACAGCTATTAATCAATTAATTGCCAGTGTGAAAAATGCCACATTTGAAACATTAGCAACGTGTGCAGGACTAGAATGAGAGAGTGCCTGGGCTGTGATAACTTATCCAGAGCATTAAGATATTCATTAGGCCTGAGCCCTTGCTGCGAAAGACAATTCTCCCCATACTGGTTCTTTTGCCGGTTATCTTCAATCGTTGTCCTCTGCTTACTTTCCCTCCTGCCACTCGATAACGTTTCCCCTTATCTCCTCTATCAAAACCCCTTGTAAATTTGAAAGCCTCCATTAAAATTCCTCTTAACCTTCTGAGGAAAACAATCCCAGCTTCTGCACACTCTCAACATAACTGAAATCCCTTATACCTCAGACCACTCTGTAAGACATCAATCCAAGGCTTTCGCTCTTACGTCTATCTTTGTCTCTGTCTCCCTCTTTGTCTCAGTATATGATTCTGAGAGGGCTTGACAGGGTAGAGGCAGGGAGGATGATTCCCCTCCTGTTGGAATCTAGAATTAGGGGCAAAGTTTCAGGAAAATTTGTCGCCCATTTAAAACGGAGATGAGGAGGAATTTCTTCTCTCAGTGTGTCGTGAATCTTTGGAATCCTCTACCCCAGAGAGCTGTGGAGGCTGGGTCATTGATTATATTCAAGGCGGAGATAGACATATATTTGAGCTACAGGTGAGTCAAGGGTTATGGCGAGCGACAGGAAAGTGGTGTTGAGTCGATGATCTGATCAGCCATGATCTTATTGAATGGCGGGGCAGGCTCGAGGGGCTGAATGACCCACTCCTGCTCCTATATCTTCTGTTCTGATTATTATTTCTGTCCCTTCTGCCTCTTTACCCTCTGTACACAGTTCGAGTGGGTATGATGTAATGAGATAGGATTAATTCACAATTATTTTGTGCGAGGTCACTTGGGGCTGAGCGATCATAATATGATAGAAGTCTTCATTAAGATGGAGAGTGAAGTATTTGACTCAGAGACTAGGGTCCATAATTTAAAAAAAGGAAACTACGATGGTATGAGTCGCAAGTTGGGTAGGATGGATTGGGGACCTTTACTTAAAGGGTTGACGGTGGATAGGCAATGGCAAACATTTATAGATCACATGGATGAACTACAGAATTTGTTAATCTCTGTTTGGCTTACAAGGGAAATTATGGATAGCATAAGCTCCAATGAGTGCATATATAAATTGGCAGAAAAAGCAGCAAACCAGAGGATTGGGAGCAGTTTAGGATTCAGCAAAGGAGGATAAAGGGATTAATTAAGGGGGGGCAAATAGAGTATGAGAGTAACTTGCATGGAACATAAAAACTGACTGAAAAAGCTTCTATAGGCATGTGAAGAGAAAAAGATTGGTGAAGTCAAGCGTAGGTTCCTTAGAGTCAGAATCAGGAGAATTTATAATGGGGAAGAAAGAAATGGCAGACCAAATCATACATGGTTTGGTTCTGTTTTCAAAAAGCAGGACACAAATAATCTCCCAGATATGTCGGGCGAAATAGTGTCTAATGAGAGGGATTAACTGAATGAAAACAGCACTTGTAGGGAAATGGTGTTAGGGAAATTGATGGGATTGAAGGCCGATATATCCCCAGGGCCTGATAACCTACATCCTAGGGTAATTAAGAAAGTGGCCCTAGACATAGTAGATTAATTGCTGGTCATCTTCCAAAACTTTATAGAATCTGGAACAGTTCCCATGGATTTAGGGCAGATAAAGTTACCACACTATTCGAAAAAGCAGGTAGAGAGAAAACGGGGAAATATAGACCGGTAAGCCTGACATCGATAGTGGGGAAGATGCAAGAGTCCACCATAAAAGATGTAATAGCAGAGCACTTGGAAAACATTTGATAAAATACCGCATAAGTTACTTTTAGCTGAAGTTGAAGCTCGTTGAAGTGAAGGCAAATTATTGGCCCAGAAAGTCGGGTCAGTGGATTCACGCGGGTGCAAGCTCCCATCCTGCATTTAGCTAGCGCGCTGGCTGTTGAGCTGTGGGCCCACGTGGGATTCTGATACTGGGCCTGCTCCAACTGCCAACGTGCAGTGTTTGCGTATCCCAGGGGCGCAGCTAGTTTGAAGCGTCCCCTGAGATCACGTGGGCCATGGAGAGCTAATCGTATCAGGAAATCTCTATTCATAGATTTGACAGGATGACCTGTCAAATCAATGAATTTGAGTTCGGCCACAAAACAGGACTAAAACTTCAAATAAATGTTTTAATAAATCACATTTTTCAAATAACTATTAATGACATAAAATAAATATTTAAATAATAATTTAAATTTTTGAAAAAATTAATTAAAGTTTCTAACGGTGTTAAAAATAAACTTACCCTTCTTTAAAATATTTATAACTAATAAACCTGCAGAAGAAATGTTTTAATTTTACATTATTCACCACTTACTTTGTTGAAAGCTGGTCCTGCACGTGCTTTTTATAAGCGGAGCTGCTGGAGACTTACAATCCCGGAAAAACCTGGAAAAAAAGCGGAAGTTTAGGCGTAGGCGCTGCCTCTCTGGTGCATGTCATCGACCTGTGAACCCCTTCCTTTAAGGGAACGGAAGTTCTGGTTTCCCGCACATGCGAAGTGCATGCACGAAACCGGCACTTTCGTTGGGCCTATGCGTGAGTACCCAACGCGTACTCACCCTTCGGGATCCGAAAGTCTGGGCCATTGACCTGGTTAGGAAATTGGTTGATAAACATCTCTCAATCTGAAGCTTATAATTGAGTCCCAGGTCACAAATCATTAGATAGTAGACATGGAGCAAAATACATTTGATGAAGTCATGAATAAGTAACTTTTAGCTAAAGCTGAAACTCATGTAAGTGAAGGCAAATTATTGACCTGGTTGGAAATTGGTTGCACGACAGGAGACAAAGTTTATGGATAATGATCAGGGACATTCATTGGCAGCATATTCCGAGTGGTGTCTCGGAGGGATCTCTTTGGGGGCCTCAACTATTCATCGATTCCATTAACGACTTACTTGATTGGATTGAGAGACACACATCCAAGTTTGACGGTGACAAAAAAGACAGGCGGCATTTGAAGCATTTAGATGGAAGTAAGAAATGTGAAAAGATTGTCATAGATTGAGCGAATGGGCAAATCTCTGGCAAATTGTTTTATATATCAGCAAGAATTGATTCAAAAAGGCTAATTGAAAGCTGATACTTATATCTGTAGGATTACAATGTAAGAGGGAGAAATTATGCCACAGCTATACAAAGCACAGGTTGGGCCACACCTACGGTACTATGTTCAGTTCGTGGCATCACAGCTTAGGAAGGTAGTATTAGGTATAAAAAGTGAAGCATAGATTTACCAGAAGGACACAGAGAGTCCAAGGGAAAACATAAAAGATGAGATTGCACAAACTTGCGTTGTATTCCCTGGAACTTAGAAGCTCAATTGGTGGTTTGATTGAATTATTCACGAAATATTAAGTGGAACTTATAGTGTCGATAGCGAGACGCTATTTCTGATGGTTGACCCATCTGGGAGTAGGGGCCACAGCCTCAATATTAGATCCAAGCCTTTCAGGAGAGAAGTTTGTGTGACAGAAATTTGTAACACACTTCCGCAAACAGCAAATAAAGCTGGGTCAATTGTCAATTTCAAACTTGAGATTGAGAGATGTTTTTCAACCAAAGATATTAAGGGATCTGGAGCAAAGGGATGGAAATGGATTTCTATCACAAATTAACTTGAATCGAAGAAAGGCTCGAGGGGTTAAAAGGCGTACCCCTGTTGTTATTCTCTTTGTTAAAGGATCAAAGCGCGAATGTAAAGATGAGTATCACGATTTAAAAGCTGCGCCGAATAGGGATTTAATCCCTGGGCCTTCAGAGTAAAGTCTGATGCTCTACCGACTGAGCTACCCGGGCTCTTGCCAGCCAAAGCACTCAAAAGTACTTTCATTGGCTGCAGTGCATTATTGCACCTCCTACAAA
Organism: Somniosus microcephalus; assembly: GCF_052327205.1. Lineage (NCBI taxonomy): Eukaryota > Metazoa > Chordata > Chondrichthyes > Squaliformes > Somniosidae > Somniosus > Somniosus microcephalus. The sequence continues at coordinate 51,065,326 of NW_028225184.1, forward strand.
TTCAATTTTCTTGTCTATAATCCAGCTTGTACAGCGCAATTCTGCCGCAAATCCAGACTGACTACTTCAGACCTCCATCACTTCAGAAAGGTTATCCCTCGCACAAACGACATGCTCTTTAGCAACGGTGTCAGATGTGACAAGTGCCGTCTCCCAATTATCTGCCTTGGATCTTCAACTTATCAGCGTATTTATGATTGACTTGGATGGAGCAATAGAGCACTGTAGATCGTATTTTGAAGATTGCACTAAGTTAGTCGGTCCATTCGTAATGCAGTTGGGAAATGGCGGTAACCAAAGGGACAGACACCGATGAAGTAAGCCGGCACAACAAAGGCTTTCGAGTTCACTGTGCGCAAGTGTGACACCATCCACTTTGGAACAAATTAAGATAGTTCAGAGTATTTTCTAAATAATGGGAAGCTATTGACTGTTGAGGAGCAAAGAGGTTTATGTGTGCCTGTGCTGTCTCTCCCTCTAACGTAACCTTACTGTATGTACATAACCTACTTATATATGTATAACTTACCTGTTAGGGCCGTTGCCCCTTTAACTCACCTTTTAGGGCCATTGCCCCTTTAAGACGCGCCTTAGCGTGATGACGTCACGTCACGTACGACGTGACGTGCGTGAGGCGGCTGCCGGCCCGACTCGGCTCTCCAGAAAGGCCGCCGGCACAGCCCGGCCTAGTGTCTTCGGCCGCATCGATCAGCCGCCGGGAGCGCCGCTATCTTCCGCTCCCGCGGCAAGCACCGGACCAGCCTGGCCTCCAGCCCCGCTCCTGACTTAGGCCCCAATGGCCAGCGACGCAACGACCGGCAAACGTGACGACATCACAACCCCAAGCGTGGTGAGGTCATCACGCTCCCCACGGGACTGCGAGCTCATTCCTCGTGGAGCCGCCGCCGGAACAGGACTTGCGCCACGGTGCTCCTCAGTTGTATTGACCCCATGCTTGAGTCTTGGAAATTGTTTGTCTGTAAGTATTTTAGAATGCTATAGACGATTAGCGTACACTGTATGTTGTAGAAAATGTTTAGTTGTAACTTTTCTCGGTCTAGCTGGTTAACTAGCAGCTGTATTTGATACACTATGTACAGGGCTAATTTAAAGAGAATGCCTTCCAGCTTGCTAAATGTATATTCGTTGCCAGACGTACTGTGTTGCCCAGGCGTACCTAAATTTGTGTACACATACCAATTATGCATCTGTATACTAATGCGTCCTTCCATTTCTGTGTTGTATTTCAGTTTTACAATAAGAATCTTTCAGTAAAGCGTTCCAAGAAAAGTCAAGCCTTGTGATTTTATTGGAAGATATCAAGTTGTTTGCTATCTGTCTAGCTCTGCATAGGATCGCGTTGCGAGGGCAGAACAGTGCCAGTTCACAAATCATTATTAGTTAGTAGACATGGAGAAAAATACATTTGATAATGTCACGAATAAGGGACTTTTAGCTAAAGTTGAAACTCATGTAAGTGAAGGCAAATTATTGACCTGCTTGGAAATTGGTCGTGCGACAGGAGACATCGTTTATGGATAATGATCATTTCCATTAATTGGCAACATATGACGAGTGATGTGTCTGAGGGATCACATTCGGGACCTTAACTAATCACGAATTTTATTAACGACTTTTTTGACGGGATTGAGAGCAACACATCCAAGTTAGACGATGACAAAAAAGGTAGGCGTCATTTTCATCAGTTGAGATGGAAGCAAGAAATTTGACCAGATGTTCATAGTTTAATTGAATGTGCACATTTTTGGCAATTTGATTTAAATATGAACATGTTTTCTCAAACTATAAACTATGCCAACAAAGGGGAAGAGATAACAGCAGCAATGTGTGATGTTGGCTTAGACGACCAACATTGTGACTGGCATGGTCAGAGTGTACCCGAGATCAAGGGGTGGGCCCGACAGTTGAGTGAGTAACCACATAAACCAATAAAGAGCAACTGTTGTGACACTGTTTGTACGTGAACGCCCCCATTCTATGGTAAGTGGGCGTTGCTTATAGAATTGCATAACTGGAATGATCAACTGCTTGTCCCCTGAGTGTGCACCCCTAGCTTGAGGAAGCTGAGTGGCTCTCCCTTGTGCACAATTTTCAATTAGTTGTTTAATAAATTCTGTACTTCGCCTCAATTCCGTCTCTGTCTGGAGTTTCTCCAAATTCGAATCTAACAGTTGGTGTCAGAAGTGGGATACTGCACGTAAGTATCATCGGAGTTAAACAACACTGGAATTGACGACTGAGGCGAGAACCGCATCGCGTCCTAAGGGAAGAAGTCAGAGTAAGGTTTTTAGGAGTAACAGGGACACGCTCGTTCACCAGTGGGGCTAAAACCGTGTATGTGCCAGTCAGTATTAAATTACCCACATAGTAACTTATTCCTCATGGAGACTGTGGACTGACGGAGTTGATTAGACATAAATGAATATTTCTGACTTAGAGTATAAGGTGATACGTTTGTGCCGATAGAGTATAAGAATATACGTAACAATGAACAGAGGCCACATGGGTGAAGAGGGGAGACCTCCTTCACCGGATGTTCCAGCTATGTCCACCATTGTCACTCTTGTTCCATGGGTCCGAGAGGCTGATTTGAAATTTCAAAGTGAGATGATTAAAAATGGGTGGAAAGAAACAAGCCCAGTAGTTGACCAAATAAAGTGGCGGGAGGAACACAAGGTCGCCAAACAAGCCTATTACGGGGCGGTTTTGTGTGCTAGTTGGATGGATCAGATGGGAACCATAATTGTGGCGAGGGGCGGGGGGGAGACCGGCCCTGTTACAAGAAATCTTGAGATCCGTGCAGGAGGCTAAAGTCCAGTTCCATAGTCTCCTGCACCTGAAGCCACCAGGGACTGAGAATCTAGACAACTTAAAATGCTTGGGTGACATTGTCGAGGCTCTACAAAAAGAGACTCGAGATACATCGACTTTAAATCCCAGGCCCCGGTCGGGGACTGTAGAAGTTCTACGAGTCGAGACCACCCAACCCACTTAACGCTTCAGTCAGGGGCCGAAAAATCCAATCCCGTGGCCCCCGTCAGAGATAACCAGGCGGTAGGAGCCCAAAATCCAGATAGAGGTGGACGGGGTACGATGGGCGAGGCACAGCCTTTTACGCCCCAGGAGAGATCCAGCATCATCCTTCATATTCCCGACCTCAAAAGACACAATCCCAATGTAGAGGAATGGGAAAAAAAAGAAGTGCTGCCCGGCACTTTAATATGGCCATACAAGGCATAAAAGATATTATCGAGGTGAAACGTCCCTCTATGGTTTATTAGGATATTGGGGAGCCCCAAGGGGGGAGATATCCCTTCCAGGAATATAAAGATCGACAATGCAGAGTACAAGCCCTCCGCCCGGTTATATGCACATGGGCGGGGGAAGGACAAAGGGGGAGAGTTTGTGAGACTTAACCTCTCACCTGGGTGGAGGAAGGACCATGGGGGAGAGATTGTGAGACTTACCCTCTCACATGGGCGGAGGAAGGACCATAGGAAAGAGTTTCTGAGACTTATCCTCTCACATGGGCGGTGAAAGGACCATGGGGGAGAGTTTGTGAGACTTACCCTCTCACAATGGCGGAGGAAGGACCACGGGGGAAAGTTTGTGATACTTATCCTCTCACATGGGTGGAGGAAGGACCATGGGGGCGAGCCTATGAGACTTACCCTCTCCCATGGGCGGAGGAAGGACCATGGGGAGAGTGTGTGAGACTTACCCTCTCACATGGGCGGAGGAAGGACCATAGGGGAGCGTTTGTGAGACTTACCCTCTCACATGGGCGAAGGAATGACCATGGGGGAGAGATTGTGAGACTTACCCAATCATATCGGCGGAGATGGGACTATTGGGGAGTGTTTGTCAGACTTATCCTCTCACTTGGCCGGAGGAAGGACCATGGGGGAGAGTTTGTGAGTCTGACACTCTCACTGGGCGGAGGAAGGACAATATCGGAGAGATTGTGAGACATACCCTCTCACATTGGCGGAGGAAGGACCATGGGGGAGAGTTTGTGAGACTTACCCTCTCACACGGGCGGAGAATGGACCATGGGTGAGAGTATGTGAGACTTACCCTCTCATATGGGCGGAAGAAGGACCATGGGGGAGAGATTGTGAGACATACACTGTCATGTGCGCGGAGGAAGGAACATGCTTGAGAGTTTGTGCGACTTACCCTGTCACATGGGCAGAGGAAGAACCATGGGGGAGGGTTTGTGAGACTTACCCTCTCACAATGTCAGAGGAAGGACCAAGGGGAGAATTTGTGAGACTTACGCTCTCACATGGGCGGAGGAAGGATCTTGGGGGAGTGTTTGTGAGACTCACCCTCTCACATGGGCAGAGGAAGGACCATGGGGAGAGTTTATGAGGCTTACCCTCTCACATGGGAGGAGGAAGGACCAAGGAGGAGAGTTTGTGAGGCTTACCCTCTCACATGGGCGGAGGAAGGACCATGGGGAGAGTTTGTGAGACTTACCCTTTCACATGGGCGGAGGAAGGACCATGGGGAGAGTTTGTGAGACTTACCCTCTCACATGGGCGGAGGAAGGACCATGGGGGAGAGTTTGTGAGACTTACCCTCTCACATGGGCGGTGGAAGGACCATGGGGGAGAGTTGTTGAGACTTACCCTCTCACATGGGCGGAGGAAGAACCATGGGTTAGAGTTTATGAGACTTACCCTCTCACATGGGCAGAGGAAGGACCATGGGGGAGAGTTTGTGAGAATTATCCTCTCACTTGGGAGGAGGAAGGACCATGGGGGAGAGTTTGTGAGGCTTACCCTCTCACATGTGTGGAGGAAGGACCATGGGGGAGAGTTTGTGAGACTTACCCTCCCACATGGGCAGAGGAAGGACCATGGGGGAGAGTTTGTGAGACTTACCCTCTCACATGGGGGGAAGAAGGACCATGCTGGAGATTTTTTGAGACTTACCCTCTCACATGGGCGGAGGGAGCACCATGGGGGAGAGTTTGTGAGACTTACCCTCTCACATGGGCGTAGGAAGGACCATGGGGTGAGTCTGTGAGACTTACCCTCTCACATGGGCGGCGGAAGGACCATGGGGGAGAGTTTGTGAGACTTAACCTCTCACATGGGCGGAGGAAGGACCATGGGGGAGCGTTTGTGAGACTTATCCTCTCACATGGGCGGAGGAAGGACAATGGGGGAGAGATTGTGAGACTTAACCATCTCACATGGCGGAGGAAGGACCATGGGGGGAGTTTGTGAGACTTACCCTCTCACATGGGAGGAGGAAGGACCAAGGAGGAGAGCTTGTGAGGCTTACCCTCTCACATGGGTGGAGGAAGGACCAAGGAGGAGAGCTTGGGAGGCTTACCCTCTCACATGGGCTGAGGAAGGACTATGAGGGAGAGTTTGTGAGACTTACCGTCTCCCAATTTCGGAGGATGGACCACGGGGGAGAATTTGTGAGACTTACTCTCTCACATGGGCGTAGGAAGGACCATGGGTGAGTTTGTGAGACATACCCTCTCTAATCGGCGGAGGAAGGACCATGGGGGAGTGTTTCTGAGATGACCTTCTCACGTGGGCGGAGGAAGGAGCATGGGGCAGAGTTTGCGGGACTTACCCTCTCACTTGGGCGGAGGAAGGGCCATGGGGGAGAGATTGTGAGGCTTACCCACTCACATGGGAGGAGGAAGGACCATGGGGAGAGTTTGTGAGATTTACCCTCTCACATGGGCGGAGGAAGGACAATGGGGAGAGTTTATGAGGCTTACCCTCTCACATGGGCGGAGGAAGGACCATGGGGGGAATTTGTGAGATTTACCCTCTCACATGGGCGGAGGAAGGACAATGGGGAGAGTTTATGAGGCTTACCCTCTCACATGGGCGGAGGAAAGACCATGGGGGAGAGTTTTTGAGGCTTACCCTCTCACATGGGTGGAGGAAGGACCATGGGGGGAATTTGTGAGAATTACCCTCTCACATGGGCGGAGGAAGGACCATGGGGGTGAGTTTGGGAGACTTACCCTCTCACATTGGCGGAGGAAGGACCATGGGGGGAATTTGTGAGAATTACCCTCTAACATGGGCGGAGGAAGGACCATGGGGGGAATTTATGAGAATTACCCTCTCACATGGGCGGAGGAAGGACCATGGGGGAGAGTTTGTGAGACTTACCCTCTCACATGGGCGGAGGGAGGACCATGGGGGAGAGTTTGTCAGACTTACCCTCTCACATGGGCGGTGGAAGGACCATGGGGGAGAGTTGTTGAGACTTACCCTCTCACATGGGCGGAGGAAGAACCATGGGTTAGAGTTTATGAGACTTACCCTCTCACATGGGCAGAGGAAGGACCATGGGGGAGAGTTTGTGAGAATTATCCTCTCACTTGGGAGGAGGAAGGACCATGGGGGAGAGTTTGTGAGGCTTACCCTCTCACATGTGTGGAGGAAGGGCCATGGGGGAGAGTTTGTGAGGCTTACCCTCTCACACGGGCGGAGGATGGACCATGTGGGTGTGTTTGTGAGACTTACCCTCCCACATGGGCAGAGGAAGGACCATGGGGGAGAGTTTGTGAGACTTACCTCTCACATGGTCGGAGGAAGAGCCATGGGGAGAGTTTGTGAGGCTTACCCACTCACATCGGCAGAGGAACGACCGTGCGGGAGAGTTTGTGAGACTTACCCTCTCTCATGGGCGAAGGAAGGACAATGGGGAGAGTTTGTGAGACTTACCCTCTCACAAGGGCGGAGGAAGGACCATGGGGGACAGTTTGTGAGACTTACCCTCTCACATGGGGGGAAGAAGGACCATGCTGGAGATTTTTTGAGACTTACCCTCTCACATGGGCGGAGGGAGCACCATGGGGGAGAGTTTGTGAGACTTACCCTCTCACATGGGCGTAGGAAGGACCATGGGGTGAGTCTGTGAGACTTACCCTCTCACATGGGCGGCGGAAGGACCATGGGGGAGAGTTTGTGACACTTAACCTCTCACATGGGCGGAGGGAGGACCATGGGGGAGAGTTTGTGAGACTTATCCTCTCACATGGGCGGAGGAAGGACAATGGGGGAGAGATTGTGAGACTTAACCATCTCACATGGCGGAGGAAGGACCATGGGGGGAGTTTGTGAGACTTACCCTCTCACATGGGAGGAGGAAGGACCAAGGAGGAGAGCTTGTGAGGCTTACCCTCTCACATGGGTGGAGGAAGGACCATGGGGGAGAGTTTGGGAGGCTTACCCTCTCACATGGGCTGAGGAAGGTCTATGAGGGAGAGTTTGTGAGACTTACCGTCTCCCAATTTCGGAGGATGGACCACGGGGGAGAATTTGTGAGACTTACTCTCTCACATGGGCGTAGGAAGGACCATGGGTGAGTTTGTGAGACATACCCTCTCTAATCGGCGGAGGAAGGACCATGGGGGAGTGTTTCTGAGATGACCTTCTCACGTGGGCGGAGGAAGGAGCATGGGGCAGAGTTTGCGGGACTTACCCTCTCACTTGGGCGGAGGAAGGACCATGGGGGAGAGTTTGTGAGGCTTACCCACTCACATGGGAGGAGGAAGGACCATGGGGAGAGTTTGTGAGATTTACCCTCTCACATGGGCGGAGGAAGGAAAATGGGGAGAGTTTGTGAGGCTTACCCACTCACATGGGCGGAGGAAGGACCATGGGGAGAGTTTGTGAGATTTACCCTCTCACATGGGGGGCGGAAGGTCCATGGGGAGAGTTTATGAGGCTTACCCTCTCACATGGGCGGAGGAAGGACCATGGGTGAGTCTGGAAGACTTACCCACTCACATCGGCAGAGGAAGGACCGTGGGGGAGAGTTTGTGAGACTAACCCTCTCTCATGGGCGGAGGAAGGACAATGGGCAGAGTTTGTGAGACTTACCCTCTCACATGGGCGGAGGAAGGACAATGAGGTGAGTCTGTGAGACTTACCCTCTCACATGGGCGGAGGGAGGACCATGGGGTGAGTCTGTGAGACTTACCCTCTCACTTGGGTGGAGGAAGGACCATGCAGGAGAGTTTGTGAGACTTACCCGCTCACATGGGCGGAGGAAGGACCATGGGGGAGAGTTTTTGAGACTTGCCCTCTCACATGGGCGGAGGAAGTGTTTCTGAGATTACCTTCCCACGTGGACGGAGGAAGGAGCATGGGGCAGAGTTTGCGGGACGTACCCTCTCATATGGGCGGAGAAGGACCATGGGGGAGAGTTTGTGAGACTTAGCCTCTCACATGGTCTGAGGAAGGACCAGGAGGGAAAGTTTGTGAGATTTACCCTCTCACAATTTCGGAGGAAGGAACACGGCGGAAAATTTTTGAGACTTACCCTGTCACATGGGCGGAGGAATGACCAAGGGGGAGAGTTTTTGAGATTTACCCTCTCACATGGGCGGAGGAAGGACCATGGGGCAGAGTGTTTGAGACTTACCCTCTCACATAGGCGGAGGAAGGACCATGGGGTAGAGTATGTGAGACCTATCCTCTCACATGGGCGGAGGAAGTAGCATGGGGGGAGTTTGTGAGACTTACCCTCTCACATGGGCAGAGGAAGGACCATGGGGGAGAGTTTGTGAGACTTACCCTCTCACATGGGCGGAGGATGGACCATGGGGTAGAGTGTGTGAGACTTACCCTCTCACGTGGGCGGAGGAAGGACCATGGGGGAGAGTTTGTGAGAATTACCGTCTCACATGGGCTGAGGAAGGACCATGGGTGAGAGTTTGTGAGACTTACCCTCTCACATGGGCGGTGGAAGGACCATGGGGGAGAGTTTGTGAGGCTTACCCTCTCACATGGGCAGAGGAAGGACCATGGTGGAGAGTTTGTGAGAATTATCCTCTCACTTGGGCGGAGGAAGGAAGATGGCGGAGAATTTGTGAGACTTACCCTCTCACATGGGCGGAGGAAGGACCATGTGGGAGAGTTTGTGAGATTATCCTCTCACATGAGCGGAGGATGGACCATGGGGGAGCGTTTGGTAGAATTACCCTCTCACATGGGCAGTGGAAGGACCATGGGGGAGAGTTGGTGAGACTTACCCTCTCACATGGGCGGTGGAAGGACCATGGGGGAGAGTTTGTGAGACTTACCCTCTCACATGGGTGATGGAAGGACCATGGGGGAAGAGTTGGTGAGACTTACCCTCTAACATGGGTGGAGGAAGAACCATGGGGGAGAGTTTGTGAAGTTTACCCTCTCACATGGGCAGAGGAAGGACCATGGGGGAGAGTTTGTGAGAATTATCCTCTCACTTGGGCGGAGGAAGGACGATGGCGGAGAATTTGTGAGACTTACCCTCTCACATGGGCGGAGGAAGGACCATGGCAGAGAGTTTGTGAGATTATCCTCTCACATGGGTGGAGGAAGGCCATGGGGGATGTTTTTCAGACTCACCCTCTCACATGAGCGGAGGATGGACCATGGGGGAGCGTTTGTGAGATTATCCTCTCACATGAGCGGAGGATGGACCATGGGGGAGCGTTTGGTAGAATTACCCTCTCACATGGGCGGTGGAAGTATCATGGGGGACAGTGTTTGAGGCTTATCCTCTCACATGGGTGGAGGGAGGACCATGGGAGAGGGTTTGTGAGACTTACCGTCTCACATGGGCGGTGGAAGGACCATGGGGGAGAGTTGATGAGACGTACCCTCTCGCATGGGCGGAGGAACGACCATGGGGGAGAGTTTGTGAGGCTTACCCTCTCACATGGGCAGAGTAAGGACCATGGGGGAGAGTCTGTGAGAATTATCCTCTCACTTGGGCGGAGGAAGGACGATGGTGGAGAAATTGCGAGAATTACCCTCTCACATGGGCGGAGGAAGGACCATGGCGGAGAGTTTGTGAGATTATCCTCTCACATGGGTGGAGGAAGGCCATGGGGGATGTTTTTCAGACTCACCCTCTCACATGAGCGGAGGATGGACCATGGGGGAGCGTTTGTGAGACTTACCCTCTCACATGGGCGGAGGAAGGACTATGGGTGTTACTTCCATGTATAATAAGACACAGACTGCGGAGAACTGTACAACAGGTGTTTACTCAACGTGGCTCACTCCTCAACTGATCTGTACAGATTCATACTCAGTGTTATATACAGGTGTGGACACTGCCGGGGCTATAGTATATATGAGCTGTAATAAATAGTTCCTTCCATAAAGGTATATGTTGTATCCGTGTGTTAATGGAGAAACGGAATACAGGAGTTGGTGGTTTAACAGGTGTTCACTGAACAAAGTCTGGAGGTGAACTAAAAGATACAAGACGCTATACAGGTTTATATAACCGAGTGGTCACTACCGGTATTACAGTACACATGGGGCTCTTAAAGGTACATACACTACAATTCCTCCCCTTTTAGTTAATTAGTGCATAACATTTTAAGTAATAATTAATTAACATGTTTACAAGAACAATAATCTTCACATTTGCTGCAGTTAATCAATTATAAGTCAATCTCTCTGGAGGCTTCCTGACTCAGACCGGCTAACGCCTCAGTGGTGTCCTAGTTTTCGGTGGTGTCGTAGGTTCTTTTGGCAAGGTCGATTCGGCTTGAATGCCAGTGTCGGGTTAATCTGGTTCCAGTATCACCGGATCGGAGGTAGATACTATGGGTATCTCTGCTTCATCATTAGGCGTATAGAGTTGTGGTGTAGGTTGTCCCTTTTCGGATGACTCTATGATCTGGTCAGCATGCCGCCTTATTATGCTTTCACCAATGTCCACGGTATACATCAGCGGTCCTAGTCATGTGCAAATAGTTCCAGGCTGCCATTTCTCTGTACGGTAGTCCCGGGACAAAACTTATTGACCTATCTGACAGGTTCTAGTTGGCCTTTCATTCATGCCTTGAAATTGCCGGTTCTCTCCGTCCCTTCTGATGTATGGCTTAATCAAATCCAGCCGGCATCTTAGTCTTCCATTGAAAAACATCATGGCGGGAGTTCGGTTTGTAACCACATGTGTTGCATTCCTGTACGCAAACAAGAATTTATCTAACTTATGTTGTAGATTTATGTCTTCAATACCCATGACGTTTATGGCCTTCTTGAAGGTCTGGACAAACCTTTCAGCCAATCCATTGGTGGCGGGATGGTATGGGGCGGATGTTTAGTGCTTAACCCCATTGTTTTTTAAGAAATTCCTGAATTCTTCGGACACAAATAGCGGTCCATTATCAGAACAGATCTGTTCAGGCAGCCCATTCCTGGCAAATATTGGTCCTTAATACTGTGATCATTTTTTCCGTGGTGGTGGAGGACATCTTTATTACCTGCGGCCACTTGGAGTGTGCATCACCCGCGATTAAGAACATTGAGTCCCCGGAATCCCTTGCAGGACATGCTCCATAGCTCTTTGCCAGATAGCTGGAGCTGATGCTACTCCGAAAACCAGTCGATTGTACTGGTACAGGCCTTTGTGTGTCTTTATCGTGAGATACTTTTTAGAGGTCTCCTCAACCTCCATCTGTAGATATGCCTGTGCAAAGTGAATTTTGGTGAAACGCTTCCCTCCCGATAGTGAGGCGAAAATATCTTCTATCCTCGGAAGAGGATACTGTACCATGTGAAGGACCGGGTTTAAAGTCAGCTTGAAGTCCCCACAGATGCGAATTTTTCTCTGTTCTTCAGCTTTATCATTATTCAACATTTTCTTCATGACTGGGACGATGGGTGTTGCCCACTCGCTCCAATCTACCTTGGATAACACGCCTGCCTTTTCGAAATTCTCCAGCTCTGCCTCGACTGCTGGACGAATTGTGTATGGCACCGGCCTTGCATTAAAAAACTTGGGAATTGCCGCATCTTCCCTTTTATTGAGTTATTGAGGCGGTAATGCCTTTCAAGGTTCCTAGTTCCTGTTGAAACACTTCTCTGGCGTTGGCCAAGATGTCTTTTAATCGTTCAGGTATGACGTCATCATCATTTTTTTTCTTACTGGTCACCGTCAGTGCCTGAATGGAGTGCCAGTCTAAACGTATCTTCCTGATCCATTCACGTCCCAACAGCGGTGGACCACCGTCTTGCAGAACGTATAAATACAACTTCTGTATATCCTTGCCGTTGTATACAACAGGCACCCTTATTATCCCTCTGGGGTATACTTTCTGCCCCGTATATGTCTTCAAGATAATGGATATGTCTTTCAAAGGTATATGCGGAAATAGCCGCTTGTAATCCAACGACTTATGACGGTCGGAGCTGATCCTGTATCTAGCTCCATTTTAACTGGGGACCCCGCTATCGTGAGGGTAACCCAAATGGTCCGGTAATCTTCTTTGGCAATTACATTATGTAATTTGAGACAGCTTAGTCTCTTGTTTCCGGAGTCGCTATCACTCTTCTGGTCTTTGGAGCTACTGTCCGTCATCACTTGTACCTTTCTGTACTTTTCCTTATTGATTTTTTTGCTGTCAGTGGATTTTTTGTTTCCAGATCAGCATACACGTGCAATGTGTCCCATCTTTCCGCATTGGCTGCATGCTTTGTCCTTGAACCAGCAGTCCCTCTGGTCATGGGTGGATCTGCCACAGTGATAACATCTCTCGAAACCCCGTGTTATTTCATGGGTGCCGAAGTCCTGTGGCTTTTGCTGTATCTCTGCAGCTCCTCTTGCTGCTGCTTTGTATGATACAGCCACACTGAAAGCCTTGTCCAGTGTCAAATCTTTCTCAGAAAGTAGTCTTTTCTGTGTTCCTTCACTTAGGAGGCCGCAGACGAATTTGTCTCGGAGAGAATCTGCCAGTCCTGCCCCGAATTGGCAGTGCATTGACAGCTTTCTTAATTCGGCGATGTAATCAGCATTACTTTGATTCTTGTGCTGATTCCTCCTGCAGAATTTGAATCGTTCCGCTATCAGCAGCGGTGTTGGGTTTAAGTGCTCCTGTAGGATATCAACAATCTGCTTAAAATTCTTGTCCATCGGTTTGGCTGGAGTGCTTAAGTTTCGTAACAGCTTGTATTTCCTTGCACCCTTCAGATTTAGAAGTACCGATGCCTTTTTAACATCCTCTACTTCATTCGCTGTGCAATATACCTCCACTCTTTCCACATATGTGGTCCAATCCTCTATATCACTATCGAAAGCAGTAATATTGCCAGTTTTAGGCATCCTGAAAATCAACAATGGCGCCTCCCGTGCGGGGAAGGGTAAATAAAAGATTCTGAGTTCTGTTGGGATGTAGAAAGAGGGATCCGGTAGTCCTACCACAAAAGGGAGATAATCGGAACACTAGAGTCAAGGAATGAGTTCCGAGGAAGGTTATTATAATATAGTAGGGAGAGTTCGCAGGATCTCTGGTTAAGTCGAAAAACTGGACCGTTGAAAGGTCGACATCCCCGGAAGTGGTGGCACTAATGAGGTCGGGCCTGCACATCTGTAAGAAAGAGACAGGTAAAATAGCGACCCGAAGAATCGATTTAGTCCTTCGAAATCCGGTCCTGATCAAATATAGGGACAAAAGACACGTTATTATTTCCTTTTAATCATAGGGTCCCCAAGAGATGTGGAAATATCTTCCCCGGGCTCCATCACCGGCTTGTTCTGGCTCCAGTGTCTCGAACTTACATCCAATTTTTCCTGTAGGCAAACGGAGGTTCCTGTACTTAGGAGGATCTGGAAGGGCCCATCCAACCGTGGCTCAAAGGTACCTCGAACCCAAGGCGGAGCTTCTCAATTCCCCTTTGTCTTTTGGCATCATGTGCCTCCTGTAAGTGTTGAACCCGAAAGTGGTTGGCCTGATTGGCCTCATGGATCAGGTATTGATATGTCAGGAGAGTTGTCTGGAATTGGGAAGTGTCCCCAGTACCCTGAGAGGGTGCGTCTTGGGGTAACACCATAGCTCGTCCTGTCATTAGTTGGAAAAGGGTTAAGCCAGGGCGTTTGGCTGGTGGGGCTCGTATTCACCAAAGAATGGTGGGGAGAACAGCGTGCCACCCCTTTCCGGGCTGTAAAATGGCCTTAGTCACAGACTGTTTTAAAGGACGGCTCATCCGTTCCACCATTCCTGAGGATTGTAGATGGTAAGGGATGTGGAACCGTTGTCGAAACCCCAGGAGGGCTAAAGCCTGTTTCATGGCCTTGCCGGTGAAGTGTGTTCCCTGGTCGGAATCTATCTGGTAAGGCACCCCCCATCGGGGAATGACTTCCATCGGTAGGATTTTCGCAGCTGCTACGGCTGCATTCCTCCTAGAGGGGAAGGCCTCGAGCCAACGGGTAAGAATATCGATGCCGCTGTGGGGTAAGGGGCACGCCCGGTGGTCCAGTGTCCCCTGGGCCGCCAGCCATGCCCCATACATACACACATGTGACAACCGATTCCCGTTTGGAGGCAAGGTAGATATAGGCGCCCATATGCGTGGATCTCTCTGGCCATGCTGGGCCACCTCCAGGTGTCAGCGAAAATGAAATATAACTTATGCCCTCCCAAATGCGCAGGCTCGTGATAAGATTGTATCAGTGCACGGCGAAGTGACGTAGGAAACATGTACTTTGTCTCGTGATGCCAAAACCCACTTGGGTCTTTGTACGCTCCATCATCAACCCAAAATTGTATATTCTCTGGGGACTCGGAAAGGTACGCAGTTAGGAGCGGAACGTTCGGTAAATCGTCGGCCAGGGAAGCCTTTTCATTTTGTACTGCTTCCTTAGGATTAACGGCCATCACAGGAAGAGCCAACGCGGCCCATCGGGTGGTGAAATTGTCGTGTCGGATACCCTGGATTTCTGGGTTCTACCCTGCCTTGTGGGCGCGAATCTTGACTACCACCCCCAGCGTGGGGCCATCCGTTGCCCGAAGGAATTCGGCGATCGCGGAAGTGTGTTTAATAGTGCTGCCTAAAGTAGTCAAATATCCCCGCCGCTGCCACAGGCGGGAGTAGTTGTGGACGATGGAGTAGGCATACTGGCTCTCTGTGTAGATATTGGCGGTTGTTCATTCTGCCAATTGAAGGGCTCTAGTGAGGGCAGAGATTTCTGCCAACTGGGCTCCTCCCATGCCCAGGGCCCCTTGGGTGAGGGTCGGTCCTGACGGATCTCCTACTGCTCATCCAGTGACCCGTCGGCCGTCGTGTTAATAACTAGACCCAGCCACGTACATCTCCAGCCAGGCCTCAGTTATGGGTTCGGTTAGGACGGGTCCCTGACTATCGCGATGTAAGATAGTGGTGCAGTCATGGGGGGTCCCTTCCTCGAATAGGAAGGATGCTGGATTCACTCCAGGGTCGGTTACGACCTCGATCCACAACCCCCTACCCAATAAATAAGCCTCCCATCTCGCACACCTCTGGTTGGAAATAGTTTTCAGGCTAGGTGCAAGAGGTTTCACGAGGCTGTGGCGGGTATGAAGGATTACCTTCCTGGGACCGACCATGGACTCTATTGCTTCTACCGCCCAGGCTGCACAATCAGTGGCTGCCAGGCACGGGGCCTGTCCCGTCATGGAGGATGGTACTGGGCACGAGTAATATCCTACCGGTCGCATTCGATCATTCCGGGATTGTCCCACTACCGCTCTATATGCCCAATTCCCCACCCAATTCCACAGGTGGAATGGTTTCGCTGTGTCTGGGAGACCCAGGGCAGGTGCGTTGGCCAAAGTGATTTGGACCATCTCAAAGGTTTCAACTGCCTCTGATGTCCAATTCAGCCTTGCCTCTCCCGGGGGCCCTCCCTTTAGGAGATCGTTTAGAGGGCTTGCCAATTTGGTGAAGTCAGATACATAGGTATGGCAAAAGTTAAACAATCCCATCACACTTCGCAGGCCAGAGGCAGTGACGGGTCGATGCATCTGCAAGAGCGCTTGTACACTTTCGGGGGTCAGGGTCCTCCCCTCTGGGGAGTTGATCTGACCAAGGTAGGTAACCCGAGCAAGCCCAATTTGAGCTTTGATCGGATTTAGTTTGAAAACCCCTAGAACTAAAGTCTCCAGGACACACGTCCGGGCGTCCAGATGAGCTGAGGGAGAGGGACTACCAATGAGAATGTCACCAACAGCTTGAAGACAGGCAGAATCTTGCATTCGGGTAACTGCCAAAGCTGATTGGAGAACCTTCTCCAGGCTTTCGGAAAAATAATATGGGCATTGTGAAATCACTGAGGCAACCGGGTCCAAGTATATTGGGTGGATCGGACAGTGAAAGCGAAGGGCTCTTGGGAACCGGGATCCAAAGGACATGCCTAAATCCATTTTGGATGTCCAGTGCCGTGAATATGGATAGGGCTGGGTGGAGGCCGTTTAAAAGAGTGGCGGGATTCGCCACTAAGGCATGGAGCATGGCAGTGACCCGATTCAGAGCCGTATAATTAATGGTCATTCTCCAGGATTCATCTGGTTTCTGCACTGGCCACACCAGAGAGTTGGTATGGGAGTGGGTCTTTGTTACTATACCGGTTGGTAATAAGTCTACTACTATAGACTCAACGGCTCATTCGGCTTCTGATCAGAGTGGGTGTTGTTGGTTTGCTCCGTGGTAGGGACCATGGACTCTAACTGGGTCCATTTCCGCTCTACCACAGTCTAATTTGTGATTGGCCCATGTGAGAGAGTAAGTCTCACAAACTCACCCCCATGGTCCTTCCTCCGTCCATGTGAGAGGGTAAGTCTCACAAACTCTACCCATGGTCCTTCCTCCACCCATGGAGAGTGTGTGTCTCACAAACTCTCCCCCGTGGTCCTCCCTCCGCCCATGTGATAGGGTAAGTCTCACAAACTCTCTCCAAATGTCATTCCTCAGCCCATGTGTGAGTGTAAGTCTCACGAAACCTCATCCATGGTCCTTCCTCCGCCCATGTGGGAGGGTATGTCTCATAAAATCTCCCCATGGTTCTTCCTGCCCCCATGTGAGAGGGTCAGTCTCACAAACTCTCCCCCATGGTCCTTCCTCCGCCACGTGAGAGGGTAAGTCTCACAAACTCTCCCCCATGGTCCGTCCTCCGCCCATGTGAGAGGGTAAGTCTCACAAACTCTCCCCCATGGTCCTACCTCCGTACATGTGAGAGGGTAAGTCTCACAAACTCTACCCCATGGTCCATCCTCCGCCCATGTGAGGTGGTAAATCTCACAATCACACCCCCATGTTCCTTCCTCCCCCCATGTGAGAGGTTAAGCCTCAAACATTGTCCCCCATGGTCCTTCCTCCGCCCATGTGAGATGGTAAGTCTCACGACCTCTCCCCCATGATCCTTCCTCCGCCTATGAGAGAGGGTAACTCTCACAAGCTCTCCCCCATGGTACTTCCTCCGCCCATGTGAGAGGGTAAGTCTCACAAATTCTCCCCCATGGTCCTTCCTCCGCCCATGTGAGAGGGAAAGTCACACAAACTCTCCCCCATGGTCCGTCCTCTGCCCATGTGAGAGGGTAAGTCTCACAAACTCTCCCCCATTGTCCTTCCTCCGCACATGTGAGAGGGAAAGTCACACAAACTCTCCCCCATGGTCCTTCCTCCGCCCGTGTGAGAGGGTAAGTCTCACAACCTCTCCCCCATGGTCCTTCCTCCGCCTATGTGAGAGGGTAACTCTCACAAGCTCTCCCCCATGGTACTTCCTCCGCCCATGTGAGAGGGTAAGTCTCACAATCTCTCCCCCATGGTCCTTCCTCCGCCCATGTGAGAGGGTAAGTCTCACAAACTCTCCCCCATGGTCCGTCCTCCGCCCATGTGAGAGGGTAAGTCTCACAAACTCTCCCCCATGGTCCTTCCTCCGCCCATGTGAGAGGGTAACTCACACAAACTCTCCCCCATGGTCCTTCCTCCACTCATGTGAGAGGGTAATTCTCACATACTCTCCCCCATCGTCCTTCCTCCGCTCATGTGAGAGGGTAAGTCTCACAAACTCTCCCCCATGGTCCTTCCTCCGCCCATGTGAGAGGGTAAGTCTCACAAACTCTCCCCCATGTTCCTTCCTCCGCCCATGTGAGAGGGTAAGTCTCACAAACTCTCCCCCATGGACCTTCCTCCGCCCATGTGAGAGGGTAAGTCTCACAAACTCTCCCCCATGGTCCTTCCTCCGTCCATGTGAGAGGGTAATTCTCACAAACTCTCCCCCATGGTCCTTCCTCCGCCCATGTGAGAGGGTAACTCACACAAACTCTCCCCCATGGTCCTTCCTCCACCCATTTGAGAGTGTAATTCTCACATACTCTCCACCATGGTTCTTCCTCCGCTCATGTGAGAGGGTAAGTCTCCCAAACTCTCCCCCATGGTCCTTCCTCCGCCCATGTGAGAGGGTAAGTCTCACAAACTCTCCCCCATGTTCCTTCCTCCACCCATGTGAGATGGTAAGTCTCACAAACTCTCCCCCATGGACCTTCCTCCGCCCATGTGAGAGGGTAAGTCTCACAAACTCTCCCCCATGGTCCTTCCTCCACCCATGTGAGAGGGTAACTCTCACAATCTCTCCCCCATGGTCCTGCCTCCGCCCATGTGAGAGGGTAAGTCTCACAAACTCACTCCCATGGTCCTTCCTTCGCCCATGTGAGAGGGTAAGTCTCACAAACTCTCCCCATGGTCCTTCCTCCGCCCATGTGAGAGAATGTAAGTCCCACAAACTCTCCCCATGGTCGTTCCTCCGCCCATGTGAGAGGGTAAGTCTCACAAACTCTCCCCCATGGTCCTTCCACCGCCCATTTGAGAGGGGAACTCCCACAAACTCTCCCCCATGGTCCTTCCTCCGCCCATGTGAGAGGGTAAGTCTCACAAACTCTCCCCCATGGTCCTTCCTCCACCCATGTGAGAGGGTAAGTCTCACAAACTCTCCCCCATGGCCCATCCTCCGCCCATATGTGAGGTTAAGTCTCACATACTCTCCCCCACGGTCCTTCCTCCGCCCATGTGAGTGGGTAAGTCTCACAAACTCTCCCCCATGGTCCTTCCTCCACCCTTGTGAGAGGGTAAGTCTCACAAACTCTCCCCCATGGTCCTTCCTCCGCCCATGTGAGAGGGTAAGTCTCACAAACTCTCCCCCATGGTCCTTCCTCCGCCCATGTGAGGGGGTAAGTCGCACAAACTCTCCCCCATGGTCCTTCCTCCGCCCATTTCAGTGGGTAAGGCTCACAAACTCTCCCCCATGGTCCTTCCTCCACCAATGTGAAAGGTTAAGCGTCACAAACTCTCCCCCATTGTCCTTCCTCCGCCCATGAAAGAGGGTGTGTCTCACAAACTCTCCCCCGAGGTCCTCCCTCCACCCATGTGAGATGGTAAGACTCACAATCTCCCCCCCATGGTCATACCTCTCCCCATGTGAGAGGGTAAGTCTCACAAACTCTCCCCCATGTTCCTTCCTCCGCCCATGTGAGAGGGAAAGTCTCACAAACTCTCCCACATTGTCCATCCTCCGCCCATGTGAGAGGGTAAGTCTCACAAACTCTCCCACATTGTCCATCCTCCGCCCATGTGAGAGGGTAAGTCTCACAAACTCTCCCCAAGGGCCTTCCACCGCCCATGTGATAGGGTAAGTCTCACAAAGTCTGCCCAATGGACCTTCGTCCGCACATATGCCTCACATATTCTCCCCATTGTCCTTCCTCCGCCCTTGTGAGAGGGTAAGTCTCACAAACTCTCCCCCATGGTCCTTCCTCCGCCCATGTGTGAGGGTAAGTCACACAACCTCTCCTCCATGGTCCTTCCTCCGCCCATGTGAGAGGGTAAGTCTCACAAACTCTCCCCCATGGTCCTTCCTCCTCCCATGTGAGAGGCTAAGTCTCACAATCTCTGCCCCATGGACCTTCGTCCGCCCATGTGAGAGGCTAAGTCACACAAAATCTCCCCCATGGTCCTTCCTCCGCCCATGTGATTGGGTAAGTCTCGCAAACTCTAGCACATGGTCCTTCCTCCGCCCATGTGAGAGGGAAAGTCTCACAAACTCTCCCCATGGGCCTTCCTCCGCCCATGTGAGAGGGTAAGTCTCAGAAACTCTGCCCAATGGACCTTTGTCCGCCCATATCTCCCCATGGTACTTCCTACCCCCAGGTGAGAGGGTAAGTCTCACAAACTCTCCCCCATGGCCATTCCTCGACACATGTGAGAGGGTAAGACTCGCAAACTCTCCCCCATTCGCATTCCTCTGCCCATGTGAGACAGTAAGTCACACAAACTCTCCCCCATGGTCCATCCTCCGCCCATGTGAGAGAGTAAGTCGCACAAACTCTCCTCCATGTTCCTTCCTCCGCCCATGTGAAAGGTTAAGTCTCACAAACTCTCCCCATGGACCTTCCTCCACCCATGTGAGAGGGTAAGTCACACAGACACTCCCCCATGGGCATTCCTCCCCCCATGTGATTGGGTTAGTCTAACAAACTCTCCCCCATGACCCTTCCTCCGCCCATGTGAGAGGGTATATCGCAAAATCTCTCACCCACGGTCCTTCCTCTGCCCATGAAAGAGCGTGTGTCTCACAAACTCTCCCCCGTGGTCCTCCCTCCGCCCATGTGAGAGGGTAAGTCTCACAAACTCCCCCCCGTTGTCCTACCTCCGCCCGTGTGAGAGGGTAAGTCTCACAAACTCTCCCCCATGGTCCTTCCTCCGCCCATGTGAGAGGGTAAGTCTCACAAACTCTCCCACATTGTCCTACCTCCGCCCATGTGAGAGGGTAAGTCTAACAAACTCTCCCCCATGGACCCTCCTCCACCCATGTGAGAGGTTACGTCTCACAAACTCTCACCCATGTTCCTTCCTCCGCCCATGTGCCCCGGATAGTCTCACAATCTATCCCCCATGGTCATTCCTCCGCCCATGATATAGGGTAAGTCTCACAAACTCTCCCCCATGGTCGTTGCTCCACCCATGTGAGAGGGTAAGTCTCACAAACACTCCAACATGTTCCTTCCTCCGCCCATGTGAGAGGGTAAGTCTCAGAAACGCTCCCCCATGGTCCTTCCCCCGCACATGTGAGAGGGTAAATCTGGCAAACATCCCCCATGGTCCTACCTCTGCCCATGTGAGAGAGTAAGTCTCACAAACTCTACCCATGATCCTTCCTCCGCCCATGGGAGAGGGTAAGTCTCCCAAACTCTCCCCCATGGTCCTTCCTCCGCCTTTGTGAGAGGGTGAGGCTCACAAACACTCCCCCATGGTCATTCCTCTGCCCGTGTGAGAGGGTAATTGTCCGAAACGCTCCCCATGGTCCTTCCTCCGCCGATGTGAAAGGGTACGTCTCGCAATCTCTCCCACATGGTCCTTCCTCCGCCCATGAGAGAAGGTATGTCTCACAAAATCACCCATATACCTTCCTCCACCCATTTGAATGGATAAGCCTCACAAACTCGCCCCATTGTCCTTCCTCCCTCCATGTGAGAGAGTAATTCTCACAAACTCACCCCCATGGTCCTCCCTCTGCCCATGCGAGAGGGTAAGCCTCAAAAGCTCTCCCCCATGATTATTCCTCCACCCATGAGAGAGGTTAAGTCTCACAAACTCTCACCCATTGTAATGTATATACCTTTAAGGAGGGAAATATTTTTAACAGCTCATGTATACTGCAGTACCGGCAGTGACCACACCTGTATATAACTCTGAGTAGTAATCTGTACAGATCAGTTGCAGTGTGAGCAAAGTTGAGTAAACACCTGTTGTACCGTTCTCTGCAGTCTGTGTCTTATTATACACGGACGTAATATTGGCGACGAGGCAGGTTCGAACCTACCTGCAACTCTGCATCACCTCCCGGGGATTCGTTCCTGGAGATCAATGGTTTGGAGGTGAAGGCCAGAGACTTGGGCGTCGACCAAGGGCAACCTCCCAGTCATCCAGCAGAGACTCGAGAATTGCGGGGGAGGCTGTCGAGAGCCAGGTTTGGCTTTCCAGTCGAGGTGGTCCAGCGAAACGGGCTTGCAACAGGTAGTGCACAGACCCTTACCGGACAGCGGCGGGCTAGAACCCGACCAAGCACACAGTTAAGGGCCGAGCAGCATCGACGGGGGAGAGAGTGAGAGAGGGCAGAGCACACAGGGTGCAGCCAGCGTTCAGTGGCCGAGCAGCGCCGGAGAGAGGGAGAGAGAGCCGCACAGAAACCCGCATGACGCCGCCATTGCCATGAGGACTACCGAGCGTGGCGTTGGCAGCAGTGCAGGAGAAGCGCGCAAAACCTACAGAGCGCCGCCATTGCCACGAGAACCGCCGGGAGCGGTGTTGGCAGCAGCGGGGGAGGAAGGAAAACGCGGGAGCTGCCATTTTAAGCCATTGGGAGACGCCATTTTAAACCACACCCAAAATGCCGAAGAGTGGCAGTATCACCGCATTTGACAATGAAGTCGAAGATTGGACTACATATGTCGAACGAATAGAGGTGTCCTGCAAGGCAAATTATGTGTCAGATGACAAGAAAGCATCGGTATTGTTAAATTTAATGGGTGCAAAGACGTATGGTTTATTACGAAATATAGTAACCCCAACGAAGCCAATGGAAATGAGTTTTGAAGACATAGTAACGAAACTAAAGGAACATTTAAACCCCACACCGCTGCTGATAGCAGAAAGATTCAAGTTTCACAAACGGAACCAGCATAAGGATGAAAGCAATGCTGATTATTTAACAGAACTGCGCAAACTATCGAAATACTGCTAGTTTGGAGCGGGACTGGCAGATACCTGAAGGGCCAAGTTTGTGTGTGGGCTTCAAATTGAAGGAACCCAGAAACGACTTTTATCTGAAAAGGACCTTACGCTGGAAAGGCCTTTCAGCATTGCGGTTTCATATGCAGCAGCAGCACGGGGCGCTGCAGTGATACAACAGAGACCGCAAGAATATGGCACAAACGAAATGTCATATGGAACAGAGAAGTGCTATCGCTGCAGCAGAACAACACACGACCAGAATGATTGCTGGTTCAAAGACAAAGTGTGCAGACAGTGTGGAAAAGTAGGACACATAGCACGAGTCTGCAGGTCGGGAAGAACACAAGCAATAAGAAACCTACCAAAGGAAAGTCCAAGAAGGTACATAAGATGACGGAGAATAGTTCAGACGAACAAAAGAGTGATAACGACTCCGAAAGCAGGGAACTGAGTTGTCTGAAACTACATAATGTGATCACAATGGAGATTCACGGAACCATTTGGGTAACTTTCAAGATAGCAGGAGTCAAGGTAAAGATGGAATTGGACACAGGATCAGCCCTAACAGTCATAAACTGACGTTACTACGAGCGGCTATTCTCAGACATACCCTTGAGAGACACAAGCATTATTTTGAAGACGTACACTGGGGAAGAATACTACCCGAAAGGAAAAATAAGGGTGACCGTTATATATTACGGTAAGGAAACACCAAAACTAGACCTGTGTGTATTGCAAGGTGGAGGACCACCATTACTGGGACGTGAATGGATCCGGAAAGCACAGCTGCATTGGCATTCCATACAGGCACTGACTGTGGCTGACAAGAAGGATGATGACTTCACACCTGGGCGACTGTCAAAGATCCTAACTGACGCGAAAGAAGTGTTCCAGCAAGGACTCGGAACACTAAAAGGCATGACAGCGAAGATTAAATTTGAAGAAAACGCAAGCCCAAAATTGTTTACGGCCAGACCGGTACCTTATACGTTCCGCCCAGACGTCGAAGCAGAGCTGGAGAGTCTGGAACGTTCAGGTGTACTGTCCAAGGTAGACTGGAGCGAATGGGCTACACCCATCGCCCCTGTGATGAAAAAGTCATTGAGCAGCACGCCTGGGGAAGCAAGGAAGGTTCGCATCTGTGAGGACTTTAAGTTAACAGTGAACCCGATCCTTCACACCGTACAATATCCACTTCCGTGGATTGAAGATATTTTCGCCTCGCTATCTGGAGGGAAACGCTTCACTAAGAATGATCTGGCGTAGGCGTATCTGCAAATGGAGGTGAACGAAGCATCAAAAAAATACCTCTAATCAACTCGCATAAAGGTCTCTCCCAATACAACCAGCTGGTATTCGGGGTAGTATCAGCTCCGGCTATTTGGCAGAGGGAAATGGAACAAGTCCTGCAAGGGATCCCAGGGACCCAATGTTATTTGGACAACATCCTCGCCACGGGCGAAAATGACAGTGATCACCTTGCCAAACAGGAGCAGGTGCTCACTAGATTGCAGGAATATGAGTTCCGAGCTAACCGCCCCAAATGCGAGTTTTTTAGACAACAGATCTCGTATTGTTGCCACGTTATCGATAAAGAGGGGTTACATAATTCCCTAGAGAAGATTGAGGCAGTAGTGAAGGCTCCAGCATCGGAAAATGTGTCACAACTGAGGTCGTTCCTCGGGCTGGTAAACTACTATCATAAGTTCTTGCCAAATTTGTGTACAATTCTACACCAACTGAACACCCTACTGCAAACTGGGGTGCCATGGAAGTGAAGTGACGAATGTAGACGAGCTTTCCAGAAGAGCAATACACTAATCACATCGAAAGAGGTATTGGTCCATTACAACCCGGCATTACCAATTCGTTTGGCATGTGATGCGTCACCCTACGGCATTGGAGCGGTGCTGCCGCACAAATTCTCGAACGGCTCAGAGAGGCCAACAGCCTTTGCGCCACGATCACTAACCTCTGCCGAGCATAACTACGCCCAGATTGACAGGGATGCCCTCAGCCTAGTGTGGGGAATGAATAAGTTCAATCACTTTCTGCACGGGCAGAAATTCACCTTGCTGACAGATCACCAGCTTCTTGTCTCCATTTTTAATCCGAAGAAGGGCGTTCCGGTGATGACTGCGCAATGACTACAAAGATGGTCACTTTTTCTAGGGGCGCACCTCTATGAGATTGAATATAAGGGCACGAACCAGCATGGAAATGCTGATGGGCTATCATGCCTGCCACTGCCTACTGCGGAGGAAGCACCAGCAGTGGATCCTGTCGAAATATTCCATTCGACTATAGTTGAATACCTACCGGTAACTAACGCGTGTATCGAAAAGGAAACCAAAATGACACGACACTGTCTCGGGTATATGATTTGACGGTGAATGGATGGCCAAAACATGGTGCCTGACTGTTGCCAGCATTCTCGACAAGGAGAGAACAGCTGTCAGTGTGCCGGGAGGCCTTGATGTGTGGATCCCGAGTGGTAATTCCACCCAAGTTAAGGGATAGAGTGCTCAATGAGCTTCATGAGGGTCATCTGGGAGGGGTAAAAATGAAAAGCCTAGCCAGGGCTAATGTGTGGTGGCCGGGAATCGATAAACAAATCGAGGACCTGAACAAGAGCTGCTCCGGATGCCAGATAGTGCAAAGTGCACCACCACAGGCCCCTCTACACCCATGGGAGTGGCCCTCATCTCCATGGCAACGACTGCATATTGATTTTGCTGGTCCATTCATGGGCTCAATGTTTTTAATAGCCTTGGATGCGCACTCGAAATGGCTTAAAGGTATTCAAAATGTCCGCCACCACCACGGAGAGAACTATTGCAGCCCTACAGACCATCTTTGCCAGGAATGGCTAGCCAGAACAGATTTGCTCCGACAACGGACTACAGTTTGTGGCCGAAGATTTCCAGAGGTGCTTGAAAAAGAATGGGGTAAGGCATTATACATCCGCCCCGTATCATCCAGCCACAAATGGATTGGCTGAGAGGTTCGTACAAACCTTTAAGAAGGCAATAAAGGCTATGTACAATGACAACATTCCACTGCAGCACAAGGTGGACAATTTCCTGTTCGCCTACTGGAATGCGACACATGCAGTCACCAACCAGGCCCCAGCCATGATGTTCTTTAACCGAAGGTTAAGATCTCGCCTGGATTTGCTCAGACCAAACGTACGAAGAGATTTTGAAAGTAAGCAACTCCAGTACATCCATGAGAAGCCAACAAGGAGCTTCAATGTTGGTGAACCAGTCTTGGCCCACGATTACCGAACAGAGAAATGGCAGCCAGGAACGATATGCACACGGCAGGGCCGACTAATTTACACAGTGGACGTTGGGGAGAGCATCGTGAGACGCCATGCTGAACAGATCATAGAGTCACAGGAACAAATCAACCACATGCCTCATCCATACGTACCTGGTGAAGAACCCAACGTACAGGTCGCATCTAACCCAGAAAAAGCAGCATCGGAAGCTGATGAACCAACCAACGACAGGGGGCCAGAATCGCCTCCACACCAAGAGCAAGACACTCGGGAAAGGCGCTATCCAGAAAGGATAAGGAAGACTCCCCAAAGACTGAATATATAAATCGACTACTTTCAGCTAATGTTGCATGTTAAATGTGTTAATTGTAATTAGTTTGATAGTTAATTGTTAAATGAGTGTTATTTTACTGCTAATCTAAAAGGAGAGGATTTGTAATGTATATACTGTAGTGTATGTACCTTTAAGAGCCCCTGTGTACTGTAATGCCGGTAGTGACCACTCGGGTATATAAGCCTGTATAGCATCTTGTATCTTTTAGTTCACCTCCAGACTTTGTTCAGTAAACACCTGTTAAACCAACTCCTGCATTCCGTGTCTCCATTAACACACGGATTCAACAGTGGTGACGAATTGGAAACGGAAGTACCTGCAATTCGGCAGCACCTCAAGGAGATCGATTCCTCAGACGAAGGTCGATGAAAAATAAGAAAAAAAGAATAAACTGTGGTTTCACCAGCTAGCCGGGCTGGTGGCAGGTTCTGCACTAATCCTTCCTGGGTGGCGGGCTGGGGCTCGATCGAGTGGCTCTGCAGCGGGGCCGAGCAGCGAGTCGGAAGGCGGAGGCAAACAGAGATGGAGGGTGGAGCACTCGGGAGACGGCCGGCGCTGCAAAGCAGGTCGGCATTCGGACCAAGCAGAGGGAGGGAAAAGTCCCAGAGAGTCCGGTGGGAACGAGCCTCCAACTATTAAAAATATCTGTGTAAATAAAATCCGCAGAGAACAGCGTTGTCAGCAGCGGCAGCGGCGGGAAAGCGCGGGAGCGCCATTTTTTCTCATCGGGGAAGAAAGGAAAGCGCGGGAGGCGCCATTGTTGATTTTCAGGATGCCTAAAACTGGCAATATTACTGCTTTCGATAGTGATATAAAGGATTGGATCACATATGTGGAAAGTGTGGAGGTATATTGCACAGCGAACGAAGTAGAGGATGTTAAAAAGGCATCGGTACTTCTAGATCTGATGGGTGCAAGGACATACGGCTGTTACGAAACTTAATCACTCCAGCCAAACCGATGGTAAAGAATTTTAAGCAGATTGTTGAAGCCCTACAGGAGCACTTAAACCCAACACCGCTGCTGATAGCGGAACAATTCAAATTCTTCAGGAGGAATCAGCACAAGAATGAAAGTAATGCTGATTACATCGCCGAATTAAGAAAGCTGCCAAAGCACTGCCAATTCGGGGCAGGATTGGCAGATTCGCTACGAGACAAATTCGTCTGTGATCTCCTAAGTGAAGGAACACAGAAAAGGCAACTTTCTGAGCAAGATTTGACACTGGACAAGGCTTTCAGTGTGGCTGTATCATACAAAGCAGCAGCAAGAGGAGCTGCAGAGATACAGCAAAAGCCACAGGACTTCGGCACCCATGAAATGACACGGGGTTTCGAGAGATGTTATCACTGCGGCAGATCAACCCATGACCAGAGGGACTGCTGGTTCAAGGACAAAGCATGCTGCCAATGCAGAAAGATGGGATACATTGCACGTGTATGCTGATCTGGAAACAAAAAATCCACTGACAGAAAAAAAATCAACAGGGAAAAGTACAGAAAGGTACAAATGATGACGGACAGTAGCTCCGAAGACCAGAAGAGTGATAGCGACTCCGGAAACAAGAGCTGTCTCAAATTACATAATGTAATTGCCAAAGAAGATTACCGGACCATTTGGGTTACCCTCACGATAGCGGGGTCCCCAGTTAAAATGGAGCTAGGTACAGGATCAGCTCTGACTGTCATAAGTCGTTGGATTACAAGCGGCTATTTCCGCATATACCTTTGAAAGACATATCCATTATCTTGAAGACATATACGGGGCAGAAAGTATACCCCAGAGGGAAAATAAGGGTGCCTGTTGTATACAACGGCAAGGAAATACAGAAGTTGTATTTATACGTTCTGCAAGATGGTGGTCCACTGCTGTTGGGACGTGAATGGATCAGGAAGATACGTTTAGACTGGCACTCCATTCAGGCACTGACGGTGACCAGTAAGAAAAAAAATGATGATGACGTCATACCTGAACGATTAAAAGACATCTTGGCCAACGCCAGAGAAGTGTTTCAACAGGAACTAGGAAACGTGAAAGGCATTACCGCCTCAATAAAAGGGAAGATGCGGCAATTCCCAAGTTTTTTAATGCAAGGCCGGTGCCATACGCAATTCGTCCTGCAGTCGAGGCAGAGCTGGAGAATTTGGAAAAGGCAGGCGTGTTATCCAAGGTAGATTGGAGCGAGTGGGCAACACCCATCGTCCCGGTCATGAAGAAAATGTTGAATAATGATAAATCTGAAGAACAAAGAAAAATTCGCATCTGTGGGGACTTCAAGGTGACTGTAAATCCGGTCCTTCACACGGCACAGTATCCTCTTCCGAGGATAGAAGATATTTTCGCCTCACTATCCGGAGGGAAACGTTTCACCAAAATTGACTTCGCACAGGCATACCGACAGATGGAGGTTGAGGAGACCTCTAAAAAGTATCTCACGATAAAGACACACAAAGGCCTGTACCAGTACAATCGACTGGTTTTCGGAGTAGCATCAGCTCCAGCTATCTGGCAAAGAGCTATGGAGCAAGTCCTGCAAGGGATTCCGGGGACTCAATCTTATTAATCGCGGGTGATGTACACTCCAAGTGGCCAGAGGTAATCAAGATGTCCTCCACCACCACGGAAAAAACGATCACAGTATTAAGGACCATATTTGCCAGGAATGGGCTGCCTGAACAGATCTGTTCTGATAATGGACCGCTATTTGTGTCCGAAGAATTCAGGAAGTTCTTAAAAAACAATGGGGTTAAGCACTACACGTCCGCCCCATACCATCCCGCCACCAATGGATTGGCTGAAAGGTTTGTCCAGACCTTCAAGAAGGCCATAAAGGTCATGGGTATTGAAGACATAAATCTACAACAATAGGTAGATAACTTCTTGTTTGTGTGCAGGAATGCAACACATGTGGTTACAAACCAAACTCCCGCCATGATGTTTTTCAACAGAAGGCTAAGTTGCCGGCTGGATTTGATTAAGCCATACATCAGAAGGGACGTAGAGAACCGGCAATTTCAAGGCATGAATGAAAGGCCAACTAGAACCTGTCAGATAGGTCAACAAGTTTTGGCCCGGGACTACCGTACAGAGAAATGGCAGCCTGGAACTATTTGCACACGACTAGGACCGCTGATGTATACCGTGGACATTGGTGAAAGCATAAAAAGGTGCCATGCTGACCAGATCATACAGTCATCCGAAAAGGGACAACCTACACCACAACTCTATACGCCTAATGATGAAGCAGAGATACCATAGTATCTACCTCCGATCCGGTGATACTGGAACCAGATTAACCCGACACTGGCATTCAAGCCGAATCGACCTTGCGAAAAGAACCTACTACACCACCGAAAACTACGACACCACTGAGGCGTTATCCGGTCTGAGTCAGGAAGCCTCCAGAGAGACTGACTTATAATTGATTAACTGCAGGAAATGTGTAGATTATTGTTCTTGTAATCATCACAGAAATCACAGAAACCTCACAGTGCAGATAGAGGCCATTTCGGCCCATCGAGCCTGCACCGACACATATCCCACCCTATCCCCGTAACCCCACGTATTTAATCCCCCTAACACTAAGGGTCAATTTTATCATAGCCAATCAACCTAACCTGCACATCTTTGGACTGTGGGAGCAAACCGGAGCAAACCCACGCAAACACGGGGAGAATGTGCAAACTCCACACAGAGAGTCACCCAAGGCCGGATTCGAACCCGGGTCCCTGGAGCTGTGAGGCAGCAGTGCTAACCACTATGCCACCGTGCTGTTGCGGTCCAATTACAACAACATTAATCATGTTAATTAATTATTACTTAAAATGTTATGTACTAATTAACTAAAAGGGGAGGAATTGTAGTGCATGTACCCTTAAGAGCCCTGTGTATTGTAATACCGGTAGTGACCACTCGGTTTTATAAGCCTGTATAGCGTCTTGTATCTTTTAGTTCACCTCCAGACTTTGTTCAGTAAACACCTGTTAAACCAACTCCTGTATTCCATTTCTCCATTAACACACGGATACAACATAGACCTTTATGGAAGGAACTATTTATTACAGCTCATATATACTGTAGTACCGGCAGTGTCCACACCTGTATATAACACTGAGTAGTAATCTGTACAGATCAGTTGCAGTGTGAGCCACGTTGAGTAAACACCTGTTGTACAGTTCTCCGCAGTCTGTGTCTTATTATATATGGACGTAACACCCATGGTCCTTCCTCCGCCCATGTGAGAGGGTAAGTCTCACAAACGCTCCCCCATGGTCCATCCTCCGCTCATGTGAGAGGGTAAGGGTGAAAAACATCCCCCATGGCCTTCCTCCGCCCATGTGAGAGGATAATCTCACAAACTCTCCGCCATGGTCCTTCCTCCGCCCATGTGAGAGGGTAAGTCTCACAATTTCTCCGCCATCGTCCTTCCTCCACCCAAGTGAGAGGATAATTCTCACAAATTCTCCCCCATGGTCCTTCCTCTGCCCATGTGAGAGGGTAAGCCTCACAAACACTCCCCCATGGTCCTTCCTCCGCCCATGTGAGAGGGTAAGTGTCACCAACTCTCCCCCATGGTCCCTCCAACGCCCATGTGAGAGGGTAAGTCTCACAAATTCTCCCCCATGGTCCTCCCTCTGCCCATGTGAGAGGGTAAGTCTCACAAACTCTCCCCCATGGTCCCTCCTCCGCCCATGTCAGAGGGTAAGTCTCACACACTCTACCCCATGGTCCTTCCTCCACCCATGTGAGAGGGTAAGTCTCACCAACTCTCTCCCATGGTCCTTCCACCGACCATGTGAGAGGGTAAGTCTCACAAACTCTCCCCCATGGTCCTCCCTCTGCCCATGTGAGAGGGTAAGTCTCACAAACTCTGCCCCATGGTCCTTCCTCCGCCCATGTCAGAGGGTAAGTCTCACACACTCTACCCCATGGTCCTTCCTCCACCCATGTGAGAGGGTAATTCTCTCAAACTCTCCCACATGGTCCTTCCTCCGCCCATGTGAGAGGGTAAGCCTCAAAAACTCTCCGCCATGGTCCTTCCTCCGCCCATGTGAGAGGGTAAGTCTCACAAACTCCCCCCATGCTCCTTCCTCCACCCATGTGAGAGGGTAAGTCTCACATACTTTACCCCATGGTCCTTCCTCCACCCATGTGAGAGGGTAAGTCTCACACCCCCTTCCCCATGGTCCTTCCTCCGCCCATGTGAGAGGGTAAATCTCAAAAACTCGCCCCCATGGTCATTCCTCCGCCCATGTGAGAGGGTTAGTCTCAAAAATTATCCGCCGTGGTCCTTCCTCCGAATTTGGGAGAGGGTAAGTCTCACAAAATCTCCCTCATAGTCCTTCAGCAGCCCATGTCAGAGGGTAAGTCCAGCAAACTCTCCCCCATTGTCCGTCCTCCACCCATGTGAGAGGGTAAGTCTCACAAACTCTCCCCCATGGTCCTTCCTCCACCCATGTGAGAGGGTAAGTCTCACAAACTCTCCCCCATGGTCCTTCCTCCTCCCACGTGAGAGGGTACTTCTCACAAACTCTCCCCGATGGTCCTTCCTCCGCCCATGTGAGAGAGTAAGTCTCACAAACACTCCAACATGTTCCTTTCTCCGCCCATGTGAGAGGGTAAGTCCCACAAATGCTCCCCCATGGTCCTTACTCCGCACATGTGAGAGGGTAAGTCTGACAAACATCCTCCATGGTCCTTCCTCCGCCTATGTGAGAGGATCAGTAGCACAAACTCTACCCATGGTCCTTCCTACGCCCATGTGAGAGGGTAAGTCCCACAATCTCTCCCCCATGCTCCTTCCTCCGCCCATGTGAGAGGGTAAGTCTCACAATCTCTCCCCCATGGTCCTTCCTCCGCCCATGTCACAGCGTAAGTCCCACAAACTCTCCCCCATGGTCCTTCCTCCGACCATGTGAGAGGGTAAGTCCCACAATCTCTCCCCCATGCTCCTTCCTCCGCCCATGTGAGAGGGTAAGTCTCACAAACTCTCCCCCATGGTCCTTCCTGCGCCCATGTCACAGCGTAAGTCCCACAAACTTTCCCCCATGGTCCTTCCTCCGCCCATGTGAGAATGTAAGACTCACAAACTCGCCCCCATGGTCCTTCCTCCCCCCATGTGAGAAGGTAAGCCTCACAAAAGCTTCCCCATGGTCCTTCCTCCGCCCAAGTGAGAGGATAGGTCTGACAAACACTCCCCAAATATCCCATCTCCGCCCATGTGATTGGGTAAGTCTCACAATCTGTCCCCGATGGTCCTTCCTCCGCCCATGTGAGAGGGTAATTCTCACAAACTCTCCCCATGGTCCTTGCTCCGCCCATGAGAGAGGGTTCGTCTCACAAACTCTCCCGCACGGTCGTTCCTCTTCCGATGTGTGTGGGTAAGTCTCACAGACTCACCCATCGTCCTTCCTCCGCCCATGTGAGTGGGTAAGCCTCACAAACTCTCCCCATGGTCCTTCCTCTGCCCATGTGAGAGGGTCAGTCTCACAAACTCTCCCCCATGGTCCTTCCTCTGCCCATGTGAGAGGGTCAGTCTCACAAACTCTCCCCCATGGTCCTTTCTCTGCCCATGTGAGAGGGTAAGTCTCAAACACTCTCCCCCATGGTACTTCCTCTGCCCATGTGAGAGGTTAAGTCTCACAAACACTCCCCCATAGTCCATCCTCCGGCAATGTGAGAGGGTAAGCCTCAGAAACTCTCCCCCATGGTCCTTCCTCCGCCCATTTGAGTGGGTAAGCCTCACAAATTCTCCCCATGGTCCTTCCTCTGCCCATGTGAGAGGGTCAGTCTTACAAACTCTCTCCCATGGTACTTCCTCTGCCCATGTGAGAGGGTAAGTCTCACACTGTCCCCCATGGTCCTTCCTCTGCTCATGTGAGAGGGTAAGTCTCACAAACACTCCCCCATGGTCCATCCTCCGCCCATGTGAGAGGGTAAGCCTCACAAACTCTCCTCCTTGGTCCTTCCTCCTCCCATGTGAGAGGGTAACTCTCACAAACACTCCCCCATGATCCATCCTCCGCCCATGTGAGAGGGTAAGCCTCACAAACTCTCCTCCTTGGTCCTTCCTCCTCCCATGTGAGAGGGTAAGTCTCACAAACACTCCCATTGGTCCTTCCTCTGCCCATGTGAGAGGGTGAGTCTCAAAAACTCGCCCCCATGGTCCTTCCTCCGCCCATGTGAGAGCGTAAGTCTCACAAATTCCCCCCGTGGTCCTTCCACTGACATTGTGAGAGGGTAAGTCTCACATCTCTCCCCCATGGTCCATCCTCCACCCATGTGACAGGGTAAGTCTCACAAACACTCACGTATGTTCCTTCCTCCGCCCATGTGACAGGGAAAGTCTCAGAAACTCTCCCAGGTGGTCCTTCCTCCGCCCACGTGACAGGGTATGTCTCACAATCTCTCCCCCATGGTCCTTCCTCCACCCATGTGAGAGGTTAAGTCCCACAAACTCTCACCCATGGTCCATTCTCCGCCCATGTGAGAGGGTAAGTCTCACAAACTCTCCCCCATGGTCCTTCCTCCTCCCACATGAGAGGGTAATTCTCACAAACTCTCCGCGATGGTCCTTCTTCCGCCCATGTGAGAGATTAAGTCTCACAAACACTCCAAAATGTTCCTTTCTCCGCCCATGTGAGAGGGTAAGTCTCACAAATGCTCCCCCATGGTCCTTCCTCCGCCCAAGTGAGAGGATCAGTCGCACAAAATCTCCCCCATGGTCCTGCGTCCGCCCATGTGAGAGGGTAAGTCTCACATACTCTCCCCCATGGTCCTTCCTCCGCCCATGTGAGAGCGTAATTCCCACAAACTCTCCCCCATGGTCATCCCTCCGTCCCTGTGAGAGGGTATGTCCAACAAACTCTCCCCCATGGTCCTTCCTCCGCCCAAGTGAGAGGGTAAGTCTCACAGACTCAACCCATGGTCCTTCCTCCGCCCATGTGAGAGGGTAAGTCTCACAAACTCTACCCCATGGTCCTCCCTCCTTCCCTGTGAGAGGGTAAGTCTCACAGACTCACCTCACGTTCCTTCCTCCGCCCATGTGAGAGGGTAAGTCTCACAAACTCTGCCCATTGTCCTTCCTCCGCCCATGTGAGAGGGTAAGTCTCACAAACTCTCCCCCACGGTCCTTCCTCTGCCGATGTAAGTGGGTAAGTCTTACCGACCCACCCATGGTCCTTCCTCAGCCCAAGTGAGAGGGTAAGCCTCATAAACTCTCGCCATGGTCCTTCCGTTCCCCATGTGAGAGGGTAAATCTCACAAACTCTCCCCATGGTACTTCCTCGTCCATGTGAGAGGGTAAGTCTCACAAACTCTCCCCCATGGTCCTTCCTCTGCCCATGTGAGAGGGTAAGTCTCACAAACACTCCCCCATGGTCCTTCCTCCAACCATGTGAGAGGGTAAGCCTCACAAACTCTCCCCCATGGTCCTTCCTCCGCCCATGTGAGAGGGTAAGTCCCGCAAACTCTGCCCCATGCTCCTTCCTCCACCCACGTGAGAAGGTAATCTCAGAAACACTCCCCCATGGTCCTTCCTCCGCCGATGAGAGAGGGTATGTCCCACAAACTCACCCATGGTCCTTCCTCCGCTCATGTGAGAGAGTAAGTCTCAAAAACTCTCCCTCATAGTCCTTCCGCAGCCCATGTCAGAGGGTAAGTCCAGCAAACTCTCCCCCTTTGTCCTTCCACACCCATGTGAGAGGGTCAGTCTCGCAAATTCTCCCCCATGGTCCTTCCTCCGCCAATGTGAGAGGGTTAAGTCTCACAATCTCTCCCCCATTGTCCTTCATCCGCCCAGGTGAGAGGGTAAGTCTCACAATCTCTCCCCCATGGTCCTTCCTCCGCCCAGGTGAGATGGTAAGTCTCACAGACTCACCCCATGGTCCTTCCTCCGCCCACGTGAGAGGGTAAGTCTCACAAACTCTCCCCCATGGTCCTTCCTCCGCCCATGTGAGAGGCTAAGTCTCATAAAATCTCCAGCATGGTCCTTCTCTGCCCATGTGAGAGGGTAAGTCCCGCAAACTCTGCCCCATGCTCCTTCCTCCGCCAACGTGAGAAGGTAATCTCAGAAACACTTCCTCAGACCATGTGAGAGGGTCAGTCTCACAAACTCTCCCCCATGGTCCTTCCTCCGCCCATGTGAGAGGGTTAAGTCTCACAATCTCTCCCCCATTGACCTTCCTCCGCCCATGTGAGAGGATAAGTCTCACAAACACTCCCCCATGGTTCTTCCTCCGCCCATGTGAGAGGGTAAGTCTCACAAACTCTCCCCCATGGTCCTTCCTCCGCCCAAGTGAGAGAGTAAGTCTCACAGACTCACCCCATGGTCCTTCCTCCGCCCATGTGAGAGGTTAAGTCTCACAGACACACCTCATGTTCCTTCCTCCGCCCATGTGAGAGGGTAAGTCTCACAAACTCTGCCCATTGTCCTTCCTCCGCCCATGAGAGAGGGTTAGTCTCACAAACTCTCCCCCACGGTCCTTCCTCTGCCGATGTGAGTGGGTAAGTCTTACAGACTCATCTATGGTCCTTCCGCCCCCCATGTGAGAGGGTAAATCTCGCAAACTCTCCCCATGGTACTTCCTCCGCCCATGTGAGAGGGTAAGTCTCACAAACTCTCCCCCATGGTCCTTCCTCCGCCCATGTGAGAGGGTAAGTCTCACAAACTCTCCCCCATGATCCTTCCTCTGCCCATGTGAGAGGGTATGTCTCACAAACACTCACCCATGGTCCTTCCTCCAACCATGTGAGAGGGTAAGCCTCACAAACTCTCCCCCATGGTCCTTCCCCCGCCCATGTGAGAGGGTATGTCCCGCAAACTCTGCCCCATGCTCCTTCCTCCACCCACTTGAGAAGGTAATCTCAGAAACACTCCCCCATGGTCCTCCCTCCGCCGATGAGAGAGGGTATGTCTCACAAACTCACCCATGGTCCTTCCTCCGCCCATGTGAGGGAGTAAGTCTCACAAATTCTCCCCCGTGGTCCTTCCTCCGAAATTGGGAGAGGGTAAGTCTCACAAACTCCGCCTCAAAGTCCTTCCTCAGCCCATGTCAGAGGGTAAGTACAGCAAACTCTCCCCCTTTGTCCTTCCTCCACCCATGTGAGAGGGTAAGTCTCGCCATCTCTCCCCCATTGTCCTTCCTCCGCCCATGTCAGAGGGTCAGTCTCGCAAACTCTCCCCCATGGTCCTTCCTCCGCCCATGTGAGAGGGTAAGTCTCACAAACTCTTTCCCATGGTCCTTCCTCCGCCCAGGTGAGAGGGTAAGACTCACAAACTCTTTCCCATGGTCCTTCCTCCGCCCATGTGAGAGGGTAAGTCTCACAAACTCTTTCCCATGGTCCTTCCTCCGCCCAGGTGAGAGGGTAAGACTCACAAACTCTACCCCATGGTCCTTCCTCCGCCCAGGTGAGAGGGTAAGTCTCACAAACTCTTTCCCATGGTCCTTCCTCCGCCCAGGTGAGAGGGTAAGACTCACAAACTCTCCCCCATGGTCCTTCCTCCGCCCATGTGAGAGGCTAAGTCTCATAAAATCTCCAGCATGGTCCTTCCTCCCCCCATGTGAGCGGGTAAGTCTCACAAACTCTCCCCCATTGTCCTTCCTCCGCCCTTGTGAGAGGGCAAGTCTCACAAACTCTCCCTCCTGGTCCATCCTCAGACCATGTGAGAGGCTAAGTCTCACAAACTCTCCCCCATGGTCCTTCTCTGCCCATGTGAGAGGGTAAGTCCCGCAAAATCTGCCCCATGCTCCTTCCTCCACCCACGTAAGAAGGTAATCTCAGAAACAGTTCCTCAGATCATGTGAGAGGGTCAGTCTCACAAACTCTCCCCCATGGTCCTTCCTCCGCCCAAGTGACAGGGTTAAGTCTCACAATCTCTCCCCCATTGTCCTTCCTCCAACCATGTGAGAGGGTAAGTCTCACAAACACTCCCCCATGGTCCTTCCTCCAACCATGTGAGAGGGTCAGTCTCACAAACTCTCCCCCATGGTACTTCCTCCGCCCAAGTGAGAGGGTTAAGTCTCACAAACTCTCCCCCATGGTCCTTCCTCTGCCCATGTGAGAGGGTAAGTCTCACAAACACTCCCCCATGGTCCTTCCTCCAACCATGTGAGAGGGTAAGCCTCACAAACTCTCCCCCATGGTCCTTCCCCCGCCCATGTGAGAGGCTAAGTCCCGAAAACTCAGCCCCATGCTCCTTCCTCCGTCCACGTGAGAAGGTAATCTCAGAAACACTCCCCCACGGTCCTTCCTCCGCCGATGAGAGAGGGTATGTCTCACAAACTCACCCATGGTCCTTCCTCCGCCCATGTGAGAGAGTAAGTCTCACAAATTCTCCCCCGTGGTCCTTCCTCCGAATTTGGGAAAGGGTAAGTCTCACAAAATCTCCCTCATAGTCCTTCCGCAGCCCATGTCAGAGGGTAAGTCCAGCAAACTCTCCCCCATTGTCCGTCCTCCACCCATGTGAGAGGGTAAGTCTCGCCATCTCTCCCCCATTGTCCTTCCTCCGCCCATGTGAGAGGGTAAGTCTCACAAACTCTCCCCCATGGTCCTTCCTCCGCCCATGTGAGAGGGTAATTCTCACAAACTCTCCCCGATGGTCCTTCCTCCTCCCACATGAGAGGGTAATTCTCACAAACTCTCCCCGATGGTCCTTCCTCCGCCCATGTGAGAGAGTAAGTCTCACAAGCACTCCAACATGTTCCTTTCTCCGCCCATGTGAGAGGGTAAGTCTGACAAACATCCTCCATGGTCCTTCCTCTGCCTATGTGAGAGGATCAGTAGCACAAATTCTACCCATGGTCCTTCCTCCGCCCATGTGAGAGGGTAAGTCCCACAAACTTTCCCCCATGGTCCTTCCTCCCCCATGTGAGAAGGTAAGACTCACAAACTCGCCCCCATGGTCCTTCCTCCCCCCATGTGAGAAGGTAAGCCTCACAAAAGCTTCCCCATGGTCCTTCCTCCGCCCAAGTGAGAGGATAAGTCTGACAAACAATCCCCAATGGTCCCATCTCCGCCCATCTGATTGGGTAAGTCTCACAATCTGTCCCCGATGGTCCTTCCTCCGCCCATGTGAGAGGGTAAGTCTCACAATCTCTCCCCATGGTCCTTCCTTCGCCCATGAGAGAGGGTCAGTCTCACAAACTCTCCCGCACGGTCGTTCCTCTGCCGATGTGCGTGGGTAAGTCTCACAGACTCACCCATCGTCCTTCCTCCGTCCATGTGAGTGGGTAAGCCTCACAAACTCTCCCCATGGTCCTTCCTCTGCCCATGTGAGAGGGTCAGTCTCACAAACTCTCCCCCATGGTCCTTCCTCTGCCCATGTGAGAGGGTAAGTCTCAAACACTCTCCCCCATGGTTCTTCCTCTGCCCATGTGAGAGGTTAAGTCTCACAAACTCTCCCCCATGGTCCTTCCTCCGCCCATGTGAGTCGGTAAGCCTCACAAACTCTCCCCATGGTCCTTCCTCTGCCCATGTGAGAGGGTCAGTCTTACAAACTCTCCCCCATGGTACTTCCTCTGCCCATGTGAGAGGGTAAGTCTCACACACTCTCCCCCATGGTCCTTCCTCTGCTCATGTGAGAGGGTGAGTCTCACAAACACTCCCCCAAGATCCTTCCTCCGTCCATGTGAGAGGGTAAGTCTCACAAACTCTCCCCCATGGTCCTTCCTCTGCCCATGTGAGAGGGTAAGTCTCACAAACACTCCCCCATGGTCCTTCCTCCAACCATGTGAGAGGGTAAGCCTCACAAACTCTCCCCCATGGTCCTTCCTCCGCCCATGTGAGAGGGTAAGTCCCGCAAACTCTGCCCCATGCTCCTTCCTCCACCCACGTGAGAAGGTAATCTCAGAAACACTCCCCCATGGTCCTTCCTCCGCCGATGAGAGAGGGTATGTCCCACAAACTCACCCATGGTCCTTCCTCCGCTCATGTGAGAGAGTAAGTCTCAAAAACTCTCCCTCATAGTCCTTCCGCAGCCCATGTCAGAGGGTAAGTCCAGCAAACTCTCCCCCTTTGTCCTTCCACACCCATGTGAGAGGGTCAGTCTCGCAAATTCTCCCCCATGGTCCTTCCTCCGCCAATGTGAGAGGGTTAAGTCTCACAATCTCTCCCCCATTGTCCTTCATCCGCCCAGGTGAGAGGGTAAGTCTCACAGACTCACCCCATGGTCCTTCCTCCGCCCACGTGAGAGGGTAAGTCTCACAAACTCTCCCCCATGGTCCTTCCTCCGCCCATGTGAGAGGCTAAGTCTCATAAAATCTCCAGCATGGTCCTTCTCTGCCCATGTGAGAGGGTAAGTCCCGCAAACTCTGCCCCATGCTCCTTCCTCCGCCAACGTGAGAAGGTAATCTCAGAAACACTTCCTCAGACCATGTGAGAGGGTCAGTCTCACAAACTCTCCCCCATGGTCCTTCCTCCGCCCATGTGAGAGGGTTAAGTCTCACAATCTCTCCCCCATTGACCTTCCTCCGCCCATGTGAGAGGGTAAGTCTCACAAACTCTCCCCCATGGTCCTTCCTCCGCCCAAGTGAGAGAGTAAGTCTCACAGACTCACCCCATGGTCCTTCCTCCGCCCATGTGAGAGGTTAAGTCTCACAGACACACCTCATGTTCCTTCCTCCGCCCATGTGAGAGGGTAAGTCTCACAAACTCTGCCCATTGTCCTTCCTCCGCCCATGAGAGAGGGTTAGTCTCACAAACTCTCCCCCACGGTCCTTCCTCTGCCGATGTGAGTGGGTAAGTCTTACAGACTCATCTATGGTCCTTCCGCCCCCCATGTGAGAGGGTAAATCTCGCAAACTCTCCCCATGGTACTTCCTCCGCCCATGTGAGAGGGTAAGTCTCACAAACTCTCCCCCATGGTCCTTCCTCCGCCCATGTGAGAGGGTAAGTCTCACAAACTCTCCCCCATGGTCCTTCCTCTGCCCATGTGAGAGGGTATGTCTCACAAACACTCACCCATGGTCCTTCCTCCAACCATGTGAGAGGGTAAGCCTCACAAACTCTCCCCCATGGTCCTTCCCCCGCCCATGTGAGAGGGTATGTCCCGCAAACTCTGCCCCATGCTCCTTCCTCCACCCACTTGAGAAGGTAATCTCAGAAACACTCCCCCATGGTCCTCCCTCCGCCGATGAGAGAGGGTATGTCTCACAAACTCACCCATGGTCCTTCCTCCGCCCATGTGAGGGAGTAAGTCTCACAAATTCTCCCCCGTGGTCCTTCCTCCGAAATTGGGAGAGGTTAAGTCTCACAAACTCCGCCTCAAAGTCCTTCCTCAGCCCATGTCAGAGGGTAAGTACAGCAAACTCTCCCCCTTTGTC
Source organism: Somniosus microcephalus (assembly GCF_052327205.1). Lineage (NCBI taxonomy): Eukaryota > Metazoa > Chordata > Chondrichthyes > Squaliformes > Somniosidae > Somniosus > Somniosus microcephalus. The sequence goes on from NW_028225184.1 coordinate 51,105,817, forward strand.
CTTCCTCCACCCATGTGAGAGGGTAAGTCTCGCCATCTCTCCCCCATTGTCCTTCCTCCGCCCATGTCAGAGGGTCAGTCTCGCAAACTCTCCCCCATGGTCCTTCCTCCGCCCATGTGAGAGGGTAAGTCTCACAAACTCTTTCCCATGGTCCTTCCTCCGCCCAGGTGAGAGGGTAAGACTCACAAACTCTTTCCCATGGTCCTTCCTCCGCCCATGTGAGAGGGTAAGTCTCACAAACTCTTTCCCATGGTCCTTCCTCCGCCCAGGTGAGAGGGTAAGACTCACAAACTCTACCCCATGGTCCTTCCTCCGCCCAGGTGAGAGGGTAAGTCTCACAAACTCTTTCCCATGGTCCTTCCTCCGCCCAGGTGAGAGGGTAAGACTCACAAACTCTCCCCCATGGTCCTTCCTCCGCCCATGTGAGAGGCTAAGTCTCATAAAATCTCTAGCATTGTCCTTCCTCCCTCCATGTGAGCGGGTAAGTCTCACAAACTCTCCCCCATTGTCCTTCCTCCGCCCTTGTGAGAGGGCAAGTCTCACAAACTCTCCCTCCTGGTCCATCCTCAGACCATGTGAGAGGCTAAGTCTCACAAACTCTCCCCCATGGTCCTTCTCTGCCCATGTGAGAGGGTAAGTCCCGCAAAATCTGCCCCATGCTCCTTCCTCCACCCACGTAAGAAGGTAATCTCAGAAACAGTTCCTCAGATCATGTGAGAGGGTCAGTCTCACAAACTCTCCCCCATGGTCCTTCCTCCGCCCAAGTGACAGGGTTAAGTCTCACAATCTCTCCCCCATTGTCCTTCCTCCAACCATGTGAGAGGGTAAGTCTCACAAACACTCCCCCATGGTCCTTCCTCCAACCATGTGAGAGGGTCAGTCTCACAAACTCTCCCCCATGGTACTTCCTCCGCCCAAGTGAGAGGGTTAAGTCTCACAAACTCTCCCCCATGGTCCTTCCTCTGCCCATGTGAGAGGGTAAGTCTCACAAACACTCCCCCATGGTCCTTCCTCCAACCATGTGAGAGGGTAAGCCTCACAAACTCTCCCCCATGGTCCTTCCCCCGCCCATGTGAGAGGCTAAGTCCCGAAAACTCAGCCCCATGCTCCTTCCTCCGTCCACGTGAGAAGGTAATCTCAGAAACACTCCCCCACGGTCCTTCCTCCGCCGATGAGAGAGGGTATGTCTCACAAACTCACCCATGGTCCTTCCTCCGCCCATGTGAGAGAGTAAGTCTCACAAATTCTCCCCCGTGGTCCTTCCTCCGAATTTGGGAAAGGGTAAGTCTCACAAAATCTCCCTCATAGTCCTTCCGCAGCCCATGTCAGAGGGTAAGTCCAGCAAACTCTCCCCCATTGTCCGTCCTCCACCCATGTGAGAGGGTAAGTCTCGCCATCTCTCCCCCATTGTCCTTCCTCCGCCCATGTGAGAGGGTAAGTCTCACAAACTCTCCCCCATGGTCCTTCCTCCGCCCATGTGAGAGGGTAATTCTCACAAACTCTCCCCGATGGTCCTTCCTCCTCCCACATGAGAGGGTAATTCTCACAAACTCTCCCCGATGGTCCTTCCTCCGCCCATGTGAGAGAGTAAGTCTCACAAGCACTCCAACATGTTCCTTTCTCCGCCCATGTGAGAGGGTAAGTCCCACAAATGCTCCCCCATGGTCCTTACTCCGCACATGTGAGAGGGTAAGTCTGACAAACATCCTCCATGGTCCTTCCTCTGCCTATGTGAGAGGATCAGTAGCACAAATTCTACCCATGGTCCTTCCTCCGCCCATGTGAGAGGGTAAGTCCCACAAACTTTCCCCCATGGTCCTTCCTCCCCATGTGAGAAGGTAAGACTCACAAACTCGCCCCCATGGTCCTTCCTCCCCCCATGTGAGAAGGTAAGCCTCACAAAAGCTTCCCCATGGTCCTTCCTCCGCCCAAGTGAGAGGATAAGTCTGACAAACAATCCCCAATGGTCCCATCTCCGCCCATCTGATTGGGTAAGTCTCACAATCTGTCCCCGATGGTCCTTCCTCCGCCCATGTGAGAGGGTAAGTCTCACAATCTCTCCCCATGGTCCTTCCTTCGCCCATGAGAGAGGGTCAGTCTCACAAACTCTCCCGCACGGTCGTTCCTCTGCCGATGTGAGTGGGTAAGTCTCACAGACTCACCCATCGTCCTTCCTCCGTCCATGTGAGTGGGTAAGCCTCACAAACTCTCCCCATGGTCCTTCCTCTGCCCATGTGAGAGGGTCAGTCTCACAAACTCTCCCCCATGGTCCTTCCTCTGCCCATGTGAGAGGGTAAGTCTCAAACACTCTCCCCCATGGTTCTTCCTCTGCCCATGTGAGAGGTTAAGTCTCACAAACTCTCCCCCATGGTCCTTCCTCCGCCCATGTGAGTCGGTAAGCCTCACAAACTCTCCCCATGGTCCTTCCTCTGCCCATGTGAGAGGGTCAGTCTTACAAACTCTCCCCCATGGTACTTCCTCTGCCCATGTGAGAGGGTAAGTCTCACACACTCTCCCCCATGGTCCTTCCTCTGCTCATGTGAGAGGGTGAGTCTCACAAACACTCCCCCAAGATCCTTCCTCCGCCCATGTGAGAAGGTAAATCTCACAAACTCCCCCCATGGCCCTTCCTCTGCACATGTGAGTGGGTAAGTCTCAAATACTCGCCCCCATGGTCCTTCCTTCACCCATGTGAGAGCGTAAGTCTCACAAATTCCCCCCGTGGTCCTTCCACTGACATTGTGAGAGGGTAAGTCTCACATCTCTCCCCCATGGTCCATCCTCCGCCCATGTGACAGGGTAAGTCTCACAAACACGCACGTATGTTCCTTCCTCCGCCCATGTGACAGGGAAAGTCTCAGAATCTCTCCCAGGTGGTCCTTCCTCCGCCCACGTGCCAGGGTATGTCTCACAATCTCTCCCCCATGGTCCTTCCTCCGCCCATGTGAGAGGGTAAGTCTCACAAACTCTCACCCATGGTCCATTCTCCGCCCATGTGAGAGGGTAAGTCTCACAAACTCTCCCCGATGGTCCTTCCTCTGCCCATGTGAGAGAGTAAGTCTCACAAACACTCCAACATGTTCCTTTCTCCGCCCATGTGAGAGCGTAAGTCTCACAAATGCTCCCCCATGGTCCGTCCTCCGCACATGTGAGAGGGTAAGTCTGACAAGCATCCTCCATGGTCCTTCCTCCGCCCAAGTGAGAGGATCAGTAGCACAAAATCTCCCCCATGGTCCTGCGTCCGCCCATGTGAGAGGGTAAGTCCCACAAACTCTCCCCCATGGTCCTTCCTCCGCCCATGTGAGAGGGTAAGTCTCATATACTCTCCCACTTGGTCCTCCCTCCATCCCTGTGAGAGGGTAAGTCTCACAGACTCACCTTACGTTCCTTCCTCCACCCATGTGAGAGGGTATGTCTCACAAACTAGCCCATTGTCCTTCCTCCGCCCATGAGAGAGGGTTAGTCTCACAAACTCTCCCCCACGGTCCTTCCTCTGCCGATGTGAGTGGGTAAGTCTTACCGACTCACCCATGGTCCTTCCTCCGCCCATGTGAGACGGTAAGCCTCATAAACTCTCCCCATGGTTCTTCCGTTCCCCATGTGAGAGGGTAAATCTCACAAACTCTCCCCATGGTACTTCCTCGTCCATGTGAGAGGGTAAGTCTCACAAACTCTCCCCCATGGTCCTTCCTCTGCCCATGTGAGAGGGTAAGTCTCAAACACTCTCCCCCATGGTACTTCCTCTGCCCATGTGAGAGGTTAAGTCTCACAAACTCTCCCCCATGGTCCTTCCTCCGCCCATGTGAGTCGGTAAGCCTCACAAACTCTCCCCATGGTCCTTCCTCCAACCATGTGAGAGGGTAAGCCTCACAAACTCTCCCCCATGGTCCTTCCTCCGCCCATGCGAGAGGGTAAGTCCCGCAAACTCTGCCCCATGCTCCTTCCTCCACCCACGTGAGAAGGTAATCTCAGAAACACTCCCCCATGGTCCTTCCTCCGCTGATGAGAGAGGGTATGTCCCACAAACTCACCCATGGTCCTTCCTCCGCCCATGTGAGGGAGTAAGTCTCACAAATTCTCCCCCGTGGTCCTTCCTCCGAAATTGGGAGAGGGTAAGTCTCACAAACTCTCCCCCATGGTCCTGCCTACGCCCATGTGAGAGGGTAAGTCTCACAAACTCTCCCTCAAAGTCCTTCCTCAGCCCATGTGAGAGGGTAAGTCTCACAAACTCTCCCCCATGGTCCTTCCTCCGCCCAGGTGAGATGGTAAGTCTCACAGACTCACCCCATGGTCCTTCCTACGCCCATGTGAGAGGGTAAGTCTCACAAACTCTCCCCCATGGTGCTCCCTCCGCCCATGTGAGAGGGTAAGTCTCACAGACTCACCCCATGGTCCTTCCTCCGCCCATATGAGAGGGTAAGTCTCACAAACTCTCCCCCATGGTCCTTCCTCCGCCCATGTGAGAGGCTAAGTCTCATAAAATCTCCAGCATGGTCCTTCCTCCCCCATGTGAGAGGGTAAGTCTCACAAACTCTCCCCCATTGTCCTTCCTCCGCCCTTGTGAGAGGGTAAGTCTCACAAACTCTCCCCATGGTCCTTCCTCCGCCCATGAGAGAGGGTTAGACTCACAAACTCTCCCGCATGGTCGTTCCTCTGCCGATGTGAGTGGGTAAGTCTCACAGACTCACCCATGGTCCTTCCTCCGCCCATGTGAGTGGGTAAGCCTCACAAACTCTCCCCATGGTCCTTCCTCTGCCCATGTGAGAGGGTCAGTCTCACAAGCACTCACCCATGGTCCTTTGTCTGCCCATGTGAGAGGGTAAGTCTCAAACACTCTCCCCCATGGTCCTTCCTCCGCCCATGTGAGTGGGTAAGCCTCACAAACTCTCCTCCTTGGTCCTTCCTCCGCCCATGTGAGAGGGTAAATCTCACAAAGTCCCCCCATGGTCCTTCCTCTGCCCATGTGAGTGGGTAAGTCTCAGAAACTCGCCCCCATGGTCCTTCCTCTGCCCATGTGAGAGCGTAAGTCTCACAAATTCCCCCCGTGGTCCTTCCTCTGACATTGTGAGAGGGTAAGTCTCACATCTCTCCCCCATGGCCCTTCCTCCGCCCATGTGACAGGGTAAGTCTCACAAACTCTCACGTATGTTCCTTCCTCCGCCCATGTGCCAGGGAATGTCTCAGAAACTCTCCCAGGTGGTCCTTCCTACGCCCACGTGACAGGGTATGTCTCACAATCTCTCCCTCATGGTCCTTCCTCCGCCCATGTGAGAGCGTAAGTCTCACAAACTCTCACCCATGGTCCATTCTCCGCCCATGTGTGAGGGTAAGTCTCACAAACTCCCCCCCATGGTCCTTCCTCCTCCCACATGAGAGACTAATTCTCACAAACTCTCCCCGATGGTCCTTCCTCCGCCCATGTGAGAGAGTAAGTCTCACAAACACTCCAACATGTTCCTTTCGACGCCCATGTGAGAGGGTAAGTCTCACAAATGCTCCCCCATGGTCCTTCCTCCGCACATGTGAGAGGATAAGTCTGACAAACATCCTCCATGGTCCTTCCTCCGCCCATGTGAGAGGATCAGCAGCACAAACTCTCCCCCATGGTCCTTCCTCCGCCCATGTGAGAGGGTAAGTCCCACAAACTCTCCCCCATGGTCCTTTCTCCGCCCATGTGAGAGGATAAGTCCCACAAACTCTCCCCCATGGTCCTTCCTCCGCCCATGTGAGAGGGTAAGTCTCACAAACTCTCCCCCATGGTCCATCCTCCGCCCATGTGAGAGGGTAAGCCTCACAATCTCTCCCATATGGTCCTTTTTCCGCCCATGTGAGAATGGAAGACTCACAAACTCTCCCCCATGGTCCTTCCTCCCCCATGAGCGAGGGTATGTCTCAAAAATTCTCCCCATGGTCCTTCCTCCCCCCATGAGCGAGGGTATGTCTCACAAACTCTCCCCCACGTTCCTTCCTCCGCACATGTTAGAGGGTAAGTCTGACAAACTCTCACCCATGGTCCTTCCTCCACCCATGTTAGAGGGTAAGTCTCACAAACTCTCCCCCATGTTCCTTCCTCCCCCCATGTGAGAGGGTAAGTCTCACAAACTCTCCCCCATGGTTGTTCTTCCTCCCATGAGAGAGGGTAAGTCTCACAAACTCTCCCCCACGTTCCTTCCTCCGCACATGTTAGAGGGTAAGTCTGACAAACTCTCACCCATGGTCCTTCCTCCGCCCATGTTAGAGGTTAAGTCTCACAAACTCTCCCCCTTGGTCCTTCCTCCGCCCATGTGCATATAACTGGGCGGAGGGCTTGTCCTCTGCATTGTCGATCTTTATATTCCTTAAAGGGAAATCTCCCCCCTTGGGGCTCCCCTAATATTCTAATAAACCGTAGAGGGACGTTTCACCTCGATAATATCTTTTATGTCTTGTATGGCCATATTAAAGTGTCGGGCAGCACTTCGTTTTTTTGCCCATACCTCTACATTGGGATTGTGTCTTTTGAGGTCGGGAATGAGAAGGATGATGCTGGATCTCTCCTGGGGCGTAAAAGGCTGTGCCTCGCCCAACGTACCCCGTCCACCTCTATCTGTATTTTGGGCTCCTACCGCCTGGTTATCTCTGACGGGGGCCACGGGATTGGATTTTTCGGCCCCTGACTGAAGCGTTAAGTGGGTTGGGTGGTCTCGACTCGTAGAACTTCTACAGTCCCCGACCGGGGCCTGGGATTTAAGGTCGATGTATCTCGAGTCTCTTTTTGTAGAGCCTCGACAATGTCACCCAAGCATTTTAAGTTGTCTAGATTCTCAGTCCCTGGTGGCTTCAGGTGCAGGAGACTACGGAACTGGACTTTAGCCTCCTGCACGGGTCTCAAGATTTCTTGTAACAGGGCCGGTCTCCCCCCCCCGCCCCTCGCCCAGAATTATGGTTCCCATCTGATCCATCTAACTAGCACACAAAACCGTCCCGTAATAGACTTGTTTGGCGTCCTTGTGTTCCTCCCGCCACTTTATTTGGTCAACTACTGGGCTTGTTTCTTTCCACCCATTTTTAATCATCTCACTTTGAAATTTCAAATTAGCCTCTCGGACCCATGGAACAAGAGTGACAATGGTGGACATAGCTGGAACATCCGGTGAAGGAGGTCTCCCCTCTTCACCCATGTGACCTCTGTTAATTGTTACGTATATTCTTATACTCTATCGGCCCAAATGTATCACCTTATACTCTAAGTCAGAAATATACATTTATGTCTAATCAACTCCGTCAGTCCACAGTCTCCATGAGGAATAATTTACTATGTGGGTAATTTAATACTGACTGGCCCATACACGGTTTTAGCCCCACTGGTGAACGAGCGTGTCCTTGTTACTCCTAAAAACCTTACTCTGACTTCTTCCCTTAGGACGCGATGCGGTTCTCGCCTCAGTTGTCAATTCCAGTGTTGTTTAACTCCGATGGTACTTACGTGCAGTATCCCACTTCTGACACCAACTGTTAGATTCGAATTTGGAGAAACTCCAGACAGAGACGGAATTGAGGCGAAGTACAGAATTTATTAAAACAACTAATTGAAAATTGTGCACAAGGGAGAGCCACTCAGCTTGCACAAGCTAGGGGTGCACTCTCAGGGGACAAGCAGTTGATCATTCCAGTTATGCAATTCTATAAGCAACGCCCACTTACCATAGAATGGGGGCGTTCACGTACAAACAGTGTCACAACAGTTGCTCTTTATTGGTTTATGGGGTTACTCACTCAACTGTCGGCCCACCCCTTGAACTCGGGTACACTCTGACCATGCCAGTCACAATGTTGGTCGTATAATCCAACATCACACATTCCTGCTGTTATCTCTTCCCCGTTGTTGGCATAGTTTATAGTTTGAGAAAACATGTTCATATGTAAATCAAATTGCCAAAAATGTGCACATTCAATTAAACTATGAACATCTGGTCAAATTTCTTGCTTCCATCTCAACTGATGAAAATGACGCCTACCTTTTTTGTCATCGTCTAACTTGGATGTGTGGCTCTCAATCCCGTTAAAAAAGTCGTTAATAAAATTCGTGAATAGTTAAGGTCCCGAATGTGATCCCTCAGAGACATCACTCGTCATATGTTGCCAATTAATGGAAATGATCATTATCCATAATCGATGTCTCCTGTCGCACGACCAATTTCCAAGCAGGTCAATAATTTGCATTCACTTACATGAGTTTCAACTTTAGCTAAAAGTCCCTTATTCGTGACATTATCAAATGTATTTTTCTCCATGTCTACTAACTAATAATGATTTGTGAACTGGCACACATAATCCTCTTTGCTCCTCAACAGTCAATAGCTTCCCATTATTTAGAAAATACTCTGAACTATCTTAATTTGTTCCAAAGTGGATGGTGTCACACTTGCGCACAGTGAACTCGATTGCCTTTGTTGTGCCGGCTTACTTCATCGGTGTCTGTCCCTTTGGTTACCGCCATTTCCCAACTGCATTACGAACGGACCGACTAACTTAGTGCAATCTTGAAAATATGATCTACAGTGCTCTATTGCTCCATCCAAGTCAATCACAAATACGCTGAAAAGTTGAAGATCCAATGCAGATAATTGGGAGATGGCACTTGTCACATCTGACACCGTTGCTAAAGAGCATGTCGTTTGTGCGATGGATAATTTTCTGAAGTGATGGAGGTCTGAAGCAGTCAGTCTGGATTTGCGGCAGAAATGCGCTGTACAGGCTGGATTATAGACAAGAAAATTGAATTTGTAGGAGGTGCAATAATGCACTGCAGCCAATGAAAGTACTTCTGAGTGCTTTGGCTGGCAAGAGCCCGGGTAGCTCAGTCGGTAGAGCATCAGACTTTACTCTGAAGGCCCAGGGATTAAGTCCCTATTTGGCGCAGCTTTTAAATCGTGATACTCATCTTTACATTCGCGCTTTGATCCTTTAACAAAGAGAATAACAACAGGGGTACGCCTTTTAACCCCTCGAGCCTTTCTTCGATTCAAGTAAATTTGTGATCGAAATCCATTTCCATCCCTTTGCTCCAGATCCCTTAATACCTTTGGTTGAAAAACATCTCTCAATCTCAAGTTTGAAATTGACAATTGACCCAGCTTTAATTGCTGTTTGCGGAAGTGTGTTACAAATTTCTGTCATGCAAACTTCTCTCCTGAAAGGCTTGGATCTAATATTGAGGCTATGGCCCCTACTCCCAGATGGGTCAACCATCAGAAATAGCGTCTCGCTATCGACACTATCAGTTCCACTTAATATTTCGTGAATAATTCAATCAAACCACCAATTGAGCTTCTAAGCTCCAGGGAATACAACTCAAGTTTGTGCAACCTCGCCTTTTATGTTTTCCCTTGGACTCTCTGGGCTAGATTTTCAGTATAGACAGTTTTGGGGCGCTAACCTTAGCGCCCACCCGAAGTTAGCGCCCGCCCCAAAGTAGCGCCCCGTTGCCGGAAATTCAGTGGCTTCGCCCTAAGAGGTTGGTGGAGCGCTAAAAGAGGCGTTCCACTACTATCTTTAGGCGCTAAGCTGGCGGTGCAGAGCGCAGCGCCCAAGCTCGGGCGCAGCGCACGGCAGACACTCTGGTGCCAGTGAGCTCTTAAAGGGAAAGGGTGCATGTGTTGGAGGATGATGATGGAAGGAGGAGGAGGAGGAGGAGGAGGAGGATGATGATGGAAGGAGGAGGAGGAGGAGGAGGAGGAGGAGGAGGAGGAGGAGGAGGAACAACCGTTCACAACAACACACTGGATCCTTCCACACAACACATGCAGACTGCCGTTTATAGTGCAGGAGGAGTGCCCTTTAATTTGCGCTCCCCAGGGTGTGTTGCGTTCCATTTTACAAACGCTCTGGACGCCAGCTGCAGAATGGGGTGGTCCGACTGAAGTTTGGATTCGGGGCGGCCAAAGGGCGTTGCACGAGGATGTGACGTCATTTTCTGCGCGCGCATCCGGGCGGCCGCTAAACTTTGCGCCGGCGCTAACGGGCAACTTAATTTGGGGCGGGGCGCAAACTGCGCTGCGCCCGGGCGCTACACGAATAGCGCCCGAAAATCACTTCTCTTAAGGCGCTAACTGCTGGCGCAAGCAACTGAAAATCTAGCCCTCTGTGTCCTTCTGGTAAATCTATGCTTCACTTATTATACCTAATATTACCTTCCTAAGCTGTGATGCCACGAACTGAACATAGTACCGTAGGTGTGGCCCAACCTGTGCTTTGTATAGCTGTGGCATAATTTCTCCCTCTTACATTGTAATCCTACAGATATAAGTATCAGCTTTCAATTAGCCTTTTTGAATCAATTCTTGCTAATATATAAAACAATTTGCCAGAGATTTGCCCATTCGCTCAATCTATGACAATCTTTTCAAATTTCTTACTTCCATCTAAATGCTTCAAATGCCGCCTGTCTTTTTTGTCACCGTCAAACTTGGATGTGTGTCTCCCAATCCAATCAAGTAAGTCGTTAATGGAATCGATGAATCGTTGAGGCCCCCAAAGAGATCCCTCAGAGTCACCACTCGGAATATGCTGCCAATGAATGTCCCTGATCATTATCCATAAACTTTGTCTCCTGTCGTGCAACCAATTTCCAACCAGCTCAATAATTTGCCTTCACTTACATGACTTTCAACTTTAGCTAAAAGTCACTTATTCATGACTTCATCAAATGTATTTTGCTCCATGTCTACTATCTAATGATTTGTGACCTGGGACTCAATTTTAAACTTCAGATTGAGAGATGTTTGTCAACCAATTTCCTAACCAGGTCAATGGCCCAGAATTTCGGATCCCGAAGGGTGAGTACGCGTTGGGTACTCACGCATAGGCCCAACGAAAGTGCCGGTTTCGTGCACGCACTTCGCATGTGCGGGAAACCAGAACTTCCGTTCCCTGAAAGGAAGGGGTTCACAGGTCGATTACATGCACCAGAGAGGCAGCGCCTACGCCTAAACTTCCGGTTTTTTTCCAGGTTTTTCCGGGATTGTAAGTCTCCAGCAGCTCTGCTTATAAAAAGCACGTGCAGGACCAGCTTTCAACAAGGTAAGTGGTGAATTAAGTAAAATTAAAACATTTCTTCTGCTGGTTTATTATTTATAAATATTTTAAAGAAAGGTAAGTTTATTTTTAACCCCGTTAGAAACTTTAATTAATTTTTTCAAAAATTTAAATTATTGTTTAAATATTTATTTTACATCATTAATAGTTATTTGAAAAATGTGATTTTTTAAAACATTTATTTGAAGTTTTAGTCCTGTTTTGTGGCGAACTCAAATTCATAGATTTGACAGGACATCCTGTCAAATCTATGAATAGAGATTTCCTGATACGATTAGCTCTCCATGGCCCACGTGATCTCAGGGGGCGCTTGAAACTAGCTGCGCCCCTGGGATACGCAAACACTGCACGTTGGCAGTTGGAGCAGGCCCAGTATCAGAATCCCACGTGGGCCCACAGCTCAACAGCCAGCGCGCTAGCTAAATGCAGGATGGGAGCTTGCACCCGCGTGAATCCACTGACCCGACTTTCTGGGCCAATAATTTGCCTTCACTTCAACAAGCTTCAACTTCAGCTAAAAGTAACTTATGCGGTATTTTATCAAATGTTTTCCAAGTGCTCTGCTATTACATCTTTTATAATGGACTCCAGCATCTTCCCCACTACCGATGTCAGGCTTACTGGTCTATATTTCCCCGTTTGCTCTCTACCAACTTTTTCGAATAGTGGGGTAACTTTATCTGCCCTTAAATCCATGGGAACTGTTCCAGAGTCTATAGAGTTTTGGAAGATGACCAGCAATTAATCTACTATGTCTAGGGCCACTTTCTTAATTACCCTAGGATGTAGATTATCAGGCCCTGGGGATTTATCGGCCTTCAATCCCATCAATTTCCCTAACACCATTTCCCTACAAGTATTGTTTTCATTCAGTTAATCCCTCTCATTAGAAACTATTTCGCCCGACATATCTGGGAGATTATTTGTGTCCTGCTTTTTGAAAACAGAACCAAACCATGTATTATTTGGTCTGCCATTTCTTTCTTCCCCATTATAAATTCTCCTGATTCTGACTCTAAGGGACCTACGCTTGACTTCACCAATCTTTTTCTCTTCACATGCCTATAGAAGCTTTTTCAGTCAGTTTTTATGTTCCCTGCATGTTACTCTCATACTCTATTTGCCCCCCCTTAATCAATCCCTTTAACCTCCTTTGCTGAATCCTAAACTGCTCCCAATCCTCTGGTTCGCTGCTTTTTCTGCCAATTTATATATGCACTCATTGGAGCTTATGCTATCCATAATTTCCCTTGTAAGCCAAACAGAGATAAACAAATTCTGTCGTTCATCCATGCGATCTTTAAATGTTTGCCATTGCCTATCCACCGTCAACCCTTTAAGTAGAGGTCCCCAATCCATCCTACCCAACTTGCGACTCATACCATCGTAGTTTCCTTTTTTTAAATTATGGACCCTAGTCTCTGAGTCAAATACTTCACTCTCCATCTTAATGAAGACTTCTATCATATTATGATCGCTCAGCCCCAAGTGGCCTCGCACAAAATAATTGTGAATAATCCTTTCTCATTACATCATACCCAATCGACCTGTGAACAGAGGGTAAAGAGGCAGAAGGGACAGAAATAATAATCAGAACAGAAGAAATAGGAGCAGGAGTGGATCATTCGGCCCCACGAGCCTGCCCCGCCATTCAATAAGATCATGGCTGATCAGATCATCGATTCAACACCACTTTCCTGTCGCTCGCCATAACCCTTGACTCACCTGTAGCTCAAATATATGCCTATCTCCGCCTTGAATATAATCAATGACCCAGCCTCCACAGCTCTCTGTGGTAGAGGATTCCAAAGATTCACGACGCACTGAGAGAAGAAATTCCTCCTCATCTCCGTTTTAAATGGGAGACAAATTTTCCTGAAACTTTGCCCCTAGTTCTAGATTCCAACAGGAGGGGAATCATCCTCCCTGCCTCTACCCTGTCAAGCCCTCTCAGAATCATATACTGAGACAAAGAGGGAGACAGAGACAAAGATAGACGTAAGAGCGAAAGCCTCGGTTTGATGTCTTACAGAGTGGTCTGAGGTATAAGGGACTTCAGTTATGTTGAGAGTGTGCAGAAGCTGGGATTGTTTTCCTCAGAAGTTTAAGAGGATTTTTAATGGAGGCTTCCAAATTTAGAAGGGGTTTTGATAGAGGAGATAAGGGGAAACGTTATCTAGTGTCAGGAGGGAAAGTAAGCAGAGGACAACGATTGAAGATAACCGTCAAAAGAACCAGTATGGGGAGAATTGTCTTTCGCAGCAAGGGCTCAGGCCTAATGAATATCTTAATGCTCTGGATAAGTTATCACAGCCCAGGCACTCCCTCATTCCAGTCCTGCACACGTTGCTAATGTTTCAAATGTGGCACTTTTCACACTGGCAATTAATTGATTAATAGCCGTGCTGTGATAAGCTAAGTTTGTTAGGGAGTTGCAGTCGGCAAGAAAATACATGGAAGTCTGACAATACCCGTCACTGTTCTGACACTGTGAGCTACAGTTAAATGTGGGCATGTAAACATTTAACGGGGTAAAAATTCGGTAACGCCCCATTTGGGGCACCATTATTGGCGGTGCACAAAGTTTAGCGCCTGGCGCTAATTATCGCCTCTGACATCAAACTTGACTTTTATCGCCCCTGGAGATGATTGGAGCACTAAATCAGGTGCTACACATCTCTGATAAGGCGCTAAGGCCGAGGAGCGAGGCGCTAGCTCAGAGCGCGGGCACAGCGCAGGTGCAATCAGTTAGCGATGGAACACAGACACACTGGCGCTGGTTAGTTCTTAAAGGGGTGGGTCGATCTTGCGCTGCAGCCACACATTACTCAATGGAGCCTTGAATCTCGGCCTGGACAGACCTGTGGCTAAATCTTGCAGCCAAGGACTATGGAGCAGGCGAGGGAGCCAGCACAGCGCTTCATCGAGCGGGCCTTGGAGGCTCTGGTTGACACTTAGGAGCACAGAAGATGTATTCCTTACCCAGAGAGTGGCAGGAGGCCTTTGCCACGTGAGTACAGAACAGTGTGGAGGGAGGTGGCTCAGAGAGTCTGCTTAAGCAGCATGGTGCCTAGGACCAATCTCCAATGTAGGAAAAAGTTCAACGACCTCACTCGGGTCGTCAGCGTGAGTGAGATTTTTTACAAAACCTCTCCATCCCTCCATCTCAACCTCACTTTATGGCCAGAGGGTTTTAAAAGCACCAATGCCGAACACTCATCAACACCTATGGCCCTTTCATCAAACGCACACGCACATTCCACACTTTGCATACAGTAAGGGCTATGCAACTAAGGCAGGCATTTCTGGGAAGACCATGGCTGCATAAAATGAGGGCTATTCAACTATGGGAGTCATTTCAGGCAAGACCATGGCTGAATACAATAAGGGCTATTTAATTATGGGAGGCATTTCAGGCAAGACCATGGCTGGATATTTACTCAGACGCCGTCCTTTTTCTTGCAGGCCAAGTTGTCTCATAAGAGGAGACAGCAGCAATGGACTTGTGGAGGGCGGCCTCAGCTGCAACCACTCAGCGACCTTGAAGTGCATGTCCAGAGGATTGTGGCAAGCTGGGTGATTGGTCCCATCACCACTGGAGACGCCGACCCCGTTCTGGACAGCAATGGTAAGGTCATCACATTTTTGTCCTCTCCCCTTCCACTTGTTCCTCACAACACCAGCCTTTGACACTTTCAATCCAAATTACTAAATCGCTGCACTCATTCCTCGCTTGCTGCCACCCTGTCCTCACGCTAAAGCCACTCTTATACCTTCCTGCTTTCAGATGGTGATCCACCAGGTGAGGAGACGGGCCCTCAAGCTGCCAGTGGGAGTGAAGCTGAAGGCGAGGCAGAACAGGAAGCCGGAGCATCAGTTCCACCATCTCCTGTGGAAGCCCATGCCCACACTGGGAACATGCCATCCCTGGAGGGGAGCAGGGGGGAATGGTCTGATGAGAGTGAAGCTCCAGGACCCAGCGCGCTGCAGCAACGCGAGGGGGTAGGGAAGCTTGGGGGCCCTCTCCCCGGAGGGAGAGTATGCCATCGAGGCCTGCTGCACTGGATGCAGAGGAGGAGCAGGTCCTCGCTGAAATGAGCGCCCAGGCACACTGAACTCATGGCTGCAGTGGCAAGGTTGCCCGAATGCATTGAATCACTGGCAAGGAGTTGGAGCACTTCGGCGTAGCACAGGCGGCTGCCACGCAAATGCTTACTGTTGCAATGCAGTCACTGGCTGGTCTCATGCAGAAGTATATTCAGGCCATGCGAGCACTGACTGCTGCCACCCTCGCTTGAAAGTCAAATTACCCTGGGGCTCTCACCGCACCACAGCAGGCCAGCAATCTGTGCTCCTTCAGTTTGCTCCAGATGCTGAAGCGCAGCCCCGTGGGAGTGCCAGTGTGTCGTTCGAGCAGGGAGTTGCTGTCCTCTCCCAAGATTACAGCATTCCTGCTGACACGACTGGCACTTCTCCACTGCAGTTGCCACCACCTGTAGGACAGACTGCTGCCGCCCATGCAGAGTTGGTGCAGTCTGCAGCCGGGCCCCCCAGGCCCAGAGCCGAACCAGGCCGTCCTTCCAGTGCATCTGCACTCTCAGTTTGTGACAATCAGCAACCTTTCTCCAGCCTTGCTCCAGCCACTGGGGCCCGATTCCGGAGGGGCTGCAGTGTCGGAAGGGGGGAATTTCGCAAGGGAAGGAGATCACCCTTGCAGGGCAAATGTGGGAGGTATGACAAAATGTTTTTCATTGTTTTTTTAATTGTTCATGGTCATTTTATTGTAATTGTTTGGGACATTTTCTCCATGTTGTGAGAGGCTGTTATGTTAATGACTGTTTTTTCTGTGCTTCTTTCTATTAGTTTGTCAGGCAGAAATGAGACGCACAGAGTTTGTCAAATAAAGATGTGTCTGTATTCAAAATGTATATGTTTGGTCTTTTCAATCATTGTTGCCTTGACTGCCTTAGGGGTCGCGGGATGATTTCATTCAGGTTGTTTGAATGGCAGAATCCATTTCCTCAGAGGGGGACTAGAAGCGACTTGCTATGGGCCTTTGACGGACGGCCCTTCCACTTTGTACATTGTGTGCCTCCCTTCCGCATTGGTGCTACTGAAGATCACCCTCCTCATCTTCCTCCTCCTCTCCCTCCTCCTCCTCTGCTGGTGCTCCAATTCCTGGTTGCATTGGCTGGGTCCTGACGATTGCCAGTTTAAGCAGCATGAAGCAGACAACAACGAAGTGGGAGACTCGCTCAGGTGAGTACTGAAGGGCTCCTCCAGAATGTTCCAGACAGCGTCACCATTGCTTGAGCAAGCCGATTGTGTGCTCAACGATGTTCCTGGTATCTTGATGGCTCTCGTTTTATCGCAGCTCAGCGGGGGTGTTGGGCGTATGAAGCGGTGTCATCAGTCAGGTTCACAGAGGATATCCCTTGTCCCCGAGAAGCCAACCTCCTGGGTGATGCAGTGCCTGGAAAGGTCTGCCACGGAAGTCTGGCGCTTGATGAAGGCAGGAAAGTGGGCATTGACAGCGAGTGTCAGCCTTCTGTGGTCACAGACCAACTGAACGTTTATGGAAGTGAAGCCCTTTCGGTTGCAGAAATTATCGGCATTCTCTTGCAGTGCAGGCAAAGCCACATGTGTGCAGTCAATGGCGGCCAGCACCATGGGGAAGCCCGCTATCATCGCAAAGCCCGTTCTGCGTTCTTGCTACTTGTCCAGTGTCATGGTGAAAGAGATTTACATCTCCTTCTAAAGAGGGCATTTGTGACCTGACGGATGCAGCAATGCACCACGAACTGGGAGATATTGGCGATGAACCCAGTAGCTGATTGAAATGAGCCAGTGGCATAAATGTTAAGAGCCACTGTTATCTTCACTGCCACCGACAGAGACGTCCTGCTCCTCAGTTGAAAGCTGCAGATCTGGCTGAAACAGGTGGCAGAGCTCAGTGACCACCTCCTTGCTGAAGTGCAACCTTCACAAACACTGCTCCTCAGACATAGTAAGGTTGGAGAACTGTTGGCGAAAAACCCTGGGAGGGTAAGGTCTCCTGTACAGAGGCCTGCTGGCCCTCCTCCGTCAGGCCATGGTTGCCACTCTCTCTCTTCATCTCTGAGCCCTCCGAATGTGATGGAGAAAGATGACAATCGCATCCATTGCAGCCCCCATAATATCTAGGCAATCAAAGTTATGTCGGTCAAAAAGCAAAGTATCTGCAAAGTTATGGTCAGAAGCCAAAACTAGCTCAGACAGCTTTGACTCAATGCAGAAGTCTTTCTTTCTCTCTTTGTCTCTGAAAATCTCTCTCTCTCTCTCAGAAGGAGTGGTGCAAAAATGACTACCACACAGAAGCCTGGAAGAGGTCCCCTTTAAATAACGTCCCCCCAGCCCCACAGCGACTGAGAAGCGTTCCAGTCAACCTGTCTTTGGGTGCGCCAGGTGGAAAGGAGGAGGCGCCACTCAATTTCCATTCCGGGGCGTCACAAGTGTGTTGCACTCTCGAATGACGTCAAGATCTTCATGAGCAGGAGATCGGGTGGTATTAGTTAGCACCGCCGCAAAATGTCCGGTCAATTTCGCTGGAGGTGCAGATATCACTGCACCCAGGTGCTAATTGCTTTGTGGCCCAATTGGCACCCTCTTAAGGTGATAACAGGAGGCGCAACCAACATAATTTTTCCCCCAAAGTTTCTAGTTGCAAGTGTCATTTCTTGCTGACTTTGAACCAGCAGGCATTTTACAGAAGTGAAGGCAGTGCCTTTTGTACCACTGTACCGAATGATGCACTGCTGACTGTTGAGGCAGCATCAACAGTGTGGAAAGTTGAAAAGTTGATGAGGAGCAAGTATTGCTTCGCGTGGTTGCTTTGATTGGTAGCATTTCAAAAGCTCCAGAATGCACTGTTCCCTGACTGGGAATCGAACCCAGGCCATGGCGATAAACGCGCTGAACCCTAACCACTAGGGATACTGCAGGAAGCTTCCTGCCAGGAAGCACCGCAACACAATCTTTCCTCCTTGAAGCTTTGAAATTCAGATCACTTTCACACCAGGCAAACCTTTCGTACAAGATGACATTTTTCAGGCGAGATCACAAAGGACATGTTCGCAAAAGCACAGCACCAAGTACAGGTAGGCAGCCACTTGACATCTATCTCCTTCTGTGCTTTTCTCAGAGACAGAGACATACAGTCAGAGAGGAGCCGTCGGGGTGTTGAATACTCACCACTATAATATCAAGGACAATGCAGAGGAAATGGTTCTGCAGTGCTTGAGACAAAGACTCAAACACACACAAAATACCCGTGTGTGCTCTCCTTGTGTGAGTATGTCTCAGATATCCATCTGTGTGTCATAGATTCATGGCGGCCTGCAACACAGCGGGAGGCCATTCGGCCAATCGTGCCAGTGCTGTCTCTTTGAAAGAGCAGTTGTGCATGGTCCCGCACCACCGCTTTTTCTGCGTATACCTGTTATTTCATTTTCTCTGTCCTCTCTCCCTCCTCAGTGCCCCACATAAAAGGGAAAGAGAAGGAGAACTCTATACTAACGAGGAATTGGGGCAGCGAGTTGTTATTTTGTTCTTCATATGTCAGTACGTCTTTTAAAATTATTTTAGTTTATATTTTTATGTTCAACTTTTCCAAGGAGCATTTTAAGGAGCTGCCCACAGGTTTAAAATTGAGGATGTTAAAAGTCCTCGTCATCGGGTAATTGAACCCTGGCCACCCGCGGGGATACTCACCACTATTCTAATGAGGAATTGAGAGATACAGATGCTGGCAGAGCAAGAATCGACATGTGAGCAGAGGGACAAAGAGGCAGAGGGGACAGTAATACGAATAAGAGCAGAAGATGTAGGAGCAGGAGTCGGCCATCCGCCCCTCGAGCCTTCCCCGCCATTGAATATGGTCGTAGCTGATCAGATCTTTGAATCAACGCCACTTTCCCGCCCACTCCCCGTAACTTTTGACTCCACTGCAGCTCAAATTTACGCCTATCTCCACATTGAATATAATCAATAACTCCGCCTCCAGAGCTCTCCGGGGTAGAGGATTCCAAAGTTTCACGACCCTCTGAGAGAAGAAATTCCTCCTCATCTCCGTTTTAAATGGGCGACCCCTTATCCTGAAGTTTTGCCCCCTTGTTCAAGATACCCCCAGGAGGGGAAACATCCTCCCTGCGTCTACCCTCTGAAGCCCCTTCAGAATCATATACAGAGACAAAGAAGGAGACAGAGACAAAGATAGACATAGAGAGCAAGAGCCTCAGTTTGACGTCTTACAGAATAGGGATAAGCTACTTCTGTTATGTTGAGAGTCTGGAGAAGCTGGGATTGTTTTGCTCAGAAGGTTAAGAGGAAATTTAATAGTGGGTTTCAAATTTACAAGGGGATTTGATAGAGGAAATATGGAGAAATGCTTTCCAGTGGCAGGAGGGATGGTAACTGTCTTGTTTTGCACACTTTGTAGAAAAATAATAAATTGCAGGACAACGGAGTACTACAGTTTAAACTCTTTTAATGAAGCATCAGGTCTGCCTGACTCACAACAGTACAGCACCGTGTGGACAAGTTGGTGTCAGGACACTGGGACTTCCCATACAATAGCAGTCCTTACAGATGCCTGCAGGCTAACGACAACTCAGCATGTGATCATATGTGAATATAATAGGAATTCCTTACAGATGCCTGCGGGCCAATGATAAATCAATATGCAAATGTTTCATCCCCTTTCTTTCAAAAGAAAACTGTGATGCATTACTTTTGAACTTTTCTTCTACATAATGTTCTCAGTAGCATCAACATATAAGTAAACTCAACATTTAACTAACACTGAAAACATCTCAACGTTTCATAACGATGTACAGATTTTTTTTTCGGGCAGCTATCCGCCTACACGATTTGACAGTTCACAAGTCAAGGATAACTCTAGGCTTGACCTCTCGTCCCGACCTTGTGTGGTATGCAACTGAGCATGCTCCTGAGTTGGTGAACAATTATGTTTCAGGTTTAGGTTCAGGTAAGTATAATGTGTTTTTATATTGCTCTGTTCATCACACTTTGTTGAACAGACCCTCTCACCGGTATGACGGTGTTGTTTCTTGGTGTCCAGGAGGTGCCTGCAATTGCGGCGGTACACCTGTCCTTCTGGGTTGCAGATATGATACGATCGCTCAGTGTCAGCTGACTGGATGACGACTGCTGGCATCCAATAGTCATGCTCTTGGATTCTGATGGATTCTCCATTGTGCAGTGGCGGCAGTAGTCTAGCTGACCTGTCATAGTTCTCTTTTGGTGTTGCTGTATCTGTACACGTTTTGCATGCACTTGCTTGCAGCTGACAACCTACCAGGGCCTGTCTGGGATACGGTGAGCTATCATGGGCTCTTTGACATTTGATGGGCGGCGTTCAAGACAAATGGAACATTTTCCGACAATGTCCTCTATGTGTTTGCACATTCCGGGCCAAAATATAATGTCACGTGCTCTTTGTTTGCATTTTTCCATGCCCATATGTCCAGCATGAATTTTTGTCAACATCTCTTCTCTGAGACTGGTAGGAATGATGATTTCCTCCCCTTTGAAAACGACTCCATTGATTTGTGACAGTTCATCTCTGTGGTTCCAGAATTCAGATATGCCCTGAGGTCATTTCCTCCTTTCCTCAGGCCATCCTTCATGTATGACTTTGCTCAGCAGTGTGAGTTGTGCATCTTTCTCTGTTGCTGCTCGGATCTCCTTCAGTTTTGAGTCACTCACAGTTAAGCTGTTGTAAACCATGTGCACCTGCACATCCATGCCTTCACTGAGGCTGCTTTCCTGGTAGCTAACAGACTTTCTGGAGAGCGTGTCTGCGACAGGAATGTCTTTGCCTGGACGGTGAATGATTGTGAAGTCATACTTCTGTAGCTGATGGATCATTCTCTGTAGCCTTGGTGGGGCTGCGGCTCGTGGTTTCCTCATGATTGACTCGAGGGGCTTGTGGTCGGATTCCACAAGGACTTGTCGGCCATAGACACACTGATGGAAACGCTTACATCCGAACAGAATTGCATAAAGCTCTTTCTCGAATTGAGCATAGTTGATTTCACTGTCTGTGAGGGATCTGGAAGCGTAGCCGATGGGCTTTCCTTCTTGCAGTAATACTGTGCCTAGTCCGTACTTTGATGTGTCCACTTGTAGTCTGATCTATTTGTTGCGGTCGAAGTAGGCAAGAACAGATCCTGGTTCTCCGGTGATTAGGTCTTTCATTTTCTGAAATGCTGTGTCATGTTGTTTGTCCCGCAGGAACTCAAAGGATTGTTTGAGCAACTGACGCACGGGTGCTTTGATTTCGGAGAGGCTCGGAGCAAACTTGGCTAAGTAGTTAACCATGCCTAGTACTGTTTCTAGCTCTGCGCGGTGCTTTGGCAGCTTCATCTTCTTGATGGCAGAGATTTTCTCTGGATCCGACTTAAAGCTGATGTCGGAAATAACTGATCTCGGTGGATCCGATTATGCTTTTCTCCGGGTTGAGCCGGATGACTTTCTCCCATGATCTTTGTAGCATCGCACGGAGGTTCCTGTCATGTTCCTCTCTATTCCTGCCATAGATGAGGATGTAATCTAAGATTGTGACTACTCCATCAAGGCCTTCATAGGTTTCGTCGATCTTCCGGTGGAATTCATCCTGAGCTGAGATAAGACCAAATGGTAAACGCAGAAATCGGTAGCGTCCAAATGGTGTGTTGAACATTGTTAGCTTAGATGACTCTTCCATGAGCTTGATAGTCCAGTATCCTGATTGTGCGTCCATTACACTGAAGTAACGTGCTCCCACTAGCTTGGGTGTGATGTCATCTAGCGTTGGTAGAGGGTAGTCATGGCGTTTGATAGCTTTGTTCGAATCTCTGGGGTCGAGGCAGACTCTGAGCTTTCCTATGCGTGGTTTGTCAACCATTACTTCCGCGTTGACCCACTCTGTCGGTTCTGTTTCCCGGACGATGATTTCTGTATTCTCCATGCTCTGCAGCTCCTCCTTCAGGCGACTACGTAGAGCAAGGCGTATCCTTCTCGGTGGGCAAACCACAGGGGTTGCTGCTGGGTCAAGGTGAATAGTGTATTCAGCAGGGAATAGTCCGATTCCTTTGAAAACGTCAGCAAACTCCTCCACGACTGTCTTCTTCTCAACTGGTGCTGTCAATGATAGCATTAGCTTGACGAGATCCATGTCTAAACATATCTTTAGACCTAGCACTGGAGGTGCTTATGTGTCAAAAATGTAAATGTTCAACATCATGTCGCTTTCTTTGTACTTGCATTTCATCATGCATGTGACTTTTTCATTGAGCTGCTCACCCCGCTAGCCGGTCAGTCTGCGTCAGGTGGGCTGTTGCTCAAACTCATCCTTCAAGCTGTGATACTCACTCAGAGGAACTACATTAACCTGAGATGCAGTGTCTAGTTTAAAATTACACTCTTTGCCCTGTTTTCCTATCTCAATATC
Source organism: Somniosus microcephalus (assembly GCF_052327205.1). Taxonomy (NCBI): domain Eukaryota; kingdom Metazoa; phylum Chordata; class Chondrichthyes; order Squaliformes; family Somniosidae; genus Somniosus; species Somniosus microcephalus. The sequence continues at coordinate 51,128,384 of NW_028225184.1, forward strand.
GGCAAAAGCTTGCTCAGTCTATGAAATCTGTTTTTTCTGTGACACAAAATCAATAAACAGATCGTCTGCATTTGGCTCTCTATCTGGCATTTGGCTGTCACTCACTGTGTCTACCATTTTTCCGAAAACCGTCCTGCAAACTTTGGCAAAGTGGTTCCGTTTACCACATTTAGTACATTGTCTTCCTTTGGCAGGGCAGTACTCCTTTTCTCCATGGCAGTTGTTCCCACAATATCCACAGTTTTTGAAGCGTTTTATGTCTGTGTCGCCCATTTTTAGAACTCTCGCTGTTCTTTTAAAGAAGCATCAGGTCTGTCTGACTCACAACAGCACAGCACCGTGTGGACAAGATGGAGTCAGGACACTAGGTGTTCCCAAACAATAGCAGTCCTTACAGATGCCTGCAGGCTAAAGACAACTCAGCATGTGATCACATGTGAATATAATAGGTATTCCTTACAGATGCCTGCGGGCCAATGATACATCAAGATGCAAGTTTTACAGTAACCAGAGGAAACCGAGTGAAGATAACCAGCAAAAGAAACAGAGGGGAGATGAGGTTAATTGTCTTACGCAGCAAGGGCTCAGGCCTAATGAATATCTTAATGCTCAGGATAAGTTATCACTGCCCACGGCCCAGCCACTCTCTCATTCCAGTCAAGGACACTTAGATAAGATTCAAGGGTTGCATTTTTCTCACTGGCAATGAATTGTTTGAAAGCCATGCTGTGAGATGCTAAGGCTGTTAGGGAGATGCAGTTGAAGAAGATGCCTGGAAGACTAATGATATGCTGACTGTTCTGTCATTGTGAGCTGGAGTTAAATGCGGGCATGTAAACATTTAGATTGCCTAGTTCCAAATGTAATTTCCTGCTGACTGCAGGCATTTTACAGAAGTGTATATTGTACCTCTGGACCGAATGATGTGCTGCTGGTTGTTGAGGCAGTCGCAGCGAAGTGGAAAGTTGAAAGTTTTCTCAGGAGCGAGCATTGCTTCACGGGGGTCTGCAGAAGGTGACCATTCAGCACAGCATTTCCGTAGTGGATTGGTCAGCACGGTCGCCTAACAGGTGAAAATTTCCCGGTTCGAGACCGAGTGGAAACATTTTGAAATCATATTCAATGAAATAGTAGAAAAATGGAAAATTTCTCATTCTTGGTTCAATGTTTAAAGCCCTGTTACATTTGTTGTTTCTCTGTGCAGTCTTCTACACATTCAAAGTCTACAGTGTCTCTCACTCCCTCCCCTTTCCAGCCCTGATCTTGCAGAAAACCCCTCTCAATGCTGCATATTCCGGCTGCTTTCAGTTGATTTGTGAGAGATTATTAAAGGATCCTGCAGCATTGCCTCGGTTCACAACAGCAGATCTAAGCCGCGTTTCTGCAAACTACTGGCCATGTTCTCCAGAATTCCAAGGTGTATAAGGAAATCAAGCATCAAAATCCCTTTCATTAGCCACAGGTGTTCAGACAATATTCTGAACGCAAAGCGTGTTAGTCCTTGCCAATATTTCTTGTCCATTTCCCAGTGTTTCCCAATTCTGCCTGTCTCTCTGTTTCTGTTTATTGTGTGTGTGGCCACTTGTGCGTTGATTTTGAACGAATACCTGCGTTTTTGTCTGCTTGCTGCTTTAAACAAATGAGGGCATCAGGCGCTTCTGTGCATGATTCTGGGGAATGATTGAAACAGACCTTAGAGCAATGTCTGGTTCCTCTATCCCCATTCTCAAAGTTAATGGAGCTGAGCACTTGAGTGCAAATGCCAAGGCTGAAGCGCATATAGCCACCTTTAGCCAGAAGTGCAGAGGATGATCCATCTCGGCCTCTTCCTGAGGTCCCCACCATCACAGAAGCCATTCTCAAGCTAATTCGATTCACTCCATGTGATAGCAAGTAACGACGGAGCACACTGGAAAAAGCAAACGCTAATGGGACCCTACATCATCCTGGCTGTCATGCTGAAGACTTGTGCTCCAGAATTAGCCACGTCTCTAGCCAAGCTGATCCAGTACAGCTACAGCACTGGCATCTATCTGACAATGTGGAAAACAGCTCAGGTATGTCCTGTCCACAAAAAGCAGGATAAATCCAATCCGGACAATTACTGCCCATTTAATCTACTGTCAATCATCAGCAAAGTGATGGAAGGTATCATCAACATTGCTATCAAGCAGTACTTCTTCGGCAATAACCTGCTTACCAATGCTCAGCTTTGGTTCTGCCAGGACGACACAGCTCCAGACCTCATTACAGCCTTGGTCCAAACATGGAAAAAAGAGCTGAAATCCAGAGATCAATTTAGAATGACTTCCCTTGACATCAAGTCCGCACTTAACCGTGTGTGGCATCATGGAGCCCTCGTAAAATTGCAGTCAATGGGAGACGTGGGGGTTGTGGGGCTGTCGGGGGGAAACGCTCCACTGGCTGGAGCCATAAATAGCACTAGGGAAGATGGTTGTCATTGATGGAGGTCAATCATCTCAGCCCCTGGATATCGCTGTACGAGTTTCTCAGGGGAGTGTCCTAGGCCAAATCATCTTCAGCTGCTTCATCAATGACATTCCCTCCTTCATAAGGTCAGAAGTGGGGATGTTCGCTGATGTTTGCACAGAGTTCAGTTCCATTCACAACTCCTCATATAATGAAAATTTCCATGCCCGCATGCAACAAGACGTGTATGACATTCAGGCTTAGGCTGCTAGGTGGCAAGTTACATTTGTGCCACACAAGTGCCAGGCAATGACTGTCTCCAACAAGCGAGAGTCTAACCATCGCCCTTTGACATTCAATGGAACAAGCATCACTGAATCTCTGGCCATCAGCATTGCAACAACGCGATGCACCTTGATTATATCCAGCTAGTTCAGTCGGTAGTGCGGTGCGATTTTTAATTTCTGTCACGTGGTTCGAGACCCACGTGAGACTTATGATTGATTTAAACTTTTTGGTTGCTTACACGGGAAAGCAACATTAATTAACTGATAACCTTCTTTTGCAGGACGAAGGTAATGCTAACTGAGGGAGAGTCATTACTTCAATAATCTGTTAACTGTTAAACCATACCCCATGTTATACACTGAATTTAGAATCATTGAATTACAGCAATGGTTACAGCACAGTGGAGGCCATCCGGCCCATCGAGTCCATGCCTCCTCTCTGCAAGAACACGTCAGCTAGTCCCAGTCCCCCGCCCTTTCCCCGTAGCCCTGCAATCTTTTATCCTTCAGGTACTTATCCAATTCCATTTCGAAAGGCACGATTGAATCTGCGTTCACCATGCTTTCAGGCAGTGCATTCCAGATCCTAACCAATCGCTGCAAAACATTTTTTCCTCAAATACGCCTGTGGACCTTCTGCGAATCAGCTTAAATCTGTGTCGTCTGGTTCTCGACCCTTCCACAAATAGCATCAGCTTCTCTCTATCTACTCTGTCTAGAGCCCTCAAGATTTTGAACACCTCTATCAACTCTCCTCACAATCTTCTCTGCTCCAAGGAGAACAAATCCAGCTTCTCCAGTCTATCCACGAAACTGAAGTCTGTCATCCCTAGAACCATTCTTGTAAATCTCTGCAGCACACTCTCTAACGCCTTCACATTCTTCCTAAAATGTTCTGCCCAGAAACCTCCCTCTGAGGCCTAACCAATGATTTATAAAGGCTTTGCATTACCTCCTCGGTGGTGTACTCTATATCTCTATTAATAAAGCCAAGGATCCCGTATCATTTTTCACAGCCTTCTCAACTTGTCCCGCCATCGTCAAAGATAGATAAATACACCCGAGGTCTCTCTGTTCCTGCATCCCAATTAAAATTATTGCATTTAGTTTATATTTCCTCTCCTCATTCTTCCTATCAAAATGGATCACTTCACACATCTCCGTGTTAAATTACACCTGCTATGTGTCTGACCATTTCACCACTCTATATATGTCCTCATGAGGTCTGTTATTTTCCGTTCTTCAGCAGTGTTTGAAATTATGCCTAGTATATCCAAGCCTAGGTCATTAATATATATCAAAATGAGCAGTGGTCCTAATACCGGCCCCTGGGTGATACCACTGTATACTTCCCTCCAGTCTGAAAAACAACCGTTCACCACTATTTACAACTGACACCCACATTGTTATAAGCACCACACACATATACGCAACGACAAACAAACTTGCATTTATATAGCGTCTTAAAAGTAGTAAAACATCACAACACGCTTCACAGGAGCGACTTTCAGACAGAGCTTGACACCGAGCCACATAAGGAGATATTAGAACAGATGACCAAAAGCTTCTTCAAAGTGGTAGAATTTAAGCAGCATTTTAATGGTGGAAAGAGAGGCGGAGCCTTTTTGGGAGGTAATTCCAGAGGTTAGGGCTTGGCTCACAAACCCACAGCTTATATTTTTACACAGCCTTGATTTTAGATCTGAGTATAGAAACATAGAGTCATAGAAACATAGAAGATAGGAGCAGGAGTAGGCCATTCTGCCCTTCAAGACTGCTCCGCCATTCAATGAGATCATGGCTGATCATCAAAATTCAGTACCGGGTCCCTGCTTTCTCCCCATATCCCTTGACCCCTTTAGCCTTAAGAAATATATCTAACGATTTCTTGTATATATTTAATTATTTGGTTGGAACTGCTTTCTCTGGTAGAGAATTCCACAGGTTCACCACTCTCCAGTTGAAGAGATTCCTCCTAATCTCAGTCCTAAATGGCTTAAACCTCATTCTTAGAGTGTGACCTCTGGTTCTGGACTCCCCCGCCATCGAGAACAGCCTTCCTGCATCTAGTCTGTCTAGTCCTGTTAGAATTTTATAAGTTTCAATGTGATCCCCCCTCAATCTTCCAAACTCTAGCGAATATAAGCCTAATCGACCCAATCACTCTTCATACATCATTCCTGCCATCCCAGGTAGCAGCCTGGTGAACCTTTGCTGAACTCCTTCCATGGCAAGAACATCCTTCCTCAGATGAGGCGACCAAAACTGCACACAATACTCAAGGTGTGGTCTCACGAAGGCCCTGTACAAGTGCAGCAAGACATCCTTGCTCCTGTACTCGAATCTTCTCGCTATGAAGGCCAGAATACCATTTGCCTTCTTAACCACCTGCTGCACCTACATGCTTACCTTCAGCGACTGGTGCACAAAGGCACCCAGGTCTCGTTCCAATTACCCTTTTCCCAATCTATTGCCGTTCAGATAATAATCTGCCTTCCTGTTTTTGCCACCAAAGTGGATTAACTCGCATTTATCCAAATTATACTGCATCTGCCATGATTCTGCCCAATCACCCAACCTGTCCAAATCATACTGGAGTTTCCCTGCATCCTCCTCACAGCACACATGCCCACCCAGCTTTGTGACGTCTGCAAACTTGGAGATATTATATCTAGTTCCCTCGTCTAGATCATTTATATATTTTGTGAATGGCTGGTTTCCTAGGACCGATCCCTGCAGTACCCCACTAGTCACTGCCTGCCACTCAGAAAAAGACACGTTTATTCCAACTCTTTGCTTCCTGTCTGTTAAACAGTTCTCTATCCAACCAACACCTTGCCCCCAATCCAATCTGCTTTAACTTTACATGTTACTCTCTTAGGCGAGACCTTATCGAAAGCCTTCCGAAAGTCCAAATGCACCATATCCACTGGTTCTCCCTTATATATTCTACCAGTTCCGTCCTCAAAAATATCCTGTAGATTTGTCAAGCATGATTTACCTTTAGTAAATCCATGTTGACTTTGTCCGATCCTGTGACTGTTTTACAAGTGCTCTGCTATTACATATTTTATAATTGCCTGTAACACTTTCCCCACTACCGATGTCAGGCTAACTGGTCTGTATTGCCCTGTTTTCTTTCAAATACCTTTATTAAAGAGTGGGGTAACATTAGCTACTCTCCAATCCATGGGAACTGTTCCAGAATCTATAGAATTTTGGAAGATGACCGGCAATGCGTCTACTATTTCTAAGACCACTTCTTTAAATACAATGGGATGTAGATTTTCAGGCCCTGGGGATTTATCGGCCCTCAATTCTGGCAATTTCCCTAACACCATTTCACTACAAATACTGATTTCATTCAGTTCCTCCCTCTCATTAGACCCCATTTTCCCCGACCTCTCTGGGAGGTTATTTGTGTCCTCCTTTGTGAAGACCTAATCAACGTATGTATTTCATTGGTCAGCCATTTCTTTGTTCCCCGTTAAAAATTCCCCTGATTCTGACTGCAAGGGACCTATGCAGCACTTCACTAATCTTTTTGTCTTCTCATATCTATAGATGCTTTTACAGTCAGCTTTTACCTTCCCTGCAAGCTTACTCTCATACTTTACTTTCCCCCACTTAATTAACCCCTTGGTCATCCTTTACTGACTCCAAAACTGCTCACAATCCTCTGGTTTTCTGCTTTATCTGGCCAATGTATGTGTCAGTTCCTTGGATCTTATGCTATGCCTAATTCCCCTTGTTAGCCCCGGTTGAGCCATCTTTCCTGTTTGATTTTTATGCCAGACAGGGATGAACAAATTCTGTAGTTCATCCATGTGATCTTTAAATGTTTGCCATTGCCAAACCACCATCAACCATTTAAGTAATGTTCCCCAATCCATCCAAGCCAACTCATGCCTCATACCATCGTAGATTCCTTTATTTAATTTCAGGACCCTAGTGTCTGCGTCAACTACGTCATTCTCCATCTTATTGAATAATTCTATCATGTTATGATCGCTCTTCCCCAAGGGACTTCACACAACGAGATTGCTAATGAACCATTTCTCATTACATAATAACCATTAAAAGATGGCCTGATCTACATTTGGTTCTTCGACATATTGGTCCAGGAAACCATCCTGTATACACTCTAGGAATTCCTCCTGCACAGTATTCTTACTAATTTGGTTAGCCCAATCTATATGCAGATAAAAGTCACCCATGATAACTGTTGTGCCCTTATTGCACGATTCTCTAATTTCCTTTTTAATGCCATCCCCAACCTCACCACTATTGTTTTGGTGTCTGTATACCACTCCCACTAACGTTTTCTCCCCCTTGGAATTTCGCAACTCTACCCATACAGATTCCACATCATCAGATGTAATATCCTTCCTTACTATTGTGTTAATCTCCTCTTTAACCAGCAACAATACCATATTTCCTTTTCCTTTTTGACTGTCATTTCTGAATATTGAATACCCCTGGATGTTGAGTTCCCAGACTTGATCACCCTGGAGCCATGTCTCCGTAATCCCAATCATATCATACCTGTTTACATCTATTTGCACAGCTAATTCATGCACCTTATTATGAATGCTCCTCGCATTAAGACACAAAGCCTTAAGGCTTGTTTTTTTAACACTCTAATTCCTTTTAGAATTGTTTTTTACTGTAGCCCTGTTTGCTTTAAACGCTTGATTTCTCTGTCTGCCTCTTTTGCTTTTCTCCTTCCTCTCTGTTGCTTCTATCCGTGCTTTCCTTTCCTCTGTCTCCCAGCACTTGTTCCCAAACCCCTGCCATTATAGTTTAAACCCTCCCCCAGAGCACTACCAAAAACGCCCCCTAGGACATCGGTCCCGATCCTGCCCAGATGCAATACCGTCCAGACTGTACTGGTCCTAGCTCCCCCAGAACCGGTTTCATTGTCTCAGGAATTTGAATCTCTCCCCCAAGCCCCATTCTTCTAGCCACATTCTCACTTGAAATATTCTTCTATTTCTACACTGACTAACTCGTGGCATTTGTAGCAATCTTACCCTTTAATTAACTTAAATTAAATTACATCAAATCATAGAACACTAACTACGCTGCAATTAAATGGTATTAGTTACTCAAGGGCCATTGTTTACTGGTATTCCCCGCTATACAACAGAGACGTTAGAAACTATAAACCACAAAACAAAGACTTTCTAAACCTTATACACTATTAAGCGTAACTGTCAAACTATAGAGTAGTATAAATACTCACCTGGCCATACTCACCCAATCAGCTGCTTCTTCTTGATTGCGTCACTTTTTGAATCATGACGTGGCTCTGGAACGCCACCGCTCGTCTGTGAGATTGGTTCACCTCTGATAAAACCTGTGAAACTGAGTATAAATACTCACTGGCTGCAACCGAAACTGGGCCTCTGAGAAAACCCACAAAACTGAGTATAAATACTCGCAATCTTTGTTTCCATCCCACAATTTGGGGGCCTATAGTAAAGACCCAGAAATGTAACAGCTCATTTTCTGTTACTTAACGCTACCCAAATAGATTCAGTCTTTGAATCTTTAGCATATCTTCCCTCTGTAAAATGTTATATTATTCTTGATAAATACTGCCAAAAACTACGCCCCCTCCATCTTTTGCCCAAACCCATCCCTCCAGAATGCATTGTAGCCAGGAATGTTTGGTCATGATTCCAGCCCATGTTTTAGTCAGGTCTGTTCTACAGCCGCTATACCTTAAACCCATGTGGCAACGAGCGCCTGCAATTAAATGTACCTTACATAAGAACGTAAGAAGTAGGAGCAGGAGTAGGCCATACGGCCACTCGGGCCTGCTCCGCCATTCAATAGGATCATGGCTGATCCGAACCTAGGTACTATTATTTATCATGCCTCTCTGCTGGTGCGTCCTGTGGGTGATTTTTGACAGCTTATTTTGTTCTTCTGTTTTGTTTGTCACTCTTTCTTGCCCCCTTTGACTTTGTGAAGCAGCAGGAGAAGGTGCTATCAATTACATCTGCAGCTTTTTTCAGTTCTGATGAAGGGTCTCAGACCTGAAACTTTAACTCTGTTTCTCTCTCCACGGATGCTGCCTGGCCTGATGAGTGATTCCAGTGTCTTATAGTGAATGATTGTCAATACCCAGAGATGGAGATAGAGAAGTCGAGGAAGAGAAAGGAAGAATTATAGATGGACCATGTGAAGGTAAGGGAAGGTTGGAAATTGGAAGCAAATTGAATGAAATGTTCTAGTTCAGGGCGAGAGCAGAAAACGGCAATGATACTGCCAAAATAACAACAGAAAATGCTGGAAAATCTCAGCAGGTCAGGCAACATCCGTGGAGAGAAATTTGAGTTGACGTTTTGGGTCGAACCCTTCTTCAAAGCTGGAGAGAAAAGAAAATAGTTCGAAGGCAGGGCTGTGATCGGACAAAAGAAGTGAAAGAAACAAAAGATCTAGACGAGATGGTAATAGGCTGAGATTAGGTGTAAAGCGTACTGGCAGGGCAAGAGATAGCTGCCAGGTGTGAGAGAGAAACAAAAGGAAAGGGGGGGAGAAAGGAGTGGAAAAATTACAAGAAAAAATGTGTAATAGTGGCCGAGGTTATGATCTGCAATTGTTGAACTCGATATTGAGTCCGAAAGGCTGCAGAGTGCCAAATCGGAAGATGAGGTGCTGTTCCTCGAGTTTACATTGAGCTTCCATGGAACAATACAAGAGGCCAAGGATGGTGAGGTCCGAGTGGGAATGGAGTGGTGAATTAAAATGACAGGCGACCGGAAGCTCGGGTCACCCTTATGGACTGAATGGAGGTGTTCTGCAAAGCGGTCACCCAATCTGTGTTTGGTCTCCCCAATGTAGAGGAAACCACATCATGGGCAGCGAATACAGTATACTAGATTGCGGGAAGTAGAAGTAAATCGCTGTTTCACCTGGAAGAGGTGTTTGGGGCCCTGGACATTGGGACAGGTGTTACATCTCATCCGCTTGCACGGGAAGGTGCCAGGTGAAGGGGAAGGGCTGTTTGGGGTGATAGAGGAGTGGACTGGGGTGTCTCGGAGGGAGCGGTCCCTACAGAATGCTGAAAGGGGAGAGGAGGGATGATACGTTTGGTGGTGGGATCACTTTGGAGGTAGCGGAAATGCCAGAGGATGATCCGTTGAATGTGGAGGCTGGTGGGGTGCAAGGTGAGGACAAGGTGAACCCTGTCATGGTTCCGGGAGGGAGGGGCAGGGGTGAGGGCAGAATTGCGAGAGATAGTACCGACACGGTCGAGGACAGTGTCAACCATCGTAGAGGGGAATCCTCGGTTGTGGAAAAAGGAAGACAGGTCTGAAGCATTGGTGTGGAAGGTGGCATCGTCGGAGCAGATACAGCGGAGACAGAGAGACTGGGAGAATGGAATAGAGTCCTTACAGGAAGCGGGGTGGGAGGCAGTGTAGTCCAGGTAGCTGTGGGAGTCAGTGGGCTTGTTGTGAATATTGGTCGATAACCTATCCCCAGAGATGGAGATGGAGAAGTCGAGGAAGGGAAGGGAAGAGTCAGAGATGGAAATTGGAGGCAAAGTAAATGAAATTGTCAAGTTCGGGGCGAGAGCAGGAAACGGCACCGCTAGAGTCATCAATGTATCGGAAAAAGAGTTGAGGGAGGGGACCCGAGTAGGACTGGAACAAAGATTGTTCCACATAGCCCACGAAAAGGCAGGCATAGCTAGGACCCATGCGGGTACCCATGGCAACACCTTTGATTTGGAGGAAATGAGTCGAGTTAAAGGAGAAGTTGTTCAATGTGAGAACTAGTTCAGCCAGGTGGAGGAGGGTGGTGGTGGATGGGGACTGGTCGAGCCTCTGTTCAAGGAAGAAGCGGAGCGCCCTCAGGCCATCCGGGTGGGGAATGGATGTGTAGAGGGATTGTACGTCCATGGTGAAAAGGAAGCGGTTGGGGCCAGGAAACTGGAAACTGTTAAAGTGGTGGAGGGCATCCGAAGAGTCGCGGATGTAGGTGGGAAGAGACTGGACAAGGGGACAAAAGATAGAGTCAAGATAGGAAGAGATAATTTCTGTGGGGCAAGAACAGTCTCAAATGATGGGTCTACCTGTTTGTGAATCTTGGGAAGGAGGTAGAAGCGGGCTGTGCGGGGTTGGGGAACTATGAGGTTGGTGGCAGCGGGGGTAGATCTCCAGAGGACATGAGGTCAGTGACAGTCTTGGAAATGGTGGTTTGATGTTTGGTAGTGGGGTCATGGTCCAGGTGGACGTCGGAGGATGTGTCGGAGAGTTGGCATTCAGCTTCCGCTAGGTAGAGGTCAGTACGCCAAACAACAACAGCATCACCATTGTCAGCGGGTTTAATGACAATGTCAGGGTTGGATCTAAGAGAATGGAGTGCTGCAAGTTCAGAGGGAGGGAGGTTGGAGTGAGTGAAGGGAGCAGAGAAATGGAGACGGCCGATGTCACGGCGGCAGCTAGCGATGAAAAGATCTAGAGATGGAAAGAGGCCAGGGGGTGTGGTCCAGGTAGAACAGGAATTCTGCAAGCGGGAGAAAGGGTCAGTTGTGCGGGGGGAACACTCCTGGCCAGAGAAGTGGGCAAGGAGATGAAGGCAGCAGAAAAAGAGCTCAACATCGTACCGAGCTCGAATTTCATTGAGGTGGGAGCGTAAGCGAATGTAGCTCAGGCATTTGCTGAGGACTAATCTGTTCGTTTTTACATACGTATTGGAGATTTAACAGTCTGTTTTTATTTCTCTCACGAATTTACTCTCATATTCTACTTTCGCTTTCTTTATCAATTCCGAGGTCCTCCTTTGCTGACTTCTAAAATCCTCCCAATCCGCAGGCTCACTGCTCTTTTTGACAGCATTATAAGCCTCTTCCTCTGATCTAATACTATCTTTAACTTCTCTGGTTATCCACGGTTCGACCACATTTCCTGTGCGTTTTATGTGCCTCAAAGGAATGTATATTTGTTGTAAAATATGTATTAATTCTTTAAATGCTAGCCATTGCTAGTCTATCGTCATCACTTTAAAATGTACTTCCCCAATCTAACATAAAATCGCACCTCCCATACCTGAGACCTGGTCCGGGGGGAGCAGCTCGCCACAATATCAGGCACAGGGAGCCCAGTGTAGACAATGTGTGAGTGTGTGTGTGAATGTCCCCGAGCACCGGCCCCACGACCCGGGGTAGAGTGACTCACCATAATATCAGGCCCAGGGAGCCCAGTGTAGAGAGTGTGCGAGTGTGTGTAAATGTCCCCGATTATTGGCCCTGCGGCCAGGGGGAGAGTGGCTCACCACAATATCAGACCCAGTGAGCACAGTGTAGACAGCGTGTGAGTGAGTAAGTGAATGTCCCCGATCTCCAGCCCCGTGGCCCGGGGGAGAGAGGCTCACCTCAATATCAGGCCCAGGGAACCCAGTGTAGAGAGTGTGTGAGTGAGTGTGTGAATGTCTCCGACACCGGCCCCGTGGACCGGGGGAGAGCGGCTCACCACAATACCAGGCCCATGGAGCCCGGTGCAGTCAGTGTGTGAGTGAGTGTGTGAATGACCCCGATCACCGGCCCTGCGGACCGGGGGAGAGCGGCTCACCACAATATCAGGCCCAGGGAGCCCGGTGCAGTCAGTGTGTGAGTG